>NC_142037.1:31044859-31344859 GCF_982192425.1 Myodes glareolus
AGCACACACTGCTGTTATAGAGGACCCACCTTGAGATCCTAGCACTTATGGGTGACTCACAGCCACCTGTAACTCCCGCTGCAGGGGATCTGATACCACTCTTGGCTTCTATGGGTAACTGTGTGTATATACCCCCCTCTCTATATATAAAATATTATGTATACGTATATATAATATTGAATATGTGTCTGTGTGTTCAAAGGCAGACACTATCCCGGGCAGCGGATGAACACTATGGGAAAAATCTATTAGAAGAGCCTCTGCTGCAAATCACCCGCAAAGAATTTTCACTAGCTGTAGGCAGAGATGCCAGGAGGCAACTTCTGTTGCAACCGTTGTAGGAATTTTAGATGCATTTCCCTAAAATGTTCTTTGAGAGTGTGTTGTTTTTGTCTTGGACTCTAAAATAACTCCATGAATTGAGTTCCTTCTACTTGAACTGACGGAATAAGCACCACCGACAATTCGTTGAAGAACCAGAGGACACTGCAATGGGGGAGTCATTTGCTGACCAAAATTATAGTCTAACAAAAAGTCAACCATATTTGGGCCACCTACCAGGAGTGGAAATAGAAAAATTTCTGATGGAGCCAAGTGTCCTGAGGATCCTGGGAGCAAGTCAGGATTATGTAATGTGGTAGAGGGACTGGAAGGTGATCCTGGCTGAAATGTATGTCCCTCCATCATTCCCCTCATCAAAGCAGACATGGGCAAGATTTGCAGGCTCAGAAAACGAGACACAGTTGCTTATGCCTTTGGAATTTTGTTCTATTTAAAATGGGTTAAAAGGGAATAGGAACTAGAAAGAGGAAAACAAGCAAGCAGCAGAATCCTTAGGGGGCCAGCAGGCACTGCAAAGCATTTATCTCCAGCTGTGAGGCTTTTACCAATCCATTTTCTTACTTGTTTCTAGGAAGTAAAGTGAGTATTGTCTGGACCCCAAAGACCAGAGATGCTAACAGAGAGAGAGGATAGAAGCACACTTTCAATTCACCACCCGAGAAAGACCCAAATGTGAGACTTTACAGTTGCTGCCGGGATGTGCCCAGCAAGGAGCCTGCTGATCTGGGAATCATACGGTTTCCACAAGGCAGGCTGCCTGGACCCTGTTATGGGCCACACACAGAGCCACATGCTGGGATACCTAGTTAGTTTAGCAAAGGAACTCATACCTTAGCCAAAGAGAGGCGGGGGAAGAAAGGAGGGGGGCATAGCACCAAGAGGCAGAATTAGTTCAACCCATGAGCATCAGCCCCAGGAAGAAGAGTTTTATTTCATTTCCTCGTGGAGTTCAAGGTCAGATTGGTTAAAGAAACTGAAGGTGTGGGAGTAGGTGGTTAAGTGTGCATGTATATTGAAAATAAAGGCCACCGTGGAGAGAACAAATGTGGTGGTTTTAATTTTCATCCTAGGTACAGCGGCCACCCCGATCTGTGTGTGATCTACAGCAATGGCCTGGATATAGGCAGTTTGGGCGTTTGTGGGGCTGCACATGCAATCTACCCTGTAGGGCTCATTCTCGAGCCCAAACCAGACCCCAGAGAGCCAGGAATTCTGCAGCTGCTCTGTTTCTCCAAGCACCACCGTGTTCAGTGGAATCGGCCAAGTTGACCACATCTCTCTATAACTCTTCCTTGACCTCACCTTCCTGAACTTCCTGTCTCCTAGAAGCCTCTCCTTCCTTCTTCCTGTGTGCTGCCTAGTTTTATCCGGATTCTCTTGTGTATTTTCAGACCCAAACTCCACTCGATCCTCACCTTTGCCTTTGTGAGTGAACAGCGTGTTAGTTATGAGGTGAAGCTTGGCTTTGGCCTTGAAGTCTAAGTGAGGTTTAGTGGGTAGGGGAAGGGAGAGGCAAGTGCAAGGTGGCAAGACAGCAAAGAAATTCAGGGTTCCCTGGGAGCTAAAGAGTGCCTTGGATCTGTGCTTGAGCCCGAGAGAGAGAGAGGGTCAGGGGCCCCTTTGACAGTTACCTGCAGCCTGAGAGAGGAAAAACCAGCGTAAGTAGTGACATCTCAGAAGGAGAGGGACAGAGGGGCAAGAAACATGCATCTTGCCATCCCTGTTGAGGGATTCGGCAGAGAAACAGAGGCCAGTATAAAAGGCTGGGAAAGAGTAGGTAGAGGGAAGAGACCCATAGGCTAGGTAAGAGAAGCAAGAGATGTCTCTTGAAGGATGAGATGTTCTCTGAGTAGACAGATGCCTAGAGGAAAATAGGATGGATGAGCATCAGAAACACATCCCTTCCAGGGTTCACCTGGGCTGCCCTTCCTGATTGTTTGACAATGCCTTCCTGCCCAGAAGACAGGTGTGACCAGGCCTGCAAGAGTGTATTGCTTGTCTGTTGGGACTGAGGCCACGTTTCTTCCTGGAGCCAGGAGATAGCAAGGTGTGTTGGGTACCAATGACACTGGATTTCGTGTCTGCCTATTTGCCTTAAGGGACAGCAATTACTTGATTGTTTCGAAAGACTGAGGGGCTTGAAGCACAGCGATTGAAAGCAACTTTATTGACTTCAAGGGGGGAAAGTAATTGAATTATTCTGCACTTCATAGGAGAGAATCTAAGCTGAAATTAAAAGAGTAAGAAAGCAGTTCATTTAATGAATAATAATTTAATGTTTTGTACTTCAAGCTGGAAATTTAAAACACAAGAGAGCATTTTGGATGCTCATTGTAGAATTATTTGCAGTATAAAAAAATGGATGATACTATACATGTTCTGCAGACAGGGAATGGAGAGTAAATTATATATTCATAGAAAGAAATCACTTGAAATAATTGTAATAACATGAGAATATTAACCCTGTGACACTACAGAAAGTAAGAAAAGTAAGATTCTCTCTGGTTTCTGGAGTATAAAATAATATAATATAAATATAATATAATATAATATAATATAACAGCTGATCTCTATTGTCAGCTTGAGGGGTTGAGGATTATATAGGAGATACAATTGGTGAGGGTGTTTAAAGAAAGATTTTACTGAAGATGAGAACTCCACCATGAGTCTGGGTAGCGCCACCCCAAGAGCTGGAGTCCGAGACTGGATAAAGAAGACGTGAGCTGAGTCCCAGCCTTTGTCTCTATGCTCCCCAACTGTTAGCACACTGTGACCAGCTGCCTCAAGTTCCTGCCTCCATGCTGTCTCCTGCATGATGAACTATTCTCTCAAACTGTCAGCCAACATAAACCCTTCCTTAAGTCTCAAAGATTTTTGCCATGGCAAAGAGTAAAGTGATTAACTCATGGGGTGGAAGAAGAGTTTAATTTTCTTTATATACATGTAGTATGCATAACACTGGGACAAGGGCATCATGAACAGATATTTGTTGGAAGGTAAAAATGGAGAACCATGGGAGTCTGGTGGTAGAGAGGGAGGATCACAGGGGTCTGGTGGTAAAAAGGGAAGACCATAGGGATCTGGTGATAGAGGGGGGAATCACAAGAATCTGGTATTAGAGAGGGAGGATCACAGGGCTCTGGTGGTAGGGAGGATCACAGGGATCTGCTGGTAGGGAGAACCACAGGGGCCTGCTAGTAGGGAGGACTACAGGGGCCTGGTAGTAGGGAGGATCACAGGGGCCTGGTAGTAGGGAGGACTACAGGAGCCTGGTGGTAGAGAGGACCACAGGGGCCTGGTGGTAGGGAGGACCACAGGGGCCTGGTGGTAGGGAGGACTACAGGGATCTGATGGTAGAGAGGGAGGACCACAGGGGTCATAGTTGGAAGATCCAGCTCAGCTCCACCTGTTTCCTCTTGGTCACACAACACTGCACAAATCCTGTGACCTCTGGGGGAGACTTGAATGTCTCATTTAGCATTTGCTTTGGAGTCAAAGGGAAGAGGGAGCAAGGAAGAGGGTAATCCCTTAACCTTCTGGACATACCTTCAAGTTGAAGCTGCCAGGGTCTGGGCGGAGCTTCTCCTGGCAGGTGAGACAGTCCCTGGGACAGCTGCTGAACACGCTGGAGAGCAGGCTGAGCAGCAGAACGTCACTAAACAGGATTTTCATGGTGTAGCAGTGGGAAGCAAGAGGCTGAAACACACAGAGGACACATGCCAGTTAGTATAGTCTGGGGAGAGGGTTAGTCCACCCTGGGGACCATGACCCAGGGAGGCAAGTATCATTCCTCAGCGAGGAGATTCCTCAGGCAGGTCTGAGATTCACCTGGCAAGGAATAGTTTGTAGAGAATGCTAGTGGCCTGGTCCTGCCATCCAGGACCGCTTTCATTCGTAGACTGTGTATAGTCTGGATCCCTGGCGAGTACTTGCGATTCCTGTCACTTGACTGGGCTCTGCCATTCCAGGAAGAGTTGTGGGGTAGGAAAAAGCTTTCCTGGAGGCCAGAGGTGTTGCTTCCTAGTTAATTAATGTATGCATTTAAATCAACCTCTTCAAACCTCAGCTTCCATAACCATAAAAGAGAAAGCATGGCCTTACCATAGGCCTGTTAGGAAGATGAGAGATGACCTGTGAGGGCCAAGGTTTTCAAGGAGCAGATGAACAGCCGAGTGTGGGGGCACACATCTCTCACCCCATTTCTTGGGAGGCAGAGGCAGGCAGATGAACGACTAAAATGCCTCCTCCCATTCCCTCTGGCCTGGCCAGAAATGCTGTCCCTCAGTTCTCTTGCAGGGAGCTCTCACATGCTCCCTGTCTGTCACCTGTCAGAGATGAGCTCCTGAGACTGTCTGAGTGTTTGTGTCTTCTCAGAGACCGTATGTTGAAATCTATAATGGCAAATCTTGGCAGACAGCTTGAACAGACTAAAAACAAGGAGAAGGAGGTGGCGGAAATGGTTCAGTGGGTAAAGTGCTTACTATGTTCGGATCCCACTCAGCCAACACTGAGTGGGGTTGGTGGACCACCTGCAACACCAAGGCAGTGGGAGCTGGAGACGGCAGCGAGTCACCAGAACAGGGTGGGCAAATAAATGGTTGAATTTGTGGACTCCAGGTCTAAGCGAGAGAACCTGCTTCTCCATATATAGTCTAGTTAATAATTAAGGACTATATCTGAAGTCAACCTTGGGGCTCCATACACACAATCAGCACCCTTCCACACTGTGCAAACACACCCACACACTAAGCACGCACGCACCACATCACGTAGACTGTTAGTAAATTACTCCTCTGGTTCATGTGGGATGACATCTCTAGAAAGACGTAGATCTTGAGGTGCAGATGTAATGAAAAGGCTAATCCCTTGGTAAATGCATATGATGATGATGTTATCGGGAGCTAGTGAAGGGTAGCAGGTGGGGTCTACTTGGAAGAAGTAGGTCCCATGCCCCCTGGTTTATACTGAAGACCAACTGAGGTAGATATCTAGCTTCATGGGCTGAATTACTGCTAGATTCTTGGACTTTTCTTTGGTAGATAGCCAAAATTAAACTAGTTGGACCACAGCCTGTAAACCACTTTAATAAATTCCATATATATTTACATATATGAATAAATATGTATATATTCGTCCTATCAGTTCTGTTCCTCTAGAAAACGCTTAATACAACACCCTTAGATCAAACCTCTTGAATCAAAAAACTATTTCCTTGGGCTGGAGAGATGGCTCAGCGGTTAAGAGCATTGCCTGTTCTTCAAAGGTTCTGAGTTCAATTCCCAGCAACCACATGGTGGCTCACAACCATCTGTAATGAGGCCTGGTGCCCTCTTCTGGACTGAAGAAAGAATACTGTATACATAATAAGCAAATAAATAAATATTTAAAAAAAAAGAGAAAAAAAAACTATTCCCTTGGACTATGGCATTTTGGGCTGAACCATCTTTACTTGAGATTGAATGGAAAGAGGAACAGGAAACTTGTTTTAACTGTTAACTTGACAGCTCAAGTCACCCCTGAAGAGAGTTCTATTATCAGGATCAGGCTGACCCAGGAGCATGTCTGTGGGATTGCCTTGATTGTTAATTGATGTGGGAAGATTCAGGTCACTGTGGGTGGCACCATTCCCTGGGCAAGCATTCTTGATCAGTATTAAGAGAGGAGAAAGTCAACTGAGAGCGAGCAAGTAAGCAAGGGTGCATCTGTCCCCCTCTGCTCGAGATGACGAGGTGACTGGCTGCTGCAAGCCCCTATCGCTGTGGCTTCTCTGCGGCGAAAGACTGCAACCTGGGGTTGTAAGCTACAGAAGTTGCTTTTAAAATATTTTCTTTTCTTTTATGTGTATGTATGTGTTCCTCTGTGCATGTGCCATACGAATGGTGGTGCCTCCAGAGGCCAGAAGAATGCAATGGAGTTCCTGGAGCTAGAATTACAGGCAGTTGTGAGCTCTCTGACTGGGTGCTGAGGAGCAAAGAGTAAGTAGCAAGTGATCTTAGTCACTGACCTAACTCTCCAGCCCTCGAAATTTTTTTTGTGTCAGGGTATTTTGTCATCGCAACAGAAATGAAGGTTGAATGGAAACTTCTAGAAATATTGACTTTTTTTTTTTTAATTTTTCAAGACAGGGTTTCTCTGTAGCTTTGGAACCTGTTCTAAAACTAGCTCTTGTAGACCAGGCTGGCTTTAAACTCACAGAGATCTGCCTGCCTCTGCCTCCCGAGTACTGGGATTAAAGGCATGCGCCACTGCTGCCTGGAAATGTTGACATTCTTTATTGGGGACACAGGTGTGTGTGTGTGTGTGTGTGTGTGTGTGTGTGTAAACACAGAAATGAAGGTTGATTGGAAACTTCCCAGAAATACTGACATTCTTTATTGGTCTCTATGTGTATATATCATATATACATACACACATATAATATATACATATATAAAAATATACATATGTACACATACACATACAGAAAGTTGAATAGAAACTTCCTAGAAATACTGACATTCCAGGATTTCTCTGTGTAGCCCTGACTGTCCTGGAACTCACTTTGTAGACCAGGCTGGCCTCAGACTCACAGAGATCCACCTGCCTCTGCCTCCCAAGTGCTAGGATTAAAGGTGTGCACTATCACTGTCCAGAAAGGGGTATATATATTTTCCAAAATTCATCAAATTCTAGATTTAGGGTCTGTGCATTTTACTATATGTGTCTTTTCTGCATAGAGGATTAAAAACAACTCTTCTCACCGCTTTATCGTCAGATGATTCTGAGAAATCTATGCATTTGCCTTTCTAATGCTCTCTGTTGGGTTCTTCCGAGAAAGAGACAGTCTTGGGCCCTACCCACAACCATCACCTCGGGATCTGTGTTATTAGTAATATTCCTAGGTGACTTGTCCGCATGGCAAAGTTTGAGAGGTGTGGGTGAGAAGGAGCCGGTTCATGGGAGTAAGGAGGGGACATGAAACAGAAGCTCCGGGGGGGCCACATTGGAAGCGCACTGGGCTCTCGCAGATCAAGAAGTGTTTCAGACATAGGGAATGATGGTCAAAGGCCGTTCAATAGATTTTTTTTTTTGGAAAGAGTCTCATGTAGCCCAGGCTATCCCTAGACTCCCTATGTAGCTGTAAATAACTTCCAATCCTTCTATTTCCACTACCCAAGGTCTGGGGCTCCGGTGTACACCACTAAGCCTAGCTTGTACAGTGTTGAGTATCAATCCCAGGGCTTCGTTCATAGGCAAGCGTTCTATCAACCGAGGTATATGCCCGGCCCTTAGCAGATGTCTAAGTGAGTGAGTTTCCATTTGCAGTGTATGTCAAACATGAGTGTTTGGTAACGGCGACCCTAAGAGACCTGGGATCATAGCCTGCGAGTGTGGTGAGCAGGCAGGTAGCCTGGGGAACCTGCCCATATTTTTCAAGGTTATCACCTGCTGTAAGGGGACCAGGTCCAGATGGAGCAAGCCTTGTCCTTTATCTTTAGATGAGGGATGTCTTGGGCTAATAAATAAAGCACCCAGACATCTGTAACCATGAGTGTCTCTCAAATGCAATTTTTCCCTTCTTTATCCCAACAACAAGCGTCTAGTTGAGATTTATTGCCTTATTATTGTAATCGTCTCCTAATTAGTCCACCTAATGATCTGGCCTCCCTCCAAGCCACTGAATGATACCACTTCATTCTTAAAATAATTCTATAATGTCTATGGCTGTCAGATGTTCCAAGGACTTAGCGGGCCACTGACTCTTGCCTTGTCCCTGGTCACTCATCCTGGCTTCAGGTCCAGAGCACAACTCTCATCTATATCAGGTTGCTAATGTTTTTATGCCTCGCCACCGACTGTCTCCTCCATCAGAATACCGTATCCCCATGTCAGGAAGATCCCCCTCCAGAAAGTCATGACTAGACCAGCTCGAGCTGAACCAGTCTTTGCTACTGTTCTGGCATCCCAAGGCAATGCGTTACCATGAGAAACGAGTGGGGTTCAGGGCCCCATCAGTCACATGGGCTAATCAGAACGGCCCTGTAGAGTTGCATAATGTGAGTTTTCTCTTCTGATCATCTTGAGAGAGGAGTTCTGCTTTCAGATCATTGGTTCTGTAACTTGCTGGCTGTATGCAATCTCTGAGTTCCTCATTGTAAAAGCAGGGCCATCATATACCATACTAGCATCAGGGGGTTCATGTCTGTAAACATTTAAAACAGTACCCAACGTATGGCAAACACTTCGTAAAAGAAAACTGGAGCACAGCTCTCGCCCTGTAAGGTCACTGTATCCTTACTACCTCGGCTCTACACTTAGTAATCTATACATTAGAACCTCACACTTCTCTGTTTCTCCCATGGGCCTAGGACTTCCTGGGGAACTGAGATCCTGTCCCATCATTCTCTCTGTCTGTGAGGTACCCAGGCTAGGACACAAACTATAGGATCTGCACAGTGAAAAATCGACAAAAGACAGCGGAAGATCTCTGGGACCACCTTATGCGGGGCCAAGGAATACTCTGGAATCACTGTCTCATCGGGGGTCCAGTGTGCTCATGGCACAGGAACTGCCTCAGGACCAGAATCACCCACAAAGTCTTTACTAGCGAGGAAGAAGAGAGGGCTAGTTTTATGCCATCCTAGTAAGGTGAGAGGTTACCCTAAGCAGACAGTCTGATGCGTGTCTGCTAGATGACCAGCCACATGGGCTGTGTCCCATGCTAGGTCTGCGAGGGTTGAATAGGAGTGGGCAGACCAGCAATGGGAATGCTTCTTTGAGCTGGAAATGCAGCTCATTAGCTATTAGGCAAAATAAATATTCTAGAACACAAGGCAGTCTTAAACATGCCTCTGTGACTCTCATTATTATCTCTCAATTATTATCTGATAATTGCTTCTCTGTGTGTGTTCATAGGAAACACTGCTTTTGTGTTTCTGTTAGGAACCTTTTTTTTTTTTTTTTTTTTTTTTTTTTGTAGGGTTTATTCGGAACAGCACAGTCGTTCCCTTTATTGCCACACGATGGCAGTGGCCATATGTCGCAGAAGAAAGGATGTGGGCCATTTCCCTCAGCTCCTGCCTGGAATGTTTAATACAAGTCTTTGCCCGGTTGATAAGCGGTGACAGGTGTTAATGAGAAGCCCCAGCTGAGGGTACTCACGGACTTCACCAGAAACTTGATGGGCGGGCCGTGTCGGTGTTTTGGCTGATATCTGGCATTCACAATTTGTGGTAAATGGAATTTAGGGGTGCAGTCCGGGGACATCAGCTTCTGCAGCTGGCTCCCTTTGGGGGTGGAGTTTGGTGAGAACTCAGATCTCCCTGGCTTTGGTCAGACCCTCGTCCTGTCTGTACCTGATGGCCTTGCTTCTGCCCTCAATTTCCTCTTCCTCCTCTCCTTCTTCCCCCTCTTTCTGTACTTCTTCCTCTTTCTTCTTCTTTTCCTTCACCTCCTTTCTCTTCCTTCTCTCTCACTCTCTCCCCATTTATTTATTTATTATATTTTTGAGTCAGGGTCTTGCTGTGTACTATGTAGCTTTGGCTGACTTGAAGGTCACCTTGTAGACCAGAGTGGCCTCAAATTCACAGAGATGTTCCTGCCTCTGCACCCTGAGACAAGGGTTAAGGGGCTGTGCAGCGCCTCCTCTTTAAGACAGTCTCACTATGTAGCCCTGCTGGCTTCCAGCTCACTGTCCTCCTGCCTCAGTTTCATCATCTGGAATCACAGATGGGGTCCCCCTTACCCCTGCATCCTCCCCTTTAACAAGCAGCTCCAGCTACTAAATAAGACCCTTCCTTCCATAACTGGCTGGTACTCACTCCTTTCTGCAAGTTCAAGAAAGCCATGAGCTAGGAATGACAACAAGATCCCATCTCACAGGTAGCTTGTCAGCTCTTAGGTGTGATCAGTGTAAACAAGTGTGCAAAAAACCTGTGGAAATACATCACAGAGTGGAGACTACTCTTTTGTTCTCCTCATAATATCCAGTTGTATGCTGTATAAAATTATATTAAAAAACAGAAAGCGTAGTAGAAGTTTTAAAAAATTTAAAGCAATGATTTATTTTATTTTTGAGACAGTATGTCATGGACCTCAGTTTGCCCTTGAACTTTACTAGGAGCAGGACCTTGACCTTTTGACCCTCCAACTCCCACCTCCCAAGTGTTGGGATTACAGGCATGTGCCACTACACCCAGTTAATGTGGTACTTGGGGTCTAAGGCAAGACTGTGCATGCTAGGCAAGCACTCTACCAGCTGAGCTACAGCCCCAACTCCAAACGTTCTTTTGATTTTTAAGAAGTCTGGACAATATGTCTGGCATGGTGGCACATGTCTACAATCCTAGCACTTGGGAGGCTGAAGCAGGAGGATTGCTGCAAGCCTGAAGTCAGTTTGGGCTACAGAGTAAGACTCTATCCCCAAAAAAGTCCTCTCTCTCTCTCTCTCCCTCTCTCTCTCTTTCTCCCCACACCCCAATAACAAATAAAATAAGCCCAAACTCCACCTATGTACTGGCTTGGCGCTGTGCACATACACTGGTGTTCAGGAGAAGGGAACCAGAGAATTTAGCTAATTCTGGAGTCATATTTATGCGTAAGCCATACGCTTTGTAAAGGTGTGATTTGGGACTACTGAATTTCTCCCCAGAGCCTTTGTCTTCTCAGCTGCAAGGTGAAGATGAATTTTCTCCCATCTGAAGATGAAGCATCCCCCCTACCCCATTTGCTCATCATCCAGAAACAGTGACTGGCCATCAGGAAGCACAATGGGCCTGAGGATGTTTGAGTTTTTAATGGCTTCCTTTTCATAAATGAGCCCAGAGCTATTAGCCATTCACCGTGGCAATCCTATAATCAGGCTCTTTTGTAATGAGTAAAGAAAGGTTTAATTACCTTTTATTTAAGTAATGGCACCTTATAAATTCGATTGCATCTTGCTGTTTATAAAGATAAGATACCACTGTGATTTAGTCTTAATCTACTTGCACGTACTCTTGCCTCCAAGGGCAACACAATTAGCTGCTATTCTGTTGGATTAGAACATGTGCAAGGAGAGAGGAAGAGAGACTCCTGCTTCGTTTCCTGACCTAGGAGAAAGCCTGTGACCCGGGCACTACTGGTGAAGAGGGGAGAGGGGCTCGTCTCCCTCAGTGACACACAGGGAATATTGTTTCTTACAGGCTGTAGATGGTATTTATTTTCATCTACAACCCTATCACTTGGGGGTAATTTTACCCACCTTTCTTGGATAAACTTCAACTCACAAAGATTAAGTGGTTTGCCTAAGGTGATCCAGATGCTAAATAGCAGAGTTAGGACTTAAACTCGGGTATTTGAACCTGTGTTCTGGCTGCCCAGAAACGCCATACAAGGTTTGCGCTGTGAAAAGAGCAGCGAACTGTGATGGAATCTTGCTGGGAAGGAATCCCCATGACTGGAAGCTGCTGAGAGCCAATGGCTTTGTGAGGGTCCACCCAATGGGCTAAGCGCTGCCCACTTCACTTCACAGTTGAGGAAACTGAGGCTGGAAGAGAGGCACTGTGAAGTGGCAGAACTGGGATTGGACCCCCAAGCTTATGTTTTGAGGGTACCTCTGATGTTCTGTCTTCATGCGAATGCATTTGGAGGACTGGCTCAGTCCCTCTTCCTGGTTTGACAAGAGGCACTTACACTCTCCCAGCTATGTATCAGCAGGGTGTGCAGGGTGTTCCTCATCCCCTGGTTCTCTGATCCCCCATAGGCAAGGCTCTGCTATTTATTAACCAGGCAATCTGCTTAACCGCCATGAACTCGTATTTCCCCCAGAAAGGTAGATTACGTTATCACCAGATTACAGGGTTAGAGATGTATTGAAAGGTCGTTCATAACATGTAAAGAACGATATTCCACATATGGCACTGATGGAAAGGAAGTGACCACACAGGCTCCTAGGAGGAAGGAGTCCCACCCTTGTTCTCTAATAGAAACATCAAAGAGTCACAGGGTTTCTCATAGCCCAGGGAACAAAACTCTGGGGTAGCAACAGCTAAAACTTCCATATAGAGTATGGCTTGCTTTTACCCAGGGAGACTGCTGTTTTTCTTTCCTGTGATAGATGCATTTACTCTTAAAAGGTCTCTCTCCTGCTCTCAATTTCTACTCAGAGAGAAGGGGAAGGACAAGGGAATTAGGGCATAAAGCATCTGTCTACCCTATGTGAACTAAGGAACCTGCCTACACTATGTGGACCAAGGCTCCTGCCTACACTATGTGGACCAAGGCACATGTTTATACTATGTGGACCAAGGCACATGTTTATACTATGCAGACCACGGCCCCTGTCTACACTATGTGAATCAAGGCCCCTGTCTACACTATGTGGACCAAGGCCCCTGTCTACACTATGTGGACCAAGGCGCATGTCTATACTATGTGAACCAAGGACCCTGTCTACACTATGTGGACCAAGGCCCCCCGTCTACACTATGTGACCAATGGTGCTCAGGCAGAGCTGTAAATGAGAAAGAGCCCTGTGATTGGAGACATGGTCCTGGGTTCTAAATCTGGTTCTGTTGCTACTTGTGAGATCTTAGGCATGACACTTGTCTTTTCCTGGGCCTCAGTTTCTCTTTCTATAAAGCAGACAGTTGCACGAGATGGTTAATAATACCCTTTGATTTTTTTGAATGGCCAGGATTGCCTTCTACCAGTAGGAGAAGTAAGGAGGGGAGGAGAGGAGAGCACAGGGTAGTGACTCCAGACAACCCCAAATGAAGGTCATGAAGGTGCATCTGGCTCTCACAAAGGGCCAGGAGGGAAGCCAGACGCATGTCCTTTTGGCTGTCACACATCGCAAGCGAGTGCTCTTAATGTTCACCTTCCTGATTCTGGCGAATGCTACCACGTACTCTGTCAGGATAGTTTAAATGGACTTTTAAAGCTTTTGTTTACTTTTATAAATTCACTCTAGGTTCTTTTAAAAATGATCAGAAAACCCAAATATGAAGAGAATGACGAATCTAGACTCATATAATCTTCCAGCTTCTTTAATTTTCCATCTCTAGCAACCAGTTTTAAAGAAAGTTTTAATTGACACAATTATAACTATTTATGGAAGTACAGTGTGTTATTTCCACACATATGTGCAATGTTTAACAATCAGATCAGGGTAGTTGTACATCCATTGCCTTGAACATTTACGATTCCTTTGCGTAGTAAACATTCTAAATCCTCTAGTTATTCTGAAATAAAGAATTAATTGTCATTAACCACGGTGACACAAGGAATCAGTTTTGGATATACATTTCCAACCTCTCCACGAATGTTACATATATTATATAAAATCCACTAACGTGCAAATTAAGTAAGGTAAGATTTGGGGGGGGTGGGGTGATGACTCAGTGTATAACATGCTTGCTGCACAAGAGTAAAGACACGTGCTCAGAACCCCAGAACTCTGATAAAAATCCAGGAGTGGCATTGTGTACCTCTAACCCCAGTGCGGAGGCTGGGGGCAGAGACAAGTGGATCTTGCTGGCTTGCTTCCCGTCAGCCTAGCTAACCTTGGGTCTCCAGGTTTAACGAGAGATTCTGTTCAAATAAGGTGGAGAACAATAGCCTGATGTTGACCTCTGGCTTTCACATGGGATGACTGCAGGAGAAAGTGTTCTTATGTGCATGTGTGTGTCGTGTGCACCTGTGTGTCAAAATAAAAAAAAAATTTAACACCTCAATTTCTAGTAACCTAGCAGGTACCTGGGTGGGTAAGCCCCTTTGGAGACCACTGGTCTGGGCTCATTCCCATTTTGAGACTTTAGCTGTGAGTTGGGAGGAAGCTGATGACGGACAGTTCTGCACTACGGGCACATGCACTGTTCGGCTCCTATCAGGGACACTACGCACGCTCCCAGTTGGATGAATGAAAGGATGAATGGGGTGACAGGGTGGGGGAAGATCACAGGACTGGCATGAGGAGAAGGGAGGCTGACTATGACGCTGCAGGGCTGCAGAGCCTTGGCTGCCTATCAGGGAGGCAGGTCCAGCTTTTCCCACCTGGCTGGTCTATGCTGCTGCAACGCCTAAGCAGCTGCCAGGATTTTGGCAGACCCAGGACCATGCAAAGTCGATGATTAAAGTGATTGTAGCCTATGGAGGGAGACAATGCTCAGAAGATCAACTTGTGTTCCCTTCCCCTCAACCCCCCCCCCCCAAAAAAATTGGTGTGCCCTGGACCTCACAGCTAGAGTTTGTGGTTAGAATTGCATGGTCTATATGAGATGGTTGGAGCAGCCGTGAGCATCAAAAGAGAAGTGTTTCAAAGATCCCATTTGTCCAATGAGTTCCCAAGAACTCAAACCCCCAAAAGCTGAGGTATTGAAGCCTCTCATTTTCTGAGATGAGTTCATCCTTTCCTAAAATACCTAATGACCCAGAGTACAGGAGACTTAGACATTTCCTTATGGTCTGTGTGAGTTGAGGAGTCGGGGGAGGGTCTTGGAACCACATTATTGCAAGTACACAATACAGGATCGAGCCTCTCATTATTGCCGTGTGTGTGTGTGTGTGTGTGTGTGTGTGTGAAATAAATAGATAGCCAAGTTTAGCTTACTGCCTGCCATTCGTGACTTCAAGAAATGCTAATTCTTTTGCCTTTCTTTTGTGCCTTTGTCCTACCTGCCTTCAGACCTCTGGTCCATCCTGAGTCCATCCCTCTTTCCACTGGCCTCAGTCCCTGGAGGAAGATACCCTTCCTCAAGGTCCTCCAACATTGACTCTCTGGACCACAAGTGCAGGACTGATCCCACCCAGTCCTGTATTATCCCATTATCTCGAATTGCTTCCTGTCCGTCTGTGCTGTGTGCCTGCAACTCATTTACCAGCACCACAGACCTTAAGAGGAGCGAGCACCAGACCTAGGACGGCTGCCCTGAGCTGGGCTTGCTTGCTGCACCGGGGGTCTTGTTCCTGCAACTCCGAGATAATGATTTTTTTCCTTCCAGGGTTGCTGCGGGAGATAATGGGTGCGAAGTGCGTAAATCATTGCACCGAGTAAAGTGCTGTTATTAGCACCTCTGCTGAATCTATAGAGCCCCGTGCCTCTCCTTGCCTGGTGGGGTGTAGCTGATAAATACCTGATTGATTGAAGACGGAATTGCTTGGTGACAGCTCCATTCTCAGGCTCCGCTAACGTCTAATCCTGCAATTACTCCCTTCACTGGCGATGCAAAACCTGCCGAGCTTACTGCAGCCCTAAGTGCCCTCCGACTTCAGCCGATAAGGAAGGGATGCTGCACCTGAAGAAGACTCTCAGCGGCACCAGAGCACCTTCCGCAGACAGCGCTGGCTGTCACCTGGAAAAGTGCGCTGTTCCTTTTACTACGCAGGTGATGTCTGGGGGCAGCTGTCCCTGCAGAAGACTCAGGAAGCCCAAGGAATACAAATCCTTTCTGTTAAGGTATCATGGCACTGATGGAAGCTTGTAGAATATTTCCCTGCTAGGCTCCATAAATGAGAAAAAGGAGGGTGTGTGCAGCACCCACCCACAGGCAGCAAGCAACCACAGCATTCTCTCTGCGAGGTTTTGATACGAAGCCGGGCAGTTACTTTTCTCCCTCTGCGATGAAAACTCTCGTTTGGGCTTGCTAGCAAATGCCGTGTGGAGCTCAGCTTTTGTTAGTCTGCTGAACAATGTTATTGGTTATAATTGGGGCAATTATGAGCTGCTGGAGGAAGCTAAACACAGATGTTTAAGCCCAGGCTTGGGGTATTCAAGTCCAAAGCAGCATGCTTTAAATAGCCCCCTTTCCAAATCATCCTGCCTGACTTGAAATTCCCCTCCGAACTTGCCGAAGAGAGATGGGGGAGAGAAGACGATGGGTAGAGAAGGGCGGGGGGAACGAGACTCACAAAGAGAGGAGGAGGAGAAGGAGAAGGCTGAGAGAGGGCAGAGAGAGTTCAGATGCTCTGACGTGTGCGAGAGTTCCATGCGACCTGGGTAGAGAGACCTTTGGATGGGACAGACGGGCAGTGGAAAGATGTCAAGAGAGAAAGGATACCTCGAAACAAGCCCGGATCCGGAGGACCAAGGTCATGCCTTCGGAAATGCCCATGAAATCCACCCAGCCAGCGACTGACTGCGTTCAGCCTTGCACACAGGAGAAGCCCAGCCCTCGGGTCTGTCTTTTCTCCATACTGTTAACAATTTCCATTAAGGTATAAGAGAACTCCAACCAGAATGACATCAGATCCAACGACACCAGAGCGGCAGCTTACACAAAGGGCAGGAAGCCACAGAATGAAAAATCCCCATAAGGTGTGCCGGGGGCTTCCCTGGGCTGCTCTGAATGGCAAGCCCCTTCCCAGGGTCTGCCCTCTCTCCTGTAGCCACCTCTTCCATGTGTATCTGTCACCCAGTAGGGGCCACAACCGGGAAAGCAAAACTTTTCCTCATTTCCAAGTTTAGCGTTCTCTCGCATTTCTCTTTGAGCTTAGCCAGCCCTCCGCCCTCCCCCTTCTCTACCATCGGAACACAGAGAATAAGATGAATGAAGCCATAATCTCACAAGAGGCCAGCAAGCAGCCACAGTGGACAAAAGACAGAGGTGGAGGGGCCGGCCAGGCTTTCCTGCTTTCCCCAGAGCTTCCAGGCAGATAGTGCCGGCCGGCTGGTGTTGGCACCACATGCATTGCCTACCTGACGCTGTCTGTTACAGGGCTCTCTCAGATGTGAGGCTTGTTCCTCTGTGTCAGCCACACCAGCATATATATCCTCCCCCCCCCCACGCACAGCCCTCCCCTTCCCTGCCTACCTCGACGATGACACATGCCTACGCTGACCCCCTTCATCAACCGAACAACCCAACTACAATCCTGCCTGCCCGGCCCCCTCCCCTGCTCTGCGTTCAGACTTGTGACACGCCAACCTCCCCATCAATCCAGCCTCTAGCCTGCTTCACCTGGACTCCGGATCAGCCAGGATCCCTCAGCTGCCTCTCCGGTTGCTTTCAGAGCCACTGTGAGGATGGCCAGGCAGGGAGAGCTGGCAAGTCACTCAGAAAAAAACAGACTCCTGATGACAAGGGATGAAGCAGACCCCAAATCCTGTAGTCTCCTTCAGTACCCTCTCTGCCTGAGGAGTGAGGCTCAGGCAGCACACGGGAGAGAGGGGGAGCTCGTGCCCACCTCCCACCGGCGCAGAGAAGGGGTGAGCTGAGCTCCCTCCTGATGTCCTGACCCCACTGGGGTGGCAAGCTCTAGGCCACACCAGGGTGGCTCTGGAGGCAGTTTCCACAGGTGCCCTCAGCACGGTACAGCACACACCACAGAGCAAGAGCTCGGTGGGGGCCCTGAGATTTCAGCTTTCTCCCTCGGAGCAGGTGCGTCTCCTGCGAGTCTCGGATTCCCTTCCGTAGAATGGGTGCACCGACTCCCAAGCTGGGAGCAGAGTGTTGAAACTGTGTTTGTATCTGGGACATGTAGGCCTTTAGTAAATGCTAGGGTTGTGTTCTCTCCCATCTCACTGTCTTGTCCCTCGAGTTGGTGCCACCTGAGGTCTTCCATCAGCATCTAGGGGGTTTCCAAGCTGCCGCTGCACCTTAGGATATTGGAGGCTGCTGAAGCCACCCCGGGCCCTGTTGCAGAATTCCGATTTCCTGCTTAGCTCAGGCAGGGAGCATGTTGCAGACAGGTGGCTCACAGGCAGAGTCCAGCCTAACACCATGGATCTCCTTTCCTTGCTTCAGGAGTACTGAACCAGGGCCCTGTGCTTCATTCTCCTAAGATTTAAAATATTCCGGGATGCAAGGCTTTCATCATCCAATGAGAGCAAGCATTTGCACATCTAGCTCTTGGTGGACTGGGGACTTGGCAGAGGAGGGTGGAGGGAAGCGCTTGCCCTGGCAGCTCATGGGCACGGGGTTTAAATGTGTCGGAAGCATGCTTTTGAGTGGCGACGGTTGTCCTGTTGAAATTATAGTGCAACAGAAAGCAAACAGCAAACACTTGTCTAGGTGAAGAACAAGTCCCGAGGAAAAAATTCCCACTCGTGTACGTTCCTGGCGAAAAGGTCCAGGCAACCAGCTTGCCCACGTGGCACTGAGATCTCTGAAGTCCACTTCCTCACCACGGGCCAAAGCAGCCAGGACAAACTCTTCGGGAAGTCAACATGACCTCTGTATGGCAAGGGATGTGGGGGGGGCGGTTTTGCATCTTGCTGTACTTTGGGGTCCTGGGTATGGAGCCTCATCTCATATGTGCTGTGGCAGATGTTGCTGGCTGGCTGCCCAATGTTCCCATCCCCTTGTTATTCCTTATTGAGCAGGGGTTTGATGGTATTCAAAGTGACAGCCTGCTCAGCTAAAACTCCGCATTTCCCTGGCCTTTGGTGCGGCTGAGGCCGCCAGTGAGAGTCAAACCACTGGTCTTTAGGTGGGGTTTTGAGGAAGTTCTTTTGAAGGTGTCCACTCAGGCAGTGGAGGCTTTCCCTCTCCCCTGTTCCTCCTTTCCTGGAACACATGTATGATTGCCGGAGCTCTAGCCACTATCCTGGATCTGGAGGCAACTTCGCAGTAGAAAGCCGTATGGTTACCGGCTACTTTTCTTGTTGCTGGGAAATAAATACTCAACAAACTAAGGGGGAAGGGTGTATTTTGGCTCACAGTTTGAGGGTACATACAGTTTGCCTTGGTGGGAAGAACTGGATGGAGTCTGATGCCGCTGGTCACATTGCAGTCACACTCAGCAAGCAGAGAGCAATGCACGCTGGTACTCAGTTCCGTTTCTTCTTTTTGTTCAGTCTGGGATTCCCAGCCAAAGGAATGTTGCTACCTACACTTAGGGTGGGTCTTTCTGCCTCAGTTTACCTAGTTGAGAAGCTCCCCCACAGACACACCCAGAGGTTTGGTTCTATGATTCTAAATCCCATCGAGTTGACACTATTACCCATCACAGAATTCATAGGCTAAAAAGGTGATTCAACGTCAAAAAGACAGTTCTGGGTCTCCCATGGCCATGAACCGGCCATATTGATCCTAGACTTCCAACCATCAGACTGCTGTTTTTTGAAGGGGGGAAAAAACAACCCTCAAAGCTTTATTTTCAACATCATCAATGGTTCAGTATTACGTTGCTGTGTTACGTTTAATGCCAAAGGTAGAGGCTTAACACAACAGAACCAATCGTGCCTGTCTCATGATTCTACAGACTGGGGATTCAGGCGGGGCTCAGCAGGGAAGTTCTTCCGGTCTCAGCGGGAATCTTTCACTCATCAGGACCCAGCTGCAAGTCTGTTTTCAGAGGCTGACTCAGTTCTCCTGCTGAATTCTTTCTTTACTGTACCCATAGTCCCCAGCACACACCATCTCACAGTGACTGTGACAGAATGTCTTCGCCATCCAGGGCCAGGCAGGCTAGACACTACAGTCACAAGACAAAAGGGGGACAGCGGTGAGAGCCAGGCCACACTTTTGTTTAAGCCATTGATTTGGATTTTATGTTTTGCATTCATTCTTAGAATGTTGAGCGATGCTGGTGATGGTGCACACACCTTTAATCCCAGCACATAGGAGGCAGAGGTAGGTGGATCTTTGGGTTTAAGGCCAGCCTGGTCTACAGAGTGAGTTCCAGGACAGCCAGGACTACATAGAGAAACCCTGTTACAAATATAAAAAACAAACCAAAAAAGAATGTTGAGAGAGCTAAATACTTTCCTATGCCACAGCCAAGGAAAGAAAAAAAGTGAGCGTGAGGAGTCACCTCCTCTGACGTTTTCTTTCTCGTTTATCAAATGAGAGAGGTGAAGTCAGCAGCCTGGAGGTTCTCTGGGAGTCGAATGGAGATATGTGTCCCATCAGGCTATTTCTAAGATAGAGGGGAGGGGTGGGATGAGCCCAGGGAGGGAACACACGCTTCAGAAAGCAGAGTACACGTTTGTCATTCCGTGATGGCTTTCTCTTGTGTACCTTGCTACAGACTCATCATGTTGTGGGGTCCTTGTCTTTCCTGTCGCACAGCATGGTGACTGGTTAGAGAGTCACAAGCTCCCCTTTGTTTTCCTGACTGAACAGACACCCTAGGAAAACAGCTCAGTAAAGGGCCTACTTTGTAAGCATGGTAACTTGGATTTGACATCCCAGAACCTATATATATAGGTTTATATATATATATATATTTTAAAAAGCCAGGTATGCTGGTGTGCACTTTTAATCTCAGCCTTGGGGAAGGATGTCTGTCAGGTAGATGCCTGGCCTAGCCAGCCAGTCAGTATGGCCTACTTGGCAAACAACAGTACCAGGCCAATGAGAGACTGTGTCTCAAAAACAAGATGGTTGGTGACTGATGATAGATGCTGTGGTTGTTCTTTGTTCTACACACACATACACACACACACACACACACACACACACACACACACACACACACACTCACAATCATATTCTGGTTGAGTCCTAAGCGTCCCCCATAGGCTGTTTTGAATATTCAGTCTCCTGCCATTTGGAAGGCTGTGGAGCTTTTAGGAGGTTGGGCTGGTTGCTGACCATCTTGTGAAGGGTGCTCACCATATGCTACTGGCGCCATGATGGACTACCGCCCTCTGGAGAGCCAACCCATCTTCGGTTATGTGGTTCTGCCAGCTTTCGGTAGCAGCGAGGAGAAAGTCGCCAATGCACTTGATGAAGGAGGCCACCTCACCTCATCTATCCTGCTTTTGCTGGTTTTCCTCTCTCGGGAGAAGGGCCCAAGCTGAGGACTGTAGCAGGTGGTAACGAAGGAGCAGACTCCTACGGTCCCCACAGGTGAGTCTTAAGACAAATGGAGCAGACTTTTAGAACAGGCTATCGAACCCACTCAAGAGGAACTGCGGAGGGAGAACGTGCTCAGAACCTTGCCACTTCTGAACAACTCCACCAACCTCCACCTACCGAGTTATCGCCCCCTCCCAAGGCCGAGAGCCCCTTCCTCCCAGGTATGTGGCCACCCAGGATTTACTGATGAATTAAGGCGCCTCCAGCCAGTTGGTCTCCTTAGTAACTGCAGCAGCAGGGTCCCGGCTGGAAAAGCTGCTTCTGCTTTTCCAAAGAGGGCAACCCGGCTTTACGTTTTTAAGACTCTTTCAAGTCACAATATAGGAGGACATTAAAAATAGACACATCTCTCCACAACTCTGTGTCCGAGAAAGGATGGACTTTTGAAGTATCGAGGGCAAAGTGAAAGTCAGAGACATTTGAGAAATAGGGTCCCTCCATTGGATGTGTTTATTTGTTTATTTATTGATGCAGGCACTAAGGATGGGACCCAAGGCCTTGTATATGCCAGGAAGGTGCTGTACTACTGAACCACATCTCTAGCCCTGAATGGGCTTTTTGTTTTTAATTGGTTCATAACAATCGTCCATATTTAAGGTATGAATGATAGAGATTCATATATACCACATGGAATAACCAACTCACGGTAGTTAGCAATATCATCACAGCATCATGGGGTCATTATTCATGTCTATGACATGGAACGCAGCTATCATCTTTGCTACTTCAAACATTTGTCATTTCTCTGTGTGGACACCCAATCCTCGGCTCTATCTATTTTAAAACACACAATAAATCATTACCAATGGTGTTACAGAACACTAGAACTTAGTCCTCTTATCTAACTGTGTTTTCGTACCTCTTAGCCAACTTCCATGTTCCTGCTCTTCCTTCCTCATCCTCGGGTAATCACTATTTTTCTTTCTACTTTTGCAACTTCAATTGTGTTGTTGTTGAGATGGGGGTCTTGCTATGTTGCTGAGGCTAAAGTGATTCTCCAGCATCAGCTTCCCAAGTGTCAGAGACTACAGGCATGCACCACCACAGCAGGCTAAGTTCCATTTTACAGTTTTTTTTAAAAAATTTTATTGATTTTAATTGAACTCTACATTTTTATCTGTTCTTCTCCCTGCCTTTCCCCTTTCCTTCAACTCTCTCCAAAGGTCCCCATGCTCCCAATTTACTCAGAAGATCTTGACTTTTTCTATTTCCCACGTAGATTAGATCTATGTAAGTCTCTCTTAGTGTCCTCATTGTTGTCTAAGTTCTCTGGAATTGTGATTTATAGGCTGGCTTTCTTTGCTTTATGTTTAAAAACCATGCATAAGTGAGTACATGTGATAATTGTCTTTCTGTGTCTGGGTTACCTCATGCAAAATGATGTTTTCTAGCTCCATCCATTTGCCTGCAAAATTCAAGATGTCGTTATTTTTTCTGCTGTGTAGTACTCCATTGTGTAAATATACCACATCTTCCTTGTCCTTTTTCAGACGATGGGCATTTAGGTTGTTTCCAGATTCTGGCTATGACAAATAATGCTGCTATGAGCATAGTTGAGCACACGTCCTTGTGGCACAATTGAGCGTTCTTTGGATATATACCCAAAAGTGGTATTACTGGGTCTTGAGAAAGGTTGTTTCCTAATTTTCTGAGAAATCACTACACTGACATCCAAAGGGGCTGTACCAGCTTGCATTCCCACCAGCAATGCAGGAGTGTTCCCTTTTCCCCACAACTTCCAGCATAAGTTGTCATCAGTGTTTTTGATCTTGGCCATTTTTTCAGGTGTAAGATGGAATCTCAGAGTTGTTTTGATTTGCATTTCTCTGATGACTAAGGATGTTGAGCATTTCCTTAAGTGTCTTTCAGTCATTTTAGATTCCTCTGTTTAGGTCTGTACTCCATTTTTTTTTATTGGATTATGTGATCTTTTGGTGTCCAATTTCTTGAGTTTTTTGTATATTTTGGAGATCAGACCTCTGTCTGATGTGGGGTTAGTGAAGATCTTTTCCCATTCTGTAGGCTATCATTTTGTCTTGTTGACTGTGTCCTTCGCTTTACAGAAGCTTTTCAGTTTCAGGAGGTCCCATTTATTAATTGTTTCTCTCAGTGTCTGTGCTGCTGGGGCTATATTTAGGAAGTGATCTCCTGTGCCAATGCGTTCAAGTGTACTTCCCACTTTCTCTTCTATGAGGTTCAGCGTGGCTGGCTTTATGTTGATCCATTTGAACTTGAGTTTTGTATATGGTGATAGAAATGGATCTATTTTTATTCTTCTACATGTTGATATCCAGTTATACCAGCACCATATGTTAAATATGCTTTCTTTTTTCCATTTGATATTTTTTGCTTCTTTGTCAAAGATCAGGTGTTCGAAGGTGTGTGGATTAATATCCAGGTCTTCAATTCAGTTTCATTGGTCCTCCTGTCTATTTTTATGCCAATACCAGGATGTTTTCAGTACTGTAGCTCTGTAGTAGAGTTTGAAGTCAGGGATTGTGATGCCTCCAGAAGTTCTTTTATTGCACGGTATTGTTTTGGCCATTTTGGGTTTTTTGCTTTTCCATATGAAGTTGAATATTGTTCTTTCGAGGTCTGTGAAGAATTTTGCTGGGATTTTGATGGGCATTGAATCTGTAGATTGCTTTTGGTAAGATTGCCATTTTTACTATGTTAATTCTGCATACCCAAGAGCATAGAAGATCTTTAAACTTTCTGGTGTCTTCTTCAATTTCTTTCTTCAAAGATTTAAAGTTTTTGTCATGCAGGCCTTCCACTTGTTTGGTTAGAGTTACTCTGTGATATTTCATGCTACTTGTGGCTATCTGTGAAAAGTAATGTTTCTTTGATTTCTTTCTCAGCCCATTTATCATCTGTGTACAGGGGGGCTACAGATTTTTTTTTTAGTTAATCTTGCATCCTGCTACATTACTGAAAGTATTTATGAGTTGTAGAAGTTTCTTGGTAGAATATTTGGGGTCGCTTATGTAAACTATCATATCATCAGCAAATAGTGAGAGTTTGACGTCTTCTTTTCCGATTTGTATCCCCTTGATCTCCTTTTGGTGTCTTATTGCTCTAGCTAGGACCTCAAGGACTATATTGAATAGATATAGAGAGAGTGGACAACCTTGTCTTGTTCCTGATTTCAGTGGGATTGCTGAAAGTTTTTCTCCATTTAGTTTGATGTTGACTGTTGGCTTGCTGTGTATTGCCTTTATTATGTTTAGGTATGTTCCTTGTATCCATGCTCTCTCCAAGACCTTTATCATGAAGAGATGTTGTATTTTGTTGAAAGCTTTTTTGTCATCTAATGAAATGATCATATGGTTTTTATTTTTCAGTTTGTTTATGTGGTGGATTACATTGACATATTTTCATATGTTGAACCATCCCTGCATCTGTGAGATGAAGCCAACTTGATCATGGTGGATGATGGTTCTGATGTGTTCTTGGATTCGATTTGCTGTATTTTTTTAGTATTTAGTTCATGAGTGAGATTGGTCTGTAATTCTGTTTCTTGGTAATGTCTTTCTGTGGTTTGGGTATCAGAATAATTGTAGCCTCATAAAAAGAGTTTGGCAATGTTACCTCTGTTTCTATTGTGTGGGACAATTTGAGGAGTATTGGTATTAGTTCTTCTTTGAAAATCTTGTAGAATCCTGAGCTAAAACCATCTGGTCCTGGACTTTTTTTGGATAGGAGACTTTTGATGACTGTTTCTATTTCTTCAGCAGTTATAGGTATGCTTAATTTGCTTATCTGGTCTTGATTTAATTTTGGTAAGTGATATTTATTCAGAAAGTTGTCCATTTCCTTTAAGTTATCCAATTTTGTGGAGTGCAGGTTTTTGAAATATGACCTGATGATTCTCTGTATTTCCTCCATGTCTGTTGCTATGTCCCCCTTTTCATTTCTGATTTTGTTAATTTGGATAGTCTCTCTGCCTTTTGGTTAGTTTGGATAAAGGTTTGACTGTTGATTTTCTCAAAGAACCAACTCTTTGTCTCATTGATTCTTTGTATTGTTTTCTTTGTTTCTATTTTGTTGTTTTCACCTCCAATTTGGTTATTTTCTGCTGTCTAGTTCTCTTGGGTGAGTTTGCTTCTTTTTGTTCTAAAGTTTTCAAATGTTCTGTTAATTCACTAGTGTAGGATTTTTCAAGCTTCTTTATGTAGGCATTTATGCTATGAACTTTCATCTTAACACTGCTTTCATTGTGTCCCATAAATGTGGGTATGCTGTGTGGTCATTTTCATTGAATTTTAGGAAGTCTTTAATTTCTCCCTTTATTTCTTTCTTGACCCATTGATGATTCAGGTGAGCATTGTTTAATTTCCATGTGTTTGTGGGTTTTCTGGAATTAGTATTGCTGTTGACTTCTAGTTTAAACCATGGTGATCTGATAAGACACATGGGGTTATTCCAATCTTTTTTTATTTGCTGAGGTTTGTTTTGTTATCAAGTAAGCAGTTAATTTTTGAGAAGGTTCCATGAGGTGCTGAGAAGAAGGTATATTCTTTTATGTTTGGATGGAATCACTTAACAGTTTTTTTTAAAAAAAGTGTTTATTAGTCATATGTGTGTACGTGTGGAGGTCATAGAACTACTTTTGGGAGCTGTTTCTCTCCTTCCACCACGGAATCAGGGAACACGCTTAGGTGGTTAGGTTTGCATTTTATCCACCAAGCCTCTGACAGTCCTTAGGTCCAATACTTAAAACTCCTTTATATGAGGGAGAACATTGGAGTTGTTTTTCAGTGCTTAGCTTCTTTTGCTTAACATAATACCTCACAGTCCTATACACACTGCTGCACGCAATAGGATTCCATTGCTTTCTTATAGAGATATACCACTTTAAAAACATATTCAAGGGTCCACTAACACTTACATACACTCCGTATCTTAGCTATTGTGACTAGTGAACGCTGAACGTGGAAATCCCCTTATTTCTTTGACATACTGATTTTAGTGTCATTGGATAATGAATGATGATAATTATATCAATGATTCATTGATAATGAATAGCTGGATCATACATCCATTCTGTTTTCTTTTCTTTCTTTCTTTCTTTCTTTCTTTCTTTCTTTCTTTCTTTCTTTCTTTCTTTCTTTCTGAAACTCAGTGCTGTTTTCTGGGCGTTACTAATTTCCACCAACAGTGTCAGGTGAATTCTCCTTTGGCTGGCCCCCACCCCCACCTCCTCTGGTGACGTTTTAACTGAGAGAGAGGATATAAACACTAGATTTTAAGTGAGGAGAACTTTCTTGCAAAGAGCCAGTGACGGCCTCTGAAAGTGTGGACTTGACCACGGCAGTGAGTGCGGTGCCCGGTGCTGTCAGAAGGAAGGGACCCTAACCCGGAGAGGTAAAGATGCTCACCTGAGCTACAACAATTACTCTAATGAGTGAGGATCCACACAGCCTGTGCCACAGTGACTCAGATGATGAGAGTTACGAGGCCCACGGTAGGCTCTGATTGTCGTTCAGGATGGCGGTGAAAGAGAGGTCCCGAGAGGAGAGAAACGACATGATGTTTTCCGTTTCTGAACAAAATGTTAGGACGCCGAAGACCAATCGCAGGTTCTCAGTAGACCGAAAAGTGCCAGCTTGCCTTCACCGCAGCCAAGGCTCAGGGTCGGGGGGTGTAGCAGTGTTTGGGCTGCTGTAGCAGAGCCCTGCTGACTGAGTGGCTTCAACCATAGGTATTGATTATCCTACTATTCCAGAGCTCAGATTGCTTTGCTCTAGAACCTCTGGAGTTGTCTGGCCACCTTCTCCCCGACTCTTCACATGGCTGTCCTTTTTGCATGCCATCCTCTCCTCAGAATGACCCCTGCTGTATGGGACTAAGGTCCATTTTAACGATTGTATTTTTTCTTAACTACATCTTTCATGGCCCTGACTTTGAAGACATTCTCAGTCCTGGCACTAGGTCTTTAACATAGGAATTTAGGGGGGAGGGTATATACTTCAGCCACGCCTACTGGAGAGTGATGATACAATTACTGAGAGGGAGTGGAAGTTCACTTTGGGGCATGGGGGTAAAGCATGTCAGAGCGATTTTTCTATAGCTTGCCCCAACAAGCCTCCCATTCTTCTATCCACAGGAGCTGGTGTTGGAGAAGGCAGGCCGCTTGTTGGTTCCCGGCCACCCGGCTAGCTTAGACCCAAAACAATCACACAGAAACTGTATTATTTAAATCACTGCTTGGTCCATTAGCTCTATTTCTTATTGGCTAACTCATACATATTAATTTAACCCATTTCTATTAATCTGTGTATTGTCACGTGACTGTGGCTTACCGGCAAGACGCCAACCGGGTCTGTCTCTGGTGGCTCCATGGCTTCTCTCTAACTCTGCCCTTCTTTCTCCCAGCATACAGCCTAGCTTTCCCAGCCTAGTTCTGTTCCTCCCTGCCATAGGCTCAAAGCAGATCTTTATTCATTAACCAATAAAACCAACACACAGACAGAAGGACCACCCCCGCCAAGCTGGGGCCTGCTGGCTCTATGACGGTGACAGTGGTCCTCTTGTTGGCTTTATCAGAGTGTGCCTGGAGCTCTTCAGACAGCTCTTGTGGTTCCATATTAGTGGTCTTGTTACTACAAGAGCTGTATGTACCCTAGCGTTTGGAGCCCTAAGCTCCGTCTCTAGCCACGCCCCTACACTGTATCATGAACCTTCACTGCTAAGACCATGAAAGCATTAGGAGTGGTGGTCTTTAGAATAAGATGGCATCCGGCCGTGTCAGAGTCTGAGCATGGACCCAGGAAAACTCTGTGGAATGCAGTTGTTTGGGATGCAGGGAGGAGTTCCTGACATCCCTGGGTTTTGTATATTTCCGGGAACAGCCACACATTCCACAGTGTTCACATGAGCCCCACTTCCGCCCATTCCTTTGTTAAGTAGAAGGCTTTATACAGTGCTCGCTCCCTTTTTTATTCTTGTGGCATCCTAAGTTTCTTCTTCCTTCATAGATTATCCAGGGCCCTCAGGATGCTCTCATTCAGTGTTGATGCTTACAACGACGTCACACCCCTGTCCAGATTCCTTGTGCCATAGTCACATTCTCACAGCCTAGGTCTATAGTTTATAGTAGGTTTAAAGAAATTGAAGTGAATGAGTATGTTATCTGTGCACTGTGTGTGAGCCTCATGCCTATGGAAGCCACAAGAGGCTATCAGATCCCCTGGTACTGCAGTGATAGATGGTTGTGACCTGCCGTGTGGGTGCTGGGCCTTGAACCCAGGTTATTTGCAAGAGCAGTAAGTGCTCTTAACCACTCAACAATTGCTCCATCCCCAGATGGTATTTTTTTGAAAGTGTAAGTCACCTCCCTTCTCCTTTCCAGGTATATACTAATGCATCAATTTATTCTTATATCATTTGTCAGAGTTTCTAGTATCCTGTTCTCTCCTAGAACCTATTATGTAATGAAGGATGATCTTGGATTTCCTGGCTTCACATTTTAACTTGAGGGCTGGGATCATGAGCCTGCACCACTGTAACATGAGGGCCAGCTTGTTGGGGTTTCCATCCCACCTGGTACCCCACAGCTGGCAAATTCCAAAGAGAAAATCACACACAGGACTCCATAAGGTTATAAACTGATTGGCCCATTAGGTCAGGCTTCTTGTTAACTCTTATAACTTATGTTACCCCATTATCTTTATCTACATTAGCCACATTGGCTCCGTACCTTTCTCAGCTGGGCAAGTTACATGCTGCCTCTTCAGTGGTCTGCGCAGGAGTGCCTGAGGAACCTCCTTGCTTCCCAGAATTCTCCTGTTCTCATTGCATCACCTCTACTTCCTGTCTGGTTTTCCCACCTATACTGCCTGCCTGGCCAATCAGCGTTTTATTAAAATATGATTGACAGAATACAGACAATTCTCCCGCATCATTTCCCTCTTTTTTTTTTAAACAAAGGAAAATACCCATAATCCATTTGTTGGGAATGTGGGCATAGTATTTCAGGCTACTTCCTGCTGGTTGGGGGCGCTGATAGTCTTAAGGGGGCCTAAAGAAAATTTAGAGTTATAATCAAGTCATGACTGGAGTATCCTGTGAGTCTCGATCATCTCAGGCAGCAGTCTTGGATCAGTTCTGGATGTAGACCTCTGTCATCTGGGCCATCTGTTCCTATTGGAGATTTTTCAGGTGGCCTCCCTTGGTCAAAGGTGATTATTCTTAACTCTGAATAAATCCAGAGTCTCTCGTTTTCTGTGGAAACAAAAGCAAAATCTCTTCTCCAAAGTAACATACCTTTTGACTTCAGTTTTGAAGCCAAGGTATTTTCAAAATTCCTATCTTGGGTTAGTTCAGCATCATTTATAAACAAAAGTCTTTTAGCAGTTGTTGCTCCTTCCTCAGCAATCAAACAATTTAAAGAGAGCATAATAGCATACAGTATGAAGATTCTCTGTGCATTTTCCATCTTTATGTGGCTTTATTTTAACCTCTATTTCTTTTATTTTTACTTTTACTTTTTGAGACAGGATCTTTGTATATCTTTGTCCTGGAATAACACTGTAGACCAGGCTGTCCTTGAACTCACAGAGATCCTTCTGTCTCTGCCTCCCCAGTACTGGGCTCAAAGGTGTTTGCTACCACACCTTGAACTCACAGAGATCCACGTGTCTCTGCTTCCCCAGTGCTAGGACTAAAGGTGTGTGCTACCACACCTTGAACTCAGAGATCTGTCTGTCTCTGCCTCCCAGGCATTGGGATTAAAGGTGTGTGCTACCACACCTTGAAGTCACAGAGGTCAACTACCTCTGCCACTTAAAGTCTCAGAGGTCAATGTACCTCTGCCTCCCAGGCATTGGGATTAAAGGTGTGTACCATCATACCCTATTTCTCCCTTTCTTTCTTTTTTATTTATAATGACTTTAACCTTTAGCCTGCATATATTTTTAACACACTGTAAATTCTTTAGAGGTTTTCTTCATCTTTGAACCTCTCTTTACTGTATCTCTCTCTCTTTTTTGACTACATGAGTCTTTAAGGAGAAGATTAAAGCCGTAGCTTTGACGGCTAGATCCAGTCCATTTCTTAACTTTCCAGCCTCACGGCTGAGATACCAGCCAGAGCTGTGTTCACTGCCACAACTCTATGGCGTTTCAAGGTCCTTGTTAGCAAGCAAGCTGCAGCATTCTGCTCACAGACCACACTCAGTCGGACTGCCTCCCTGAAAGAGTCAGAGTTTACTCTGGCAGGACGGCCCAGAAAGACGGCACTTCAAAACAGCGCAGCTTTTTTCCTGCTACGGCTGAAAACCGAAAAGCATGCATTCAGCTTTTCATCAACACTGTTTAAGTGTTTCACGGCAGGACCTCTTAGAAGAGCTGCAGGGTTTTGCAGCTAAAGCTGAGTCAGGAAACCTCTCTTAGCTGAGAGCCTTGCTTGCCTCTAGCAAGCAGAGCAGACCTGAGAAATTACTGCTACCATACCAAGAAAACATGTTTTACTCTATTCTTTCCCAAGCTTTCTCTAGCTTTCTGTGGATTCAGTTATCCACGTCTGAGCGCCATATGTAACATGAGGGCCAGCTTGTTGGGGTTTCCATCCCACCTGGTACCCCACAGCTGGCAAATTCCAAAGAGAAAATCACACACAGGACTCCATAAGGTTATAAACTGATTGGCCCATTAGGTCAGGCTTCTTGTTAACTCTTATAACTTATGTTACCCCATTATCTTTATCTACATTAGCCACATTGGCTCCGTACCTTTCTCAGCTGGGCAAGTTACATGCTGCCTCTTCAGTGGTCTGCGCAGGAGTGCCTGAGGAACCTCCTTGCTTCCCAGAATTCTCCTGTTCTCATTGCATCACCTCTACTTCCTGTCTGGTTTTCCCACCTATACTGCCTGCCTGGCCAATCAGCGTTTTATTAAAATATGATTGACAGAATACAGACAATTCTCCCGCATCACACCACCACACCTGGTTTGTGTGGTGTGGGGATCCTGAGTATGACTTCAGAGATGCAAGCACTCTTCCAACTGAGTTACACCCTCCGCCCCGCCACATACTTCTTGATACACGAAATGTCAACAGATGGGGGGTGGGACTCAGTACAACGTGGTATAGAGCTCATGGTCCAGCGTAGAAGATGGCCTAGAAGAAACAGAGGACTGTAAGGCAGTTCAAGTGTCTGCAAAGATACTCTTGGGCCCTGAAAGGACTTGGATTCCTTCCCGTAGGGATCGCAGAAAGGCTCAGTGGATGGGGCAGGGGTGAGTAGGGTCTGAAAGAGCAAGTGAGATCTGAGCCAACAGAAAGAATGAGCAGGCAGGTGCGGACTCAGATCCACCGAGAAGGCATATCGACCAGGGGGTGGCCTTGGAACCCAGGCTTCTCCTGGCCATAGAAAGCACGGCAAGTATTTGCTGTATATATTAGAGCATCCAGCTAGGCATATAATACTTATTGACTGGAGAGAGCAGGGGAGAGTGTGGAGGTGTGTCTACGTTTGCACTGAGGGGCTGTTTGCAGTCTTGGGGTTTCGCTAGAAGGGACTGCATAGAAAGCTCCCTAGGCCTTCTGACAACAGTTTTACATGAAAAATAAATCTCTGAATATCTTGATATCCCCTTTCTCTACATCAGGAAATCTCTGCTTGCCGATCTGCCCTTAACCCCCGTCAGAGGTGTGATTGGCTACAGCACCCACCGGTGCTTCAGTGGGGAAGAGTCCTCGCCCTCCCTTCCCCTGCGTCACATCAGACAGCGGTTGCCTTAAAGCTGGGATGGTGCCATTTCACAAAATTGGGTTCTTCATGCCAGATGACTATCGTCCCCAAGCTATTTCCTGCTTCTGAAGAGGAAAATACAAAATACAATTTTTGGGGAAAGGAGAGACAAAGTAGCTTCAGTCCTTTGTAATACAAAACAGGTTTCGAAGTCCATTTTTTTTTCCTGTTTCAATGAAAAGTCAATGGTTTAAGCATCTTATCGCAACCTTCTTGGTCCTCCGTGGTCTCTTCCCACTGCGGGCCACTGCAGGCTTTAGAAAGACTTGCACACACTGGCACAGGGCACTGCCACATCATCCCAGGGCATTTACTGTCCATGCATGCACTCTGACAACTTGAGAATTTACTCATGGAAACACATAAGCACAGTACCAAAGATCCACAAGGAGCCAAATGGTCAGTTAAGACAACGGGGTTGCTTCTCGAAGGGAAGGAAGGTGTGTCGAATGTCATGCAGCCTAGCCTCGCCTAGCACCTGCTTCAGGACAAGAACTTTCCCAGAGACGCTTGTTTCTATCTCCTCATATCTGCTGCCCACTAAAGAGGTCAGGGTTCCCCAGGTCTGGTTCTGGGAGGCTAGACTCCTACCACAACACACAGAGTACTGGCTGAGAGCGGGCTCCCCACTGAGGAAATACATCTGTATTCTAGACTGTCACACGGCCTCCAAGGGGCTGCATCTGGGACCTGAATGTTTTATGGAACCATTAATAGTGAATTTTCTGCTTGAATTCCCTGCTGCCTGGAGACAGACGGCACTAGAGGGCTCTGTGTGGGGCTCAGGGGTGGCGTGAGAGCATTCTGATTTGTATCCCATAGCTTCTTGCATGTGTGTGCTTTCAACCTGGCATGGGCAAGCCTCCTGTGCCAGCGTAATTCTGTGTGTTCTTATTTGTTCATCGGCACATATGCAACAAAGCTTCTGGGTGCCAGGCACTGTGCCCGGGGCTGTGCACGCAAAATGAGTCACAAGCTATTCGATGATGTTCTGGACCCCTCTGAGCTTGTCCAGTGCAGTTTGTAGGAACGTAAAGCAGGGCACATCCCAATGTGAGCAGCATCCAGATGGTTTTAAATTAATGAGGCATAGATTCAGAAGGATTTACAGATGTGGAGTGGCGGGAGATAAGCACGTAAGCTTGTGCATGGTGGTCTCTTCCTTCCTTCCTTCCTTGCTTCCTTCCTTGCTTCCTTGCTTCCTTGCTTCCTTGCTTCCTTCCTTCCTTCCTTCCTTCCTTCCTTCCTTCCTTCCTTCTTCTCCTTCTCCTCCTCCTTCATCTTTTAAAATTTATTTCTTATGTTATGTATATAGTGTTGTGGGCACCAGATCTCATTATAGATGGGTGTGAGCCGTCATGTGGTTGCTGGGAATTGAACTGAGGACCTCTGGAACAGCAGTCAGTTCTCTTAACCCCTGAGCCATCTCTCCAATCCCCCTTTTTTCTTTCTCTTTCTTTCTTTCTTTCTTTTTTTTTTTTAAAAATATTTTATTTATTTATTATGTATACAATATCTGTCTGTGTGTCAGGCCAGAAGAGGGCATCAGATCTCATTTCAGATGATTGTGAGCCACCATGTGGTTGCTGGGAACTGAACTCAGGACCTTTGGAAGAGCAAGCAGTGCTCCCAACCGCTGAGCCACGTCTCCAGCCTCTTTCTTTCTTTCTTTCTTTCTTTCTTTCTTTCTTTTTTTTTTGCAAAATTTTGTTTCACGTGATTAGAATAATTCTTATGAAACTGGAACACGCCAAGGGGAATTGAGGACTTTAAGAGACAGAGTTGGTGTTTACAAGCGATACGATGTTCCCTTGTGCTGAAATGTGTGCTGAGTGAATTAGATTCCACCACAGAACAACTGCCCCAGGGGCACCCTCAGCCAGAAAGATCACTTATGGAACAGGAAATGGTATTTTCTTCCCAAATAAAAATCTCCCCCCCGCTTCTCCAACTATACAACCAACACATACTTATTGTGAGAAAAAGTTCAAACTATACACAAATCAAAAAATGAAAAAAAAATCCTTTGGACTTCCTCAGAAGCTGTTGATATTGCTGTTGGTAGGATCAATTTTAGACTCAAAGAATTGCATACATCTTTAAAATTCGTGGTCACCATATAATTACTATTATTAATATTTTAGAATTATTCTTTGAAGTAGAATTATTCTTTGACAATGCAGTCGCATATAAATGTACCTTGATCATGGCTGCTCCCAACTCCCCACCCCCACTCGTTGCTAGTGCAACTGTTTGAAAGTTGAATCATGCATTTCCATGTTTCTCATGGGCTCTCCTTGTCAGGTACCAACCAAGATTAACACACTCTCCTCACGCTTACACCCTCATCAATCACAATTCAACATCATCTAAGATCTGACATATAGTCAAAGCTCCCCATGAGTCTCCAAGCTTTCTTTCATGATTTAAAAAAAAAAATCCAGGATCCAATTGTCATCTATTGTATTTTGGGGCCACTTTTTAAATCATCAAAATTTAGACCAGTTCTCATGTTTGACTCTGTGCTTTGACAGTGACTTTTTGAAGTTTTCTTCTCATTTGTCTTACTGAACGCTCAGCACTATAGATTTTCCTGGAGCTTCTTCATTTTGATTTGATTTGTATTAAATTTTCATTTGCGAAAACAATTATGTCAGTGACACTCTTTATTTCTCGCATTGTTATACAGTAAGCAACTGCTGTTAGGTCTACCTCGTGGAGGGGGCAGCTGACAGACCAGTGTGACGGAGCGCGATGTCTTTCTAGTCATTTAGAAACCCATGAGGCGATAACTCGGGGACTGTGAGCATCTTTTGCTTCTGTATAGCTTTCAAAGTGCTTTTTTTCTGGAAGAAGGAATTGGGTCCCTTGGAGTTGGAGTTACAGACAGTTGTGAGCCACCTGACGTGGGTGCTGGGCCCTGAACAGGTCCTTTGCAAGATCAGTATGTGGTCTTAACTGGGGAGCAAGCATTTTCAAAAAGAGTGGGGCTGGGGTCTCACCTGAATCAAAGGTTTTTCTTGGAATTCGCAGAGTGATTATTTTTCTGATTGTTTCCTTGTTTCTTAATGGCTTCTCTTCTGTTTTTTGTTTCTTCTCTCTTTGTAAGTACATTGTTTGTTTGTTTTGATTTATTTGATACAATGCTATGCATCTAGCCCAAGATTACGTGCGCACTAGGCAAGCTATGATCTCCAGACTGTTATGGGCTCTGTAGATGTATATAGATCTTACAACAGCAGTCTAGGGATGCAGTTCAGTGGAAGAGCACATGAGGCCCTGAGCTTGATTTCTAGCGACGAATCCCACCCCTAGATCCTCAATGAGTCATACACACTTAGTACAATATTATTTTTTGTTGTTCAAATTGCCCCAAATTTGACAGTTACTCCTGTGCCTCCAACTGATTCTATCAGTCTTAGATAGACCTTGTGTTTTTCTGGCACAAGATATCCAAGAATTACCATGACCTTTAGTGCCACAGCTCAAAGGGCAACCGCAAGAGAGAACCCGAATGGGTCAATATGAATCTATCCCTCCCTCACCCCCGTTATTCCAATGCATGTGGTGAAGGACGGGTCAAAAAAGTGAACTCACGAAATAAATATTTTTGCTTGTGTGTGTTTATGTGTGTGAGTCCATGTATGTGTGCTCCATGGATGCTAGAAAACTCTGGAGGGCTTAGTACCCCAGGACACTAAGACAAGGACAAAGTGTCTGGTCCAACCCTTTATATATATATCACTTCTTTAGAAAACCCCATCTTTCCATTTCAAATTTGCATCTACTGTTCATTTGAATCCAGTCAAAACACAGCACGATGTTATTTACTTTGGCCCTCGCTTCCCAAGAGATGCACATTTAGATAAACCCTATACATTTGACCCAAACTGGTCTCTTCTGTGCCAGAGTAGTGGATTTCAAAGACAGAGGCCCCCAAACAGCTATGCTGAACAGGTGGTGTTATCTGACTACAGGGATAGAGAAAGGGGGTTCAGACTGGGAAATGTTCACGATTGAGGGCAGGTAAGCAGCCATGTCCTCACTTGAATCTAACCTAACAGACCCCAAATCTGGCAAATTTTTCTCCTATTCCTTGCAAGTCTGGGTATAAAAGCAACCTGAGTCCATCTATCCCCAGACACGTCTGAGTACCCATGCTGTGTCCACTGCTGTGTGAGTTGGCAAGCACTTACTGTGAGCCAATACGGAGAGATTTGCTGATGGAGCCAATGGACGGAAGGGAAGAGTCACACTGTTTCAGAACTCTACTTTCTCTTTTGTGAGGGAGGGAAAGACTTGAATGGAGAAACGGCTGCAGTTGGCTTGGAGAGTGGGAGAAGGTCTTCACAAGCAGGACAAAAGAATACGTTCGGCTCTTATCCATTTGTTCAAAGAATTTTGCACAAGGAATGTTGATTTGGATATCAAAACAAGTGATAATTAGATACTTTCAGATTGAGTGTCTGTAGCACACTAAGCACATTATATAAGGTATAATGTATGTAATATATATATATATATATATATATATATATATATATATATATATGCTCTAATCTTTGTAACACTCTTGTGTACTGAGTTTAGGCCCTCCCTGTCCATGTGGCAATTTATGCACACTGAAGTCTTGGCCCCTGCTATGGCTGTAATTAGAGATAGTTAGTTTTAAAAGGTGATTAAGGAAAATTTAAAAAAGAAGTCATGTATTGTGCCCTATTGCACACATTGTGACTGGTGTTTATACAAAGATGAAGGAGCACACGCTGAGGAAAGACCACGAGGACATGCCAAGACTGTCCGTGAGCCCAGAAGGGGGATGCCATGCTCTGTTGACCCCTTGATCTTGGACTTTCAGGCCCTGACACTGTGAGAGCATAGGTCTGTGGTTTCACTCCCCGAGTCGATAGGGTTTTGCAGACCTTGCACACTGTACACATCCTCCAAAAAATCAAGCAGGACCCCCACTGATCAGATGAGAACACCGCTCAGAGAGTCGAACATTTCCCGAGATCTTGCAGAGAGAAGTAGGGTGACGGAGTGCGGAAATAAGTCTGTCACACTGAGGCTGAGGTGTTCTGTTTTATTGAAAGAGGTTCAAGGGTGGAGATGATGTTTAATTTTCCCGCTATTATGTCTCCATAGGTGGTATGGCCCTAGCCACGGTACTTAACCCATTTGTTGAATTAACATCTTTGCCTGGAGAGCCTTATGTTTTGGCTTAGATAAGAAATCAAGATGTTAAAGGCTGGGAAGATAACCCGGTGGGTAAGAACATTTGCTTTGCAAGCATAAGGACTTGAGTTCAAGTCTCCAGAACTCACGACACGGGTTCTATATGGGCCTTTGACATCAGTGCTAGAGTGGGCTAGAGACGGGCCAGGAACTGCCAGTCTGAGACCCGGTCTCGGGGGACTAAGGTAGAGAAATATAGAGCAGGAAACCCATTATCCTCCTGTGGCTTCTGCATGTGCAACACACACACACACACACACACACACACACACACACACACACACACACGGTGAGGGAGCTAGACTGAGAGCAAGTGAGGGAGAGAGAATATAGCTCACCTTAAAGCTTTGTTTTCGCTGAGGTTCTTGAAACAGTAAAAGTTCTAGGTGGACTGGAGCAGCCACAGAAAGTTCCAGAAGGTAGATAGCATGACATCTGGACTTCAACCCCCAGCTCACCGCTATGCATTCTATCATCTGAGACCACCGGAGAATTTACTTATTTTTATATTTCAAGTCATTCTACGACTACTGCACAGAACCAAAAACAGACGGCATTGAACACAACTCCGTTAGAAACTTTGGTAGGAATTCAAGTGTCCAGGCTTCTTTGCACCAAGTGAACTTCCATGGGCAAAAAGCATCCAAAGTGAAACGGTCACATGGTTTCAGCAAGATGCGATGGTCCAGGTTATTGTCCCAAATTATAGCATGACGAAGCCCTTCCCGTTGTGCGGCAGGGTAAAATGTCCTGTATTTGCTCCTTCTCCACAAATATGCATTATTCATGCACTAATTCTTTTGCTTGAGAAATTCACTCCAGGTGGAGTCACCCGGGGAGTCATAGACTGAGGTTTACTTATAAAGCACATTTTACCCCCATTATTAGAACCGAGAGTGCTGTTCCTCTTATCGTCTGGCTCATCTAATAATTTGAAAAGTCTTTCTCTGCCCATTTTCATTTTTTTGGCCTTTCAAGGTAGAAAATGAAAAATTCTGAATTGCTAATTGTGTTCCATGAAGGCTAAAAGCAGACCACGAAGATAGCATCTCCCGTCTCCCCTTTCGCACCTCCATGAAAGATGACATCATCCTTTTGGCACCATGAAAGCAGGAGGGCGAGCTGGGGACATAGCTCGGGTGCTAAAGCTTTCACAGGGCCAGCAAGAGGACCTGAATTTGATCTCAGACCCGGAGAGGCGGAGACGGGCAGATTCCGGGAGCTCACCAGCCGTCGTACTTGGCCTATTTGGTGAATTCCAGGCCAGCGAGGCTCTGTCTCAAAAGAAAGCAAGGTAGATGGCGCCTGAGGGACAACACCTGAGGTTGTCCTCTGGCCTTCACATACGTGCACACCTGTGTACCTGCACATAGATGAACACACACACACACACACACACACACACACACACACTCAGAAAAACGCAAGGCATGTTCTCCCTCCTCATGTTGTCCTTTCCAGGAGACGCCGTCATTCTTCCATGACAAGATTACCATCGCCACATCTGGCACAGCTGGACCAGTGGAGGATGATAATCTCCAGGGTAAGAAGGTAGTAAGATGTTTCCAGACATAGGAGAAGAGGGATCAGCATAATCCCATTATTTCTGAGCTATATTGCCTTTGTGTGAAACGGGTTTCAGTGCAATGTTAGGGTCATTGCAAGATGGATTAAGTTTGATTCAATAAAAATGTGTAAAAATACTGTTTTATTTTTCTTTCTTTTCTTTTCTTTTTCTGCCTATTACTCTACGCGGATCTACTACAGTGGACAGTGGGAGACTGTGGGGGTAGTTCTGCTATCCGCCGGACGGTGCTGACATTCAGTGCCGGGCCGGGAATCGAACTCGGGTCCTCGGGAGGAGCTGTCAGGCTCTCTGTAGACCAGGCTGGCCTCGAACTCACAGAGATCTGCCTGCCTCAGGAGTGCTGGGATTAAAGGCCGTGCACCACCACCACCTGGCGCAAGTACTTTTTTCTCTGGAAGATCTCCCACAAAAACGTCATAAACACCACTCCTTAGAGCTAGAATCCAAAGTGTGAGACACACGGGGGAGATTGGCGACAGTGAGTGAGCACAGCTGTGGGGGAGGGCTGGCCAATGCGGGGAGACCTGACAAGGCAGGTGACTCAGAGTCTCCCTAGCTGGTGCTTTGCAGAGTGGTGAGGACATCACAGGGGTCTGATCAAGGTCACGTGTCCGTCCAAGTGCCATAAACTCCACTCTGCAGGTCCCCTGCAGCACCCCTGAAGGGCTTTAAGCAGGGGCTACATGGTGCACTGGTGTACGTAAACATTTTCCTGCACTGTTCTGTGACACTTATTCCCACGGGTGAGACGTTAGACTGTGTAACAGAAATCAGGTGTGACAACTTCAACACCCAGTCAGAGCATGACGCGTTTTTTAAAAGTGCTTCCGTGGGCCCTGCCTTCAGCAACGCAAATTAAAACCCACGTTCTGTCTTCAAAGCTGAGTCAAAGCTGCTCCATACTCAGACATAAGCCACTCGGCTCAACTATATCGCTGGACATTAGTGGTGACTGAGCAGGGCTTGCCGGTTTAGGGCAACATGCTGGTTTGCCATTAGGGGAAGATGCCTTGGGCTGCAGAGCTGAAGGAGAAACAGGGACATGATCATAGTGTTGAGCTGGTAAGCTCAGGGGATCAAGAGGACACAACATTTGTTTTTCAAATTCTGAAAGGACTTCCGTAGGAAGGAAGCTTATAGAACCATTATCCCAAGAGGTGGCAGAACCTGCAAAACGAATTTCCCGGATTAAGACGCAGGTGGAGATGACAGTTATAATTGGCAATAAAAAGAAGCTGCGTGCTGTTGGTGGCCTGCTCGCAGAGGCTGCGGTCAGGGCCGTTCATTCCCAGGTGCTTGGGAAGACAGGCTTACCTTCCTACACTCTTGGGAGGCAGCCTGAACCAAGGGGAGCCAGCGAAAACTTTCCCGTTACTTGAATTGGTATTCTCAGCAACCACACGTGAAGAACTGGGTATGTTTTATCACTTCCATCTTTCAGGCAAAGCAACAAAAGTCTAAGAACTTCCTCCACAGGTCCCAAGCTGGTGGCTGGCCCACAGGTCAGTCAAACTCTAGACTGGCCTGGGACAGTGTGCCTTCCACTCATCACCAAGAGCCCCCGTCTCACTCTCAATGTATGTAAGGGCGATAGACAGACAAACAGCCATGGCAAAAGGCAACACTGTTAATCTTGACCTGGGTGTGTGTGTGTGAGAGACAGGAACCAGTCAAGACTGTTTTAGGAACTCTCGACCTATGAGCATTCTCCCCACGTATAGCCAGACTTGCCTAGCACCCAAGTATCTTATAACTTTTCAGCACACCAGGTTCTTAATTTGTAAACTTATTCCCTCTCTAGTTTGTTTGTATGTATGTATGTATGCTTTTCTGGGTTGGGATGAGACCCAGGTCTTGCATATGCTAGACAGGTGCTCTATCTTGATACATATACATACATGCATACACATAAATATGTATATATGTATACACACACACACACACACACACACACACACACACACACAGCCCCTTTCCATTTCTTTAATCCAAGTAAGTTTTCACTGCACCATAGCGTAGGAGCAGACCATTACTTCCCAGTGTCCTCACAGACAATTGCTCAGTGCCTCCTGGAACTCAGCTCATTTCCTGGGGTCCAGCTGTGGGTGAATGGGTACGAGACCATGAGAGAAGATGTCCTACTGTCCTAGGCATTCCATCCTCCTTCTGCGATAGCTTGCGTCATGAACCAAGAAGAAAGGAAGCCGCTTCGAGAGATGGGGCAGAGGGAGCTCGGTAACCCTTGGTGGGGAAAAACGAGTCACCTTGTGCCCATGCTTCACTGCCTGTGGCTGTGGGGCGTGTGGGAAAGGTGTGGCCTCAGTGGCACAGCCTTCTCTTGTTCAGACGGAACACAAAACAGCTGATAACTGGCAGCCAAAGCCAGTCACGCTGCCCGCAGACGAAATCGAAACCCTTCCTCGATGCAGGCGGTGGAGAAGCCACATACCCGGTCTACGCAGGCTGTTCTAGAAGTATGTGGAAGAAAGGAAGAGAATATCACCTACATTGTGTGTGGTCTGAGACCTAAGGGACTCAGACTGGCATAGAGAGTGGGTGGAAGAACTTGGGAGTCTCTGTGCTCATCTCAAAGTGGGAAGGGACTGAGTTAGAGCTGGAGTCGGCCTGGCTTTCCACCCACCCCACCCCACCCCACCCCACTCCATCCCACCCCACTATTGTGTAGTGAGTTACTCAGGCTGGGCAGACTCTTCGCCTGCCATTTCAGCTCTTGGCTGAGAATATTTGTTATAGTGTGCTCAAAGTAAACTAGAATATCCCCTAGGGGGATAATGTTTTAAAGGGAGCCGCAGAAAAATTTATCGTGACTGTTAAGTGGCTAAAGAACAGAGACAGTCTGGGAAGGGATAGGATGTCAGCTGAGCCTCACCACTAATGGGAGCAAGTAGGCACAGGACTGTGGCTAATAACTGCCTTGGGCCATCCTTAGTATTTGCTAAGAATCTATTGTGTCTTTTCTGCTCTTTAAATGTTGCTTTCTTCCCAACAACCCTCTGCTGGCTTGCTTTGTGTCTTGCCAGCTTGGAGTGGCAGATTCGATGTGCAAAGTCTTCTTAGAAAATAATTAAACTAAGGGGTTATCTTTAGCTTGGTTTCTCTTATCTCCTGATCCCAAGGCCATTAACGGTGGCTGCCACCGAGAGTTTCAAGGCTTCATTCATCAGCAGGATTTATCTTGCTCTGCTTTGCTGGGGAAATCTTGGCCTTCTTTGTGTCTGTCACCCTGTGGATGTCAAGGACAGTGGTTACTCTGAGCTCCCTGGGCAGTGAGGCTGCTCCTCAGACACCATTCTGCTAGCTTCTTGGAGGATAGATAGGAAGCCGAAGCTGGAGAGTTCAGGAAGTGGAGACCTCTGCAGGAGGTCGAGTTCCATCTCCCAACCATCTGCAGGGCCAATGATTTACAGAGTCACCATCACACCAGCTAGAGGAGAGCCTCCTGGGAAGCGGGAGAAACTCTGGGTTGTGAGTTTTCAGCAGTGAGAAAGGGGACTAGGGAGTCCAAACTGGGAGCTGACACCTAGGTCATGAATATCATCTGTGAGCTAGCGTTGCGGGAACCCTTAACTTCTGCTCCCAGAAGTGAGTTTCAAGGTGGGCCTGTTAGTTACTTTTGCCTTGCCGTGCCAAAATACCCAACCCAGATAATACAGTGAAGGAAAGATTTCTTTTTGCTCATGGTTTCAGGGAATTGCTGTCCATCACAGTAACGGAGGACTGGCAAAGCTGCTTAGTACAAAGCTAACAGTAGATGAAACTGTTAGCTAGCAGGGTGGTAGACCACAAGGCCGTCTACAACCTTTAAGATCCATTTTATTCACGGTTATGTGCATGTGTGTGTGTGTGTGTGTGTGTGTGTGTGTGTGTATGTGTGTGTGTGTGTGTGTATGCATCTGTGTAGGGGTATGTGTACATTAGTGCAGGTGCCCACAGAGACCGGTAGTGTCAGATCTTTTAGAACTGGAGTTATAATCAGATGTGAACTGCCTGATGTGGGTGCTGGGAACGGAATTGAACTTGGGTCTTATGTAACAGCAGATGATGCTCTTGACTGTTGAGCCAGCTCTCCACTCCTCAGGCCATAACCTTTAAAAAAGCCTATTCTCTAGGACATACTTCTGCCAGATAGGCCCTACTCCAAGGTGCCACGGTATCCTGAAAGAGTGCCACCATTCAGAGAACAAAAGTTAAACATGAACCTACTTAAATCATAGTGCAGCATCCTGAGGAACGTGAGGGCCACCGAGAGACTGCAGAGGAACAGGATAGAGAAGACAAGGGGACACCAGGGCCAGCATCCAGTCAGGCATTCTCTGTGTTGGAGACCAGGACATGGCCGGCAAGACAGCCCACATGGGAAAGGGGACTGATGAAGTAGAATGATAGTTTCTAATCCGATCACCTTCCTGGAGCCTGAAGAATTGAACCAGGAACTACACAAAGTCTTAAAGCCTGGGAAGAAAGGGAGGCTGTGAAATGGCTGACGGTGGGAAAGACTGGGTGGTAGTGACACTCCAGGACACTGTTGTAGCCTGGGTATGAGGAAATGGAAGAACGTGGTATCCATTCTTTTTTTAAAAAAATATTTGTTTGTTTGTTTGTTTGTTTGTTTATCATGTTTACAATATTCTGTCTGTGTGTATGCCTGCAGGCCAGAAGAGGGCACCAGACCTCATTACAGATGGTTGTGAGCCACCATGTGGTTGCTGGGAATTGAACTCAGGACCTTTGGAAGAGCAGACAATGCTCTTAACCTCTGAGCCATCTCCCCAACCCCGTGGCATCCATTCTTAATGTCACCATCATGACATTCAAGAAGCCTGGAACTCAGATCCTGATAATATTCTGAAAGTTCCATAGTGGGACATTTCCAGTTTCCCTGTCCCATGTTCACTGACTCCCTAACACTGGGAACTCAAACAGTTTTAAAGAGTTTCCTTTCTATGTCTCTTGTGTTTACAACTATAGGCGAAGATTGCTCATTCTGTTTCCTGGCCTCCCTGACCCAAATAATTCCACAGAAACTGTATTAACTATAACACTGGCCTATTAGCTCAGGCTTCTTATTGACTAACTCTTATATCTTAAATCAACCCATTCCTATTAATCTGTGTATCACCACGAGACTGTGGCTTACCCAGAAAGGTTCCAGCAGCAGGGTCTTTCTCCTTTGGCAGCTACACGGCGTCTCCTTGACTCCGCCTACTCTCTCTTTAAATCTCTTCCAGCCTGGCTATATTCTGCCCTGCCTCAGACTGAAGCACACAGAGGGGAATCACACATCAAACGACCTCCTCAGTGTTCCTGAAGCCTTCTGCTCAGGATGAAGAACCACCTCCACATCCCTTCTGTGCCTCCAGGCCAGGCAGAAATTCTTTAGCAAGCATCATGCCCTTCAGCCTTCCTTCTCATTCTGATCTCCTGCATCTAATCCTACAGAAAGTCAGTTTCAATTCTGCTGCTTCTGTGTCTTTATTTATAACTTGCCATCCTGATTCAGATCTCCTTTCCCGTTCCTTCCCCTGTGGCCTCATTGATAAAACGCTTGCTGTCTTGAAGGTCTCATCTAATAAACTTACCCACGTTTCTATGAGCAGAATGCATTTCTTTGTAATGCTATAATAACATGTAATCCTGGTGTTTCGTTTATTGCTTTTTCTTGTCTTCTCCATCAACATCTTGTACACGGGACTTGACCATTCTGGGACAAACTGCCAAACCTCTTATTACTCACTTGGCTGAAATGCGGACACCAATTATTTTTTCCCACTGTGTATGTTCCTCTTGGTGACCAGCATCTGTTTCTCTGACACCCTGATTGTGCTTCTTCATAGGATCGGCCCCTCTCTTCCTCCACCTGTTCAAACAGTCAATGACACCATCCCTTTTTCTGCTGCAGATGTTGTCATCATACAAGGCTGTTTTCCGCTCTGCTGTAGCTGAGCATGGTGGTCCCACCAGCATCCCAAGAGGAGACCACTGGGTGAACTTCACAGAACCATTCTGCAGATGTTAAAAATGGGAATCGAGAATTGTTTCTTGGGGATATCAAGGATAAAAATAAGATCACTGGTGACAGAAGACTTCATAAGCGAGGGCATGGAACTCAGGATACAGAGTCCAGTTAGCAAAGCCACAGCAGCAGGTTCACCCTTAAGGCCCGTGAGCTTCCCAGTCATGACTTCTTGGCCAAATTTACAGTACCAGGAATGAGTTTCCTGCTGTGGTGTGGGACTTCAGCCCAATTAGAAATTCCTCAGTTATTCCAATGGCATCCATGCCGCTATCGTGTCCACTGACATGTCTTCCCAGGGTAACCACTACTGTAGCTCAAAGCGTTCATAGCTGGATAAGACTACTGATGATTTGTCTCTCCTAGTAGCCTGCATAGTACCTTTTGATATTATAAAGACTAGCCAGCAGGTAGGAAGCTTCCAGATCGATAGTAGCTTGATTTCAGCCCTGTAATCAACAAACTTCAGCAGTGGGGTCTTACCATGAGTTTCTAGTGGGAAACCAAGACAATAGGCAATAGTCTGTACTGCTTTGGGGATATCTCAGGCCTCCCCACACCTGTCCCTGGAGCACTGGGCTTTATATTTGGTGGCCTATGGCTTCTGGGGGGAGCATTATATCTCATGGAGGGTAGCTCGTGTAGGAAGTTTATACAGTAAAATGTTCCCATACAGTCTTTTTAAACATCTCTAGTGTTAGCCATTCCTCCTCTTCCTTACCTTCACATTCTCCTCCCCACTTAAACCTCAAGCCCTCATTATTTCTCTTTCCTGTTTTGGAAGCATTTAAATGATCCTTGACTCATTACTGAGTTTAAGGTGTTGCTGGAGTGTGGGTTCAGCTTCGTTTATAATAAACAGCATTAACTAAGAGTCCTCAGAAATACCTGTGAATTTCCCTGGATAACACAAAGTGTAGACATAAGTGATTACTCAAAGGTCAGGTCATGCGGCTAGTGGGGACCACACTGGGGCACTGGTAAAGGATACAGCACTGACCTAGATCCAGGGGAGTGGATGTTCTTGTAACTAGGATGCTCAGGCAAGGTGGTTTCCTTCTGGCATCTTCCAAACACACTGAAGTGAGTTACAAGGGCTGTGGCTGTTGACTAAATGGGTCACCTGGCTTAGTCACCCATCACTCTCCCTGGATCAGCATCAGAAAGTGCTCCAGGCTCTCCCTCTGGGATGTCATGCTGCAACCAGCTGACAGGTCTTCTGTTATAGACAAGAACCGTGGGAAGGCACTGGAACTTTCCTGCGGGATCAACTTGAAGGATTAAAGAGGTCATAGCTACAAACGGCACCCTGCCTCCAGTCCCAGACTAGAGAAAGCTTTTCACTTAGTGGCCATCACTCAGAATGTCAGTGAAGTACCTTGATTGTCTCAGAATTTGCAGCTGGAAAAGCCCAGAGAGCCTGTACTTAAATCCCTTCAAGGAGGACTTTCTGTCAGATGGTCTGGACTAGGGGTTTGCCGTCAATACAGACTTTTGATCTGCAGGGACGACATTGTGTGCACACCTGGAATCCTGCTCATGTGACCCCCCCCCCCCCTTTGGACATCTTCAGGGCTTGCGGAGTTCTTTCGTTCCCTAGATGAGGTCTTCCGTCCCTTGCTGCACACCCAGACTTGGGATTCGGTCTTTTGGTGCAGCACAGAGTGAGCTCTTCTGCTTGCTCAAGGGCAACGTTCAACCTTTCGGAGATAACTATCGTTTCTCCCCTGAGTCATCTCTCTGCCTGAAGGAGCCTGACTCCTCCAGCCGCACATCGTGACCCGCAGTTTCCTGACTCTTCACGATCTCGCTTCCTTCCTTTGGACAATTTTCAGGTCTATGATTAATGCAGAGTCTCCCTCCTAAAAGGATTAGAGTTGGTTTATGACAGCAGCAGAAACGTAGCAAGGTGAGGTTTTGTTTCTGATGCAAAAGAGAAACAGTGATCTTGAAAAACAAGCAAGAAAACACACCGAGGGATAACAGAAGTGATGTCCTCCAGCAGACGATTTGCCTCTGAGCATCCTCTTTGCTTTTAATAATCATTTAAAAATTATTGTTATAGTGTGAATGGTGTGTAGGGGGACTTGGGAGGGGGGCTGTGCCTGCTATAGTGCGTGTTGCAGAGGGTAGAGGACAACCTTGGGGAGCTGGTTCTCACCTTCCCTTTATGTGGGTGCTGGGGATCAAACTCAGGTTGCCAGGCTTACACATGTGGAGCCATCTTGCTGCTCCTGATTCTAAGCAGCAAACGTACAACGAAAAAAGACAGTCAGCTGCGGGCACTTGTTGTTAAAAAGGAGAACGCATAGGAGACTCTTAGGGGAGGCATCTTCTTTTGGGCTTCAAGCTTCTCATGCATTTTATAATGGAAAGAAGTGTTTTATCTTGTAGCAATTTCAGATTTACAGAAACATGGCAATAGTCACAGAGAAGTCTATGTTCCTTTCCCAATTCCCTGATGCTACATGTGTCTTACAAAACCTTTTCCCATCCTAAGAAACTAATGCTGGTAATTGTTGGCGAAATCCCAGACTTTATTTGGATGTCACCAGTTTCTCACTAATGTCCTTGTTTATCCCAAGATCCCTATTGAATCTGGACCCCTGATGGCACAAGTTTCATTTGATTTATGAGTCTCTCAGATGTTGCTTCATATAGGAGTTTTGTTATCATTATTAGCATCATCATCAGAAATGTTGCATAATTTTTTGTGCTATGCTGGGGACTGACCCAGGGTCTTTCACATGCCAGGAGTTATATAGTTATTTCTAGTGAAGAATTTCCTAAAGTAATGGGGTTTGAAAACCAAAGGAGGGTCGCCTTTCATTGACATCTTGGCATCATTTTCAAGCTCAGCAGCAACTGACACTGAAAATTCCGGCGAGTTCTATGAACAAGGCTCCCTTATGTAGAGCAGGAGAACAAGAGTCAAGAACACAGCCTCTGGTGTTTAAAGAGAGAAGTCAGAAGTAGGGGATGTTAGCCCTCTTATCTGAATATCACTTCTATCAGCTGGGCTTTCTAAGAGAGCCTGGGGTGGGCAGATCAGAGCTCTAGTCTCTGACGATGGTCTGAAGTGGAGGTGTCTCTATGGACAGACAGACTCCCACGAAGGTTCAGCTCTCATCACCTAGGAAACCGAGTGATTTTGGAGGTCTTTTTTGTCACATTAATGAAATAACACTTTCTGCTAAGGGTAAAAAATTGACTCCGAGCAAGTCTCCCCCTTTGTTTCCTCCTTTCCTTCCAACTTAGTTATTTGGACACGCCAAAGTTCTTTTTTTCTTTTCTTCTTTCCCCTTTTCAAGTTGTTTTTACCCCAGTGTCTGTGAACCGTGACAACTGGGGCTAAGCGTGTGGCGGCAATGACCCGCTGGCGAGGCGACAGCTGTTAACCAGGCCAGGTGAGAAGGGATTTGGGGAGAAATGCATAGCAATGGGCTGGAAAGCCGGCATTACTCAGAGACTGAGTGACACCAGTCTGGCTGAATGGATCCCGCTGGCCAAGCGACCAGGTCTTCTGTCGAGACAAGCGCCTGTCTCTGCTGACGGCAGTGCACTGACCTACTTCCCAGTTTGCTATGTGACTTCACAACCCTGAGGACCAGCTCAAAGAACTTGATGTGAACAAGTTCTTCTGGCCTAGATGAGCCAGGGTTTCTGACTGCTTGGGCAAAGGCATTTTCTCTGTAGAAACCCAAGGCTAGGTAATAGTATCATCTTAAATGGTGTGTGTGTCCTGGTCTTAATATGTAGCCCAGGCTAGCCTTAAACTCATAAACCTTCTGCCTCTGCCTCCCTAGTGCTGAGATGAAAGATTTTTCAAACGACTCTGAAAAGCAAATACTGCATGTCAAGCAATGAGAAATTCTTCATGTAAACAACACGTTTTAATTGAACTCATTAAGCGTTCTTAGAACATTGTCAGGGTGGAATTTCAATGGAGTTAGAAACTGTGACACAGGTTTGATTTAATTCCTTGGATCCCATTTTGTGACTGTGCCCTGTGCCTGGCACCATGCTGGGCACCAAGGGCTCATAAAAAGTCAAAGCCTCCAGCCGTGAGCCCTGACATCTTGGTAGGGGGCAGTACATCATAAGGTCAACAAAACCATGTCTGCTAGATGTGACAGGTACACACAAAGGACTCTGGAACCTCTGAAAAGGGGGGGTTTAACCGAACCTCTGGGTTTAGGGACAGCTTACTACAGAGCTGTCAGCTGAGCTAAGTCAGAAGACATTGGATGAGAGACATAGCTGCATGGGTAAAGGTATACCCATGTGTGGCACTGATGCTGGGCTCCAGTCTCTGTAGGTGCAGTGTGTGTCTGGAGAATTGAAGCGAGGAGCAGGGCCACCCTGTTACATGGCTTGGGCTTTCTCTTCTGCTAGGGAGAAGCCCATAGTTCTCATGGGATGTGACGTTTTTCTGTTTTAGACAAACTTAAAGGGTGATTTCTGTGGGAGCCAGGCAGGATACTGGGGACTCTGAGAAGATGTTGGCTGAACTATACCGTTGTGACTCCCTGTTCCCTTCTCTCTGCTGGGTTAATGGGAGGGTGTGACCCAGTGGCTCCTTGCAGGAGTCTGGGTCACTGAGTGTAAGATCAAGCATAGGTGTGAGCTGGCAGAAACCCTGTTCTCTGGAATTCTGGGGGAAAGTAAGTCTACAGACCTGGGAGGAGCTAGGCTTCCTGTCAATCAGTGTGCACTGTTCCTAAGGGCGTGTAGGCTTCTGACTCCACTGACCCCTGTCCCTTTAAGGGGCTTCTCTGTTTGGTTGCCCCACTTTCCGTTGGCTGGAGAAGGAAAGACCTTCAGGCGCTTTTGTCAAGAAGCCCAAGTATCATCTGTCTGAAGTCGGCCTCCCTGGCTCACAGGAGCCACAATTCCCGGGGTCCATAAGAGTCCTCCAACCTGGCCTACGTAAAGGCATGCAAATCGCTGGACTTGGCAGATTGAAAAGAAATCTAAAAATCAGACTCGGGAGCTCCGATTTAGATTTAGGAGAAACTGGATTATGTAAATTTACAACTCTCTTATGTAGGCCACTGGAATATTATTCCGAAGGATGGTTATAGCACGAAACAAAACAAATCCAGGAGCAAAACCAAATCATTGTTTTATGTGTATCTGCATGCGTGTGTGTGTGTGTGTGTGTGTGTGTGTGTGTGTGTGTGTGCATGTGCTCATGCATTGCATGTACGTGTCTGAGGGGAGACCAGATGAGGTGTAGGGTGTCTTCTCTATCATTCTCTCACTGAGCTTGAAGCTAGGCTGATGGCCAAACCTATGATCTTCCTGCCTCTGTGCCCTCACAGTGCTGGGGTTCCGGCACGTGTTGATCTGAACTCAGGTTCCGCGCCAGCATAGCAAAAACTCTTACCTACTAAGCTATTTTCCGGTCCCTACAAGCATGCTCATTACCAAACTGAAACAGACCACACCACAGGTGAAGCAAATGATGGCTGAGTGGTCGGGAGGGGCGAAAGAGTGAGGAGATCTCTGATTACCTGAGATCCCTCACTCAGCTATCAGTAGGTCATTGGCATTATGAAAACAAGTAAGCCCCGTGGAATGACAGTATTCTTGTACAGTTCACACATTTGCAAGTCGGATTGTGACTTATTTTTCCATTGCTTACCTATTTAATGTGTGCCACGGTGTGTGTGGAGGTCAGAGGATAGCTTTTGGGAATGAAGTCTCTCCTTCCAGGTGGGCTTCTCAAGATTGAACTCAAGTCTTCAGTCTTGGCCACCAACGCCTTTACTCACTGAGCCGTCTTGCTGGCCCCTGATTGTGAATCAAGCTTCATTGCTCTTCTCAAAGGCTGAGTCTGTACTAAAAGAAAGACTGTGCATGAATGCATCTTCATAACGCCACCGTCGGCAACATTTGGGTGATCTGAATTCAGTTCTTCAGGTGAACGCTTTTATGTATCATTTACATGCCATTTGCGTGGGCTGAAATCTGTGCCCGTTCTCGGCAGCGTTGTATTATAACATCAAGAGAAACAGTGACATAGAGTCGAAAATACTCCCAATCAAAACCCATTTGGAAACTTGAAAGCAACACTTAGGGTGATATTCATGGCTGAAAATGCATTGTCCTATTTTTCCAGTTTACAAAGAGGGCTAGATGGCTCAGAAGCAGTAGGTACAAACAAAGGGACAAATGCTTCAACTGGGATGCAGAATGGACGCGTGAGAACGTGGCTGCGGAACAAGAAGAAGTGCGCAGTTTATTCAAGGAGGAGTGCAAGTGAGTCCAATTAATAAATCAGAAATTGAATTTTATGGCAGGCGATCATTTCTCTCTGGTTACCATTATGCTGTAATCTGAGTCCCATATGGATCCTCCCCAATTCTGCATCTAGCCCGGCCGCCTACCTCGGAAACTCCCAGCCTGCTAATTTTGATGCTGTGGAGGTAGAATAAGCCCCAGAACGACAGAGACACTGTCCAAGGTTTCAGCGATGTAGGAAAAAGAAGCAATATTTACACTGCAGAGCGGGGAAGCTTAGCAAACCAGCCAAGCACTAAAGATAAACATACCGAGGAAAGCTAAAGGGAGAAAAAAGGTGTTAAAGAGACACTGAGAAATGATATTAAAACATGGTGGACATCATAGGCAATGCAAAGGCGCAATTAGCATCGGGCATCCTGCTCAAAGTATGAAATTACCCAGTGGGGTACATGCGATATATCGAGGAGAGTGTTAGGGACATTGTCCTTTCTGTCTCTATGTATATGGAGAGATGTCAGGGTCCCATCAGTTACTCTGCTCAATACTGGTGCAAAATATCTGACTGAAGCAACTTAAGGGAAGAAGGGTTTATATTGGTTCACAGTTTAAGGGGACACAGTCTCTCATGGCAGAGAAGGGACAGAAGTTGGGATTGGATTGGTTGGAATTGGCCTTGTGGCTTCCAAAGATCTTCTTGGAGCAGGAAGTAGAGAGGGGGTTGTCGGCTTCCTCCTTTCTCCGTTTTCTTAATGAACTAGTCTTAGCCTCCAGTCTATGAGATGGTGCTGTGTACCACCAGGGCAGGCCTCCCTCTTCTATTAACTGTCTTTGGGAATGCTCTCATTGACATACCCAAAGGTGTACCTCATGAGTGCCCTAGGGCTTTCCTGATGAATCAAGGTGATAAAATGAACCATTGCAGGGTCACTTTCACGGGTAGCAGCTTGCTCTCTGTGCGTTGAGAACGGCTAGGTATTAGGATTTTGATTTGTGTTTAGTGTGGGAACAGTGAAAACTGAAGCCATACAAATAGTATCCACAGACGGCGTATCATCTTAATAGGCTAAGTCAAGAAATGGGCGCCTCCTTCCAAGACTTCTCCACACAGAGGCAATCCAGCTGTGAAAGAGCAGGCAGCATCCACAAGCTTTTGAATCAGGGACGCAATAATAGCATTTCTCACGATGCTGGTCGTTTCATAACTCCACTCTCGAGACTATGTGCATTTTCCTCGACTCATGTATCCAGCCATGTGTGCCTTGTCTCTGTCGTTCCTTGTCGTTAGAACCTATTGCCTGGGGGGCTGCACGATCGTGAATTTTAATACTGAAGACGAGTCAACAGTATCTCTCTGGGGTGCAAAACAGCTCAGTGAGAGAAAGATGGTCTTTCCTCCAACATTTGATTATTTCTCTTCTTGGAGAGAAAGAAATCAATGACAATCAGCCATATCTTAGAATTACCCCAAAGAGCAGCCAAGGAGCAGGGGAAGCTGCTTTCTAAAGAGTAAATTAGAAATCCACTCAGCACTGATTCCCGGGCTGAGAGTCCTCCTTCCTGCTCCCGTGTGTGATACACTTACCGACTTAGCATCTGATAGAAGGCAGAGTGGTTCTGGTGAGTCATGCGCTCTCTACGACTCCCCTGCCCCCATTCCTCCCATGTCTCTATCACTACCCACCAGAGCCTGGCTCTTGCTGCTTTGCTCAATAATTTCAAATTTTATACTTGATGGAAAAAGTTGAAGGCAATCAAATACGGTTACATTCTGATGGCATGGACTGTGCCATCAGTTCAAAGAATAACAAGAGCTCAGATCTATCCTCTGCCTGCATTTTAAACCATTCCTAATGGGCTGCAGTGGCTCAGCGGGTAAAGAGCTTGGTGCACAAGTGTGAGGACCCAAGTTTGGATGCTCAGCACCCATGGAAAGTCAGACATGACAGTTTGTGTCTGCAGTCCCAGCTCTCCTGTGTCAAGACAGGCAGCACAGGCAGAAGAATCATCAGACATCTTGGATCAGCTGGCCTGGCACACACACCCGAGAAGAAGAGCCTGGCTTAGAAAAGGAGGTAGGAGAGATGGCTCAGTGGTTAAGAGCACTGGCTGCTTCCAGAGGACACAGGTTCAATTCCCAGCACCTACATGTTTGTGTCAGCAAGTGATTTGACACCCTCACACAGACATAAATGCAGACAAACACCAATGCACATAAAATAAAAAAGTGGAAGGTAACATGATGCTGTCCTGTGAAGGCCACACACATGTTGTAGCATGTGTATGCCCCACCACACACACATCCCCACCACACACACATACCACTCAGACCACACACACAACATCAAACACCACAAACACACACACACACACACACACACACACCACATACACACCATATCACACACACCACTCAGACCACACACACAACATCAAACACCACATATATACACACACCACATATCACACCACACACACACATACCACCCAGATCGTACACACACTACACACACACAACATCAAACACTGCACACACACACCACATCACATACATACACACCATATCACACACACCACACACACCACATACCACATACACCACATCACACACACAGAACACACCAACCATACCACACACACACACCACACATACACACAGAGAGAGAATACACACACACACACACACACAAGATTTCCCCCAAAGCATAGTGGGTTCAGGGTGTGTTGGTTAACTGATGGCCTTTTTCAAGGTGATTGGATAATGTGGGTTCTAACTTGATCAGTGGGTTAATCCACCAAGAAGTTCAGAGCTGAGTGAATGGTTAGAAGGGCCTTGTGGGAGGAAGGCACTGAGTGTGTGCCTTTGAAAGGAATGCCTTGTCCTGGGTTTTGCGCCACAAGCCTGGAAACACGAGTCAAGTGACCAAGGACGAAGACTTGAGTGAAGCGGTGAGTCAGAGCAAACTCATTTTATTTTTATTGTTAAAACCATGATGAACCTCTTTAGAAATGACCTACAATTTGTGCTCTAAATGCTCATTAAGTGGTTTGTGGGCACAGCCTCGTACAGGTGACTATTTGCCAGGTTCCTTTAAAGTGATGTTTCATCCGCAGTGCTTGGGGTGGAGTAGGCATGCCAGAGGGCAGGCAGACTGCAGAGGGCGGGCAAAGAGGCTCACCTATATAAATTATGGAATCTGTCTGTAAGGAAGCCCGTTTCTTCTCTTCTGTTTCTCTCTTTACTGGATCATTTACTTGGGTTGTACTTAAATTCTGTGTTATTCAGCTTGTTGTTCAAGTTGTTCCAGCTCTGGACATTTGCTATTTCAGCAGCTCCTACGTTCCTCAGAAAGACCCATCCCTTTCTTTTGCCGAGTATGTCCTTTCCGTCTGCAGCTTCTTGACCCTCAGACTTATCTGGATTGGCCTCAGCCCTGGAGTCAGCTGGTTCTCCAAGGAGCATTGGCTCCAGGTTCTGGAAAATGATCCTTAGCTGGTGTGGGAGGTCCTTCTGTCTACGTGTTGCTTTTATTGGTTAATGAATAAAGAAACTGCTTTGGTCTATAGCAAGGCAGAACTTAGCTAGGTGGGGAAAACTAAACTGAATGCTGGGAGAAGGAAGGCAGAGTAGGAAGAAACCATGTAGCCCCGCCAGAAACAGATGCCAGAACTTTACCTGATAAACCACAGCCTTGTGGTGATACACAGATTAATGGTTATGGGTTAGTTTAAGATATGAGTTAGCCAGAAATATGCTTAAGCAATTGGTCAAACAGTATTGCAAATAATATTGTTTCTGTGTGATTACTTCTGGAGTCTGGATGGCTGGGAAACAAACAAGCAGCCTCACACAACGCTTAACATGTCAGATCTAGATTTGGCCAGGCGGTGGTGTCACATGCCTTTAATCCCAGCACTCGGAGGCAGAGGCAGGCAGATCTTTGTGAATTCAAGGTCAGCCTGGTCTACAGAGTGAGTTCCAGGAGAGCCAAGGCAATTATACAAGAAATCCTATCTCAAAGCAACAAAACAAAACAAAACCCCAAACAGACAAAAAAAGACCTCCAGCAGGCAAAGCTATAAAAAAAATATATATATCTAAACATCTCCACTCACGTGTACACACGTATTGATAATTATCTCTGTGTCTATCGTGATTCTAATCATCATGGCAGGAAGCATGGCAGCACACAGGGGGACATGGTGCTGGAACGACACATTGGGCCTGGCTTGAGCATTGGAGACCTCAAAGCCCTCTCCCAGTGATGTGCTTTCTCCAACAAAGCCACACCTATTCTAACAAGGCCATGCCTCCTAATAGTGCCACTTCCTATGGCCAATTTTTTAATTTTTAAAAATTTAGTTAACATTTTTAATATTTATTTTGTATACGGACAGCAGTTTTCCCTTCTTCCTCTTCTCCCATTGCCTTCCCCCAACTCCCATCTACCTCCCTCCCCATCCACTCCTCCTCTGTCTCCATTTAAAAAGGAGCAGCCCTCCCATGGGCTTGAACAAAGCCTGGCACATCAAGCTGAGGTCAGACCAAGCTCCTCCCCCTGCATCAAGTCCCTGTGGCCATTTTCATTCCAACCATCACACTATTCATAGCTTTGGAAGGTGGTAGAACCTTTAGGAGGTGGAATTCTGCTGTAGAAAGTGAGTCACGGGGGTGGGTCTTGGGGCTTGATAGCTGGCCTAACTTGTCAATTCAATGCTTCCTAATTTCTGATGTAATGTGACCACTCTTTTAGTTAGTTAGGGTTTCTATTGCTGTGAAGAGACACCTCTTACAAAGGAAAACATTTAATTGGGGCTGGCTTACAGTTCAAAGGTTTAGTCCATTATCATCACAGTGGGATATGGAGGCATGCAGGCAGACATGGAGCTGGAGAAGGAGCTAAGAGTGGAGAAGGAGCTACATCTTGATCCTGCAAGCAACAGGAAGTGAGCTGAACTAGGCATAGCTTGAGCATAAGAGATCTCAAAGGCCACCCCTACAGTGACACACTTTCTTCAACAAGGCCACACTTCCTAATAGTGCCATTCCCTATGAGGCCATAATTGGGGGCCAATTATGCTGAAACTACCACAACCAACTACCTCGTTCCTTTACCACCACACCTTCCCCACGATGATAGAGTGTACTTTTTTTTTTGACACAGGGTTTCTTTGTGTAGCTTTGGTTATTCTGGAACTAGCTCTGTAGCCCTGGCTGACCTCAAACTCACAGAGACCTGCCTGCCCCTGTCTCCCGAGCACTGGGATTAAAGGTGTGAGTGTACCCCTCTTAAACTAAGCCAAAACAAACTCTTTCTCTGTTTAATTGATTCTTGTCAGACATTTGGTTATAGCAATTGGAACAGTGAAGGAACTGTGTAACATGGATGGAATTGTGTCCCCTTGAAATTTCCATATTGAAGCGCAACCACTAATGTGGCTGTATCCACAGATGAGGCTAATGGAAGTCAAATGTGTTCACAACGGTGACAGGTGAGGCCCTAGTCTAAGGGAGTTATGTCCTTCCATGACACCGTAGTGCTCTCTCCTCATCACAATATAAGGACTTGGTGGAAATTCTCTATTGTTACTTGACTGTAGTAGAATTGATTAGGGGCCTCCTGTGATAATGGGCTAAACCTCTGAAAATGTAAGCAAGCCCCAGTTAAATGTTTTCCTTTGTAAGAGTTACTGTGGTCAGAGCAAGGAAAGCGATGTCTTGATTGAGGGAGCCATTATGGGGCTAGCAAGAAACCTGGCTCTGGAGAAATTCCCAGGGATCTACAAGGATGACCCCAGCTAAGAACTCAAGCAATAGAGGAGAGGGTGCCCAAACTAGCCTTGCCCTATAGTCAGACTAGTGATTATCTTAAATATCACCATAGAATCTTCATCCAGCAACTGATGGAAACAGAGGCAGAGACCTGCATCGGAGCACTGAACTGAGCTCCCAAAGTCCAGTTGAAGAGTGGGAGGGGTGAGAATATGAGCAAAGAGGTCAAGACCACGATGGGTACACCCACTAAAACAGCCTTCCTGAGCTGATGGGAGCTTATCAACTCCAGGTGGACAGCGAAGGAACAAGCATAGGTCCAAACTAGTCCCTCTGAATGCGGTTGACAGTTGCTTGACTGGGGCAGACTGGGGGGGGGGGGGCACTGGCAGTGGCATCAGAATTTATCCCTACTGATGGTACTGGCTTTTTGAGAACCTATTCTCTTTGGATGGATACCTTGCTCAGCCTAGATATAGTAGGGAGGGCCTTGGACCTTTCCCAAAGCAATGTGCCTTACCCTCTCTTAGGAGTGGATGGGAGGTGGGGTAGGGGAGTAAGTGGAGGGAATGGGAGGAGGGGAAGGAGTGGGAACTTGGATTGGTGTGCATAATGAAAAAAGAAAGTTTGTTCTCTTTTTTAAAAAAATAAAAGAAAGGAAGAAAGAAAGAAAGAAAGAATTACAAGAGATAAAAAACCAAAACCAACCAAACAAAAAACCCCCCAAGGGCTGGAGAGATGGCTCAGTGGTTAAGAGCATTGCCTGCTTTTCCAAAGGTCCTGAGTTCAATTCCCGGCAACCACATGGTGGCTCACAACCATCTGTGATGAGGTCTGGTACCCTCTTCTGGCCTGCAGGCACACACGCAGAAAGAATATTGTACACATAATAAATAAATAAATAAATAGATAAATACCCAAAACAGAAGACAGTTAGTCTCAGGCTCACTTCCCAGGACCTTGAACTCTCTGCAGATAGACTCTTACCTGCTCCCTGGTGTTTCCTGGAAGGGCCTGATTTTCTATCTTGGACACTCTAGTGAATGTAGAGCCCACGTCGACCTTCCAGACAGTAAATTATGACTCTACACAAAGCTGAACCCCAAGTCTGTGAGTACGGAATAGGGAGGGACATGGCTGGAAACCAGAGGCAGGGCCAGGAGGAGCTCCTTGCAAGGCTGAGGTCAACCTGGTCTCCAGAGCGTTCTAACCAGAGCTATGATAGCAAGAGCCTATCTCAAAAACCTAAAACAAAACAAAAACTTAAAAAGCAAAACTCAGAGCCGGGCGGTGGTGGCGCACGCCTTTAATCCCAGCACTCGGGAGGCAGAGCCAGGTGGATCCCTGTGAGTTCGAGGCCAGCCTGGTCTACAAGAGCTAGTTCCAGGACAGGCACCAAAAACTACAGAGAAACCCTGTCTCAAAAATCAAAAAAAAAAAAAATCGAAACTCAGACTGTGGTTTCTTGACCAGTACATTTAAGAATCACCTTATTTTTCTCTTTGGCAGGCTATCCTTGACTGTACTGATACAATGTAAATTGGCTGGTCTTCTATTGGGCCTGTGTATAACAAAATCTATACTTATGTGTTCAAAAAAAAAAGAGTTGCTGTGGTCATTGGAGTCTCTTCACAGCAATACAAACCCTGACTAAGACACCTCCCCAAATTTTATTAATTAGTGTACATTAATTGTACAAAACTATGGGTCTTGTTACACCGTTTTCATACACACATATAATACACTTGACTAATTTTCACTCCCAGGTTTTTATTTTAATGCCCTTCCTGAGATGCAATTCATCCACTTACTGTGCACAATTATATGGATTTTTGTGTAGGCGGCTGAGCTAATTTTTTTTTAACTGCAGTAAAAGTAAAACGTGCATAAAATTGATGTATAGGTCATTGGCACTAAGCATATTCATACCGATACACAGCGATCACAACTATTTATCGCCAGGGCCTTTTCAGTCTGCCCACTGAAACTTCAGACCCACAGAACTCTAATGCCTGTCCCTCTCGCTCCTAACCCCTGGGACCTCTACTGTATCATCTGCCTTGATTTTGACCACTCTAGCCACCTCATCTGAGTGAAATCCTGTAGCACGTGCTCTTCCTCTGATTCGCCTATTTCATTCAACATCGTGCCCTCATGGAACGATCCTAACACAGAATCTTTTCAAGGTTCAATTAGATGCTATTGTGTGTAATACACCATGTTTTGTTTACCCATTCGCCTATTTTAGGATGGTGGGTGGTTTTCTCCCTTTGTCTTCTGTGAACAATGCTATCTTCAACCCGGAACTATTTGGTCTTTCATTTATAATGTTAAGTAGCTAATATGGGTATATTTATTTGACTTTAATCAAAATTTGGAACCCTGTGAAAAGCCCCCCTCCTACGGATTCCCAGAGCCCCCCATTCCTGTCCACACTTATAATTCTGTTATGTTTCTTCTATATCCGTCCAGATATAGCATGACTTCTTTTTGACATGGACAACATAACCTGGACACTGGTATTCATCTGCTTTCAATCTTTTTAATTCAACCATGCTCCTTGGACATCTAAATTGACAGACTCTTTAGAAACGTATTTATTTATCTAAGTTATGTATATGTGTGTGTGCCTACATGGATTTATATGCACCATGTATGTGCGGGTGCCTGCAGATGTCAGAACTTGGTATAGGGTCCCTCAAGAATTGGAGTTCTTGTTGTCAGTGAGTGTCCTGGTGTGGATGCCTGGAATCAAACCCAGGTCCTCACCAAGAGCAGGAAGTGCTGTCCATGCCTGAGTCATCTCTCTACCTCCATAAACATCCTTTTTTTCCCTAGGTTTGTCAAATAGCATTGTATGGATGTACCATACTTTATTTAGCCATTCCTTATTGACTGACAGACATTTAGGGTTTCCAATTCTGAGCTTTGGAAGCACAGCTGCAATAATGAATGAATAATCTTGTACAACGTCATTTTTATATCTGAAAACATTTGTATGATCCATTCCTAGAAGTGAAGTTAGACAAAGATAACGCATGAGCAATGAGTATGAATACAGTCCAGTGGGTATAGATAGATGTCTAAATATATATTGCAAAATTACTCATATATCCATGAGTAATATATTTAGCCAAATTGGTCTCCGCTGAAGTAATTCAAGTTTATGCTCCCATCAGCAAGACATGAGCAAGACTACCCGTTCAACCTTGTCAACAAATTCAATATCAACTTTGTATTTTTTTTTCTTATCTGATGGTGAATTAGAGTCTGACATTCACTTGTCCAAAAAGAGACACTGTAACCTTAATCATTGTTGGGCCAATAAGAAACAGCTGGTGAAGATGGTACGGTGCCCGGCAGGTATTCTGTTTAATTTCTACCTTGGAGAGGCAATTTGGACATGGTCGGCAGGAAGCTCCTCCCAGGAGCTAGAATGAGGGGCCACTTAGAACAGATGGGAGAGGGTCATCCCAAGAGCAGAACCAGGGGCTGCCAGGTTGGCCACCTGAGGTTCTCCTGTCTGCTCTGCTTGTCTCCATGGGACCTGGCGTGTATTGTCGGCTGGTGACTGCCCCGTCACTCCTCTCATTTCGGAGTATTGATTTAATTACTTTGCTCCTACTTTCTCATTGCTTATGGGGTGAATTTCATCACGGGTTGTTTTATCTGATAGGGCAGCAGACCATTTGCACCCACCAGTGAGGACTTTGAGCTGGATGCAGTAACTGGACCAGTAAAAGGGGACTGTTAATGTCGTGGGTAGACTGTGGCAGACTTTGCTGGGTCCTTGATAGAAATTTCTATTTTGTTGGTTACAGACACTTGGTGTGGCCAGACAGTGGTGGTATATCCCTTTGATCCCAGCACTTGGGGGGCAGAGGTGGGTGGATCTCTGTGAGTTCAAGACCAGCCTGATCTATAGAGAGTTCCAGGATAGCCGGGGCTACACAAAGAGACCCTGTCTTGAAAAATCAAAACAACAATAACAACCCCAAGAGAGAAACAAACAAACTGAAATTTGGTGTGGTGATTTCAAAGAGAAATTCCGTAGGGGGTGGAGAAATGATTCAGTGGTTAAGGGTGCTGGATTCTTTCCCAAAGAACCAAGTTTCAATCCTAACATCCACATGACAACTGTCTGAAACCCTAGTCCCAGAAGAGCTGACTTCCCCTTTTGGCTTTCATAGGCACCAGGCACACGGTGCACAGACATACATGTAGGTAAAACGCTCATACATATAAAATAAAGAGAAATACAACAATAAAAAGAGAAATGTCCCACTAGGCTTACACATTTGAGCAATTGGTCCTCAGTCGCTGGTGCTCTTTGGAAAGGTTCTGAAACCTTTGTGAGGCAGAGCTTTGCTAGAGATAGAACATCACTGGGGAGGCTTTGAGGACTACAGCTTCACCCCGCTTCCTGTTTCCTCTGCTTCCTGTGTGTGGGTGAAATGGATCTCCCTACTTCCTGCTTCTTCCCTGGTACCTTTTTTGTCCATGACTCTCTCTCTCTCTCTCTGGAATGGAAAGCCAAATTAAACCCTTTCTTCCCTAACTGGCTTTTGTCAGTGTGTATTATCCCAGCAACAGAGAAGTAATAAACAATGACACTGGATTTTGTTGAGGTGAAAATTTCCCAGCAGCAAAGAACAAACCACAATGAAGTCAGCTGGATCCGGAAGCCTTCCTGAAATTGTCTTGATTTCTTGATACAAAGCATGGAGGCGCCTGGTGTAGAACCGCTTCAGCGAATGCCGTAGGACAGTATTGAATTCACTTGGAAAAGCCCATTGATAGGACTCACAACCCCATTGCTCAGAAAATCTTACACAAAGGCATGCATAGCAACATTACTTATATTAGCTTAATATTAGCAATAGCCCATGCATATGTCCACGGTGTGTGTGTGTGTGTGTGTGTGTGCAATTGTGTTGCCTCTGCTTAGTAGTATTCTACAGTGCCACAGTAGTAAAAATAACAAAAACAAAAAAAAAAAACGCGTGAACAAATAGCCTCATGCATCATCCCAAAGAAATCTCATAATCACAGTGCTGAGTGAGGAAAGCCAGAAGGATATGTGCGCTCTGCCGCCATTTATAGGAAGATGATTACCATCGCTTAGGGGTTCGTGCATATGAAGCGAAACATTTAAAGATCCACCGCCAAGTGCTGCCGCTCTGGGGACTTAATGGCTTTGTCGCTCATCTGCTCTGAAGCTTTGCTTTGAATCCTCGATGCCTTGGCGTTTGCTCTATAAATTGAAGCTTTAGAAAGTAGTGCTGTCTGCCAGAGACGTGCTGGCCTTCTCTCGGAGTTCTATCATATCAGGACCAAGGCGCAGAACACCAGCGCATCCGAGTCCAGAGTGGGCCTTGGGGTGGTGGCACTGTTGCTGTCCCACCTCTGAACAACGGGCCCTCCCTCTGAGACATGCTGGGCTGCCTGGCTCTGTCCCAACCGCTGACCCCTTCCCTTGCTCTGTTGTGCCTAAACTTGCAGGCAGCATCACACGGGCTGCTTCTCCATCTGCCCCATTTGTTCCTGTTTCAGAGGCAAGGATGAGTGTGTTGGGCTGGAAGAGCTACCACTGCTGGGTCATGGCATACCTGCGGGGGACTGAGGAGACAACCGGCTGCACTTTTAGCTTATTAAGTGGGAGGTGGACTCTCGCTACTAGAATTCAGAAGGCTGGAAACAACTTGGATGTTGGGCAAAGGTTCCAACTTGGTGTGATCCTGAACCATAAAAACATCCAGAACAAATCTTTGCCACCCATGGCCAGAGGTAACAAAAATAGGTGTCTCAGTGACTCGAAATCATTGCAGAGAGTTTTTCGAGAGGATGGGTGGGATGGAGGAAAGTGAAGAAGGAAAGTAAGTAGGTCAAAATTTCCTGGGTATATGGCATATTGAAATCACTTGTGTTCACAATTACTTCCTAATAACTCTTTTATTGGACCACACCCACCTCAAAATGGAGGACCATCCCTTTCTTGGAAAGATGCCTTGTTTTCTAGGAAAACCCACTGGGCGCAGAGCCTTACTCCTGGGCCTGCTACAGCCGTTCGCCTGCGTGTCGCTGTTTCTGATTGTCTGTGGTCTACTGAGGGTTGAACTTTCCAGGCTTGTCCTTTGCCATTCCGCTGCACCCCCAACCTGAACACATCAATTGCACTAGCCGTGCCAGGTGCTTACAGCCACATCTCGGTAAGTTTGAAATTAGAGCTGGGGCGTTCGGTAGTCCATCCCTTCCCTTCTCTGGAAGCTCTCTCTGGTCCTCGCACACCAGTTCTGGCCTCAGAAGGCTCTTGCCGTCTTTGTGCTTGGCTTCACCATGTTGCTTGTAATTGTCAAATCAGCCCAGCCTGCTCACTGGCAGTTCCATCGGCTGGGTGCCATCCTTCTTGTTCACAGACAGCCTCTAGGAGATTCTTACATGCCAGCTGGACTTCACGGTCGCTAGATTCCCCCCTCATGAAACAGTTCGCTGAACAAATGGGATATCAGATGTGAACTCAGCATCAGGGGTGACTGACACGGATCCCCCTGTCGTGGAGCTGGCTGTTGCTGGCTGTAGGAACAGACTTGTAATTCATCCAGGAATCCAACAGCTGCAGTGCGGAGAAGATAAGCATCTCTCCTGCTGTCTGTCCCAAGAGCAGAACATCTGCCACTGTCGAGTTCCTAAGGTTCTCTTAACAAATGAATGTTCAGGTAATGATTGCTTAATTATTTGAATAGAATATTTTTGAGAGAATGAGCATCCCCTCCCCATAGTTCCCAACATGCCCCAAACACGACTTTCCGTGGATTTTGTATTTATCCATCTCAGTGGTCTTTCGAGTTAGATTAGTCAAGTCTCGTTTTGTTTTTGTTTTTGTTTTTTTTCAAATTTCCTGTTTCAGGTTGTTTCCAGAGCTCCATCCCTACTTTTCTTTTCCTCTCCCCTTCTTCCCACTGAGAAGGATCATGACTAACACAGCTTCCGCTGAGAACCAATTATGAAGACGGCAGTGAAGTGACTGTGTCGGCATTCTCATTAATCCAGCCACTCAGTGCAAACCCTGATGGAGCTGAGTCAAGGCTGTAATGTTGCCGGGATGGGTCCACCGGAGCACCAGAGGGACCTGGGGGACCGCTGGGTCCATCTGCCTTCAAAGGCTGACGCTCGGTTCTGAGGGGGAAGATGGAAAGGAAGGCGCAGGCTTCTAGCAGTCGGAAAGAAGGGCAGACTATGGAATAGACCAGCATCCAAATGCGGGCAGAGCTAAATGGTGGAGGGGAGGGAGGGAGGAATGACAAAACTCGGCATCACAATTGAACGAACAAAAAGCTAGTTGAATCATGAGATTTTAAAATCTGCAAAATAACTCCATATGGTATTTACATATAGTGCACTCAAGTACCCAAACTGTTAAATATGCACGTGCTTGGAGAATTCTGAATTCAGGGTAGGGAAAAAGATAGTTTAGGCTTGGACTCAATTATTACAACGTTGAACTATAATGAAGGAGAGAACATATATGGGCGGAAGTTTTGATACTCAACAGATACAGCCAAGGTATTAGAGTAGAATGGAATGGAACCCGGTAGGGGGACTTGCGGGTGCTACCTGCACTGTAGTGGATTCGAAGGACCTTGGGTGAGTCTCGCCAACCTCTTCTGGGCTTTTCTCCACAGAATAGAGAAGATCTTGGTCATCTCTACTGTTCCTGGGGGTCCTCCTGGGAAAACCCTTTATTTTCCGTGTATGAATGGATATTTTATCATGCTGTGAATTCTCCAGATGAGGGTTTCTTTTGAGTAGACATGCCTAAGCCTTAGTAATATGATTGCGCTATAGATGATCATAGTTGGAGTTTTGGGTAGTGATGGTTGAATTTGGTAGGTGTGGTTGAGGCAGAGAGAGTTACGAGCAAATAGCCGTTCTGGATCCCTCTGCAGGAGCAGCACGCACACGCACACGCACCCCCCCCCCCCCCCCCCGCGCGCACATGCGCGCATGCGCACATTTTGTCAGCCATCTTCAGTCCCATCTACCCACGTTTCATCTGTCATCAGTTCTTTCTTCATCAACGCTCTGCTGCTGCTGTCGACACACTCTCCCCCTCCTTGTATTATCTCCTTCCTTCCTTTAGTGACTCTGCTTCTTGGGCTCGTGCTGTCTCTCTCCTTGCTTCGTGTTTCTTTGAGTGACGCCTATGGGCTGGGGACCGACAGAAAGTATGTCTTGAAAGAGCTGCTTGTGTTATTTATCAAGGCTCCTTCCTTGACGCTCCGAAGGAACAAGTGTTGTCCTGAGTAGAGTGTGGCAAGAGAGACATTTCACTTTTCTTGGGGAACTCGGCTCCTCTGCCTGCTACAAGACTCCACAGAGAGAGGCCATGGCTGATTATGCCGGGGCACAGCTAAGAGAGTGCCTTTCAGGGAAGCAAATCCGAAGGAGGCACTGGGTGAGCAATATGACCTTGTAGCTTAGATATGATTCTATTTTAGACACCTGGCGAGCAGCAGTTCAGTAGAGAGAAAAATCCTCATTTTAGACAGTCATAACTTTTTACTGTAACATACCCCTGCTGATAGTATCGGACAGAAAAATAGACAGCATGGGAGAAAATGGTTGCCTTTTCCCCACAAAGGTCTGTGCGGTCCCTTTCCCAGCCTGAGCTCCCGCTGCCGGATTGGGGGATGAGCACTGGGTTTACTTAAGCTGGCGGAACAATCAGTGCTCCCACATGGACAGAGGTGCGGGCCAAGATGCTGAGGAGTGAAATAGAGGTGTGTCAGGGCAGCTGCCCTTGAGGCCAGCCGTTCCAGGTAACGAGAGGCAGCTGATGCTTCTTGTCTGGTTGTTGGGGACTCTGAGCTCAGAAGCTCCAGGGACTGGCTTTTTAGGTGTGAGGTCTGAGTCTCTGGGTTTGTGGGAATTGCAACCCCGAGTTACATTTTCTTGCCCCCATTTGAGGTGCTTATCTGCAAAGAAAACATAACTTCCCTCTGCTCCTGGAGTTGGGTAAGGAAGTTTGAGTGCACATGATCATTCCTTGATCCCTGCTGGGGTCAGGTAACAGTCCCTGCTTGGGTCAGGTAACAGTCCCTACTGGGGTCAGGTGACAGTCCCTTCGCAGCCCCCTCCTCATTTGGTGCCGTGGTATAAAAGCTAGCCCCAGCAGAACAATAAAGAAGCTGTTCCACCTCAACCTCGTGCTCTGTGGATTCATTCAACCTGGATACCCTCCGTCGAGACTCATGGTTCCAGCCCACGTGGGCGCGGCAGAGTTGGCGTTGAGTGTGGTGTGTGTGTGTGTGTGTGTGTAGGGGTGGGGTGGGTGCATGTATGCATGCCCGTGCATACACATGTGTGTGTGTGTGTGGATGCTGAAGGACAGCCTTAGGTGTTGTTCTTTGGAAGCTGTCCACCTTGGTTATTTTTTTGAGGCAGGGTCTCTTATAGACTAGTCAAGTAGACTAGTCTGGCAAGCACCCAGCCCCAGGGATCTATCTATCTTTCACCAATTCTAGAATTACAAGTGTGTGCCGCTATGTCTTTTTTTTTTTTTTTTTTTAATGAGTTCTGGGGAGTCGAACTAGGTCACTGTGATAGCAAGTCAAACAACTTACCAACTGAGCCACCTCTCTAGCCCTGCTTTGGTTAGATATTAGCCCCAGAGCTGTGTCTAAGGCCTGTTAACCTTTATTTTGATTCAACTGTATAGGAAGCCTCTCTCTTTCATTTTCTTTCTTATATACACACAAGGAGATGTATTCTGTGCAGAGTGCAGGCCAATTCCCTTCCTGTGAAAGTGGCCTCCCCCTCACGCCGTGCGGACTTGGCTTTGACACTTGCTGTTCCTTGCTTATAGTTCTCACGCTGCCGGGCCGTACTCCTGGCATCCTGTCCCACCGTTCTGCTGTGACAGTGCAGTTCGTCTGTCCTGCCTGGGTTTAAAGCCAGTCTGGGTTACTTCATGAGGTCCTGTCTTAAAATAAAAATACTTTTTTTTTTTGGTCTGAATATGGTATTTTCTTAACTTTTGACTATTCAAACAAGATCAAAAGTAAAGAACAGTGAAGAAAGAGACGGAAGGTACATTTCCAATGAATCTTGGATGTGATCATCTGTGAGTTCGGTGTGAAGGCTGTAGAGAGATGGGGTCGTGGCGAAGAATGTTCTGGAAAGAGTAAGCATAGAATCCTTATGAAAATGGGTGAGATCATAGTGTTTCAGCTTCTGTGTTTGAGAATATGGTGAGATCCGTGTTCAGAAAGAAGCAAAGAAAGCAGTAAGGAACTTTTTCAGGTCACATCTTGGCGTTGAGGCTCAAAAAGGGTTGCAAGACCAACTGTGTCAACATCACATCAGAGATGTTAACTGTAGGGGTGGAGGTGGCTCAGGCAATGAAGGAGTTAAGTCTGATGATTAGAGTTTGGTGCCCAGAACCCAAATGGTGGCAGGAGAGAACCATCTCCCAGAAGTTATCCTCTGACCTCCATGTGTACATGGGGCACATGTCCATGTGTGTACATGCATACATGTGCACATATGTGCGCGTGCACACACACACACACACCCACACACACACAAAGTGGGGGGTGAGACAAGTTGTCAGGGTTCACACAAAACTACTAAATTAGAAACTGAGGACAGTCCCAACTTTTCTTTTTCCCTCCAGTAACCCTCCAGGGGTCACACATGTATTTAAAAATTGAAAAAAAAAAAAAGAAAGAAAGAAAAAAGTAGAGCTCATTTGAAGCCCCGCCCCCACGGGAGAACCACCTCGTGTATCAAGTCTATGTACAGACGGGATGATGTTGTGGGTGCTAAAACAGAAAGCCTTGCAGAGACAGTTAACGTGGTTGCTAATTCTCGGCTGTCAACTTGGTTTGACTACGAATGCCCTAGGAGACTGTGGAGCACACCTCTGAGTGGAGCTGCACTGGCGTCTTCATGACTAGACTCAGAGGGATCCTTTGATGGGCTCATGGATCCAGCAGCCTTGTTGGGAAGCAGTGGAAGGTAGGAACTATATCCTGGGTGCTATGTTTTGCCTGGAGCCCTTCCTAAATTCCTATATTCCTTTTCTCTGCTTCCTGTCCACCACAGGTTGCACACCCTGCCCCTCCCAACCCTCTCCGTCATGATAAACTAACCCTCGGCAATCCGTGCTCCTTCGAGTTGTCTGGGTGAGGTACTTGGTCACAGTGAAGAGAAAGACAAGGGGCACAGCCTGGCGCTAAGGCCAGAGGTGGGGTAGGGTCACGGATAGCTTTCCTGGTGTGTTTGTGGGGGAGGGGTGTTTTCCTGAAGCGTTATATATCTACTCCTAGCCCCTCCCCCAGCCGCTCCAGTGTCAAGTCAAACCTTGCTCTCCTGACCCCTTCCCTGCTGTTTCTATTGTTTCCCCGCTTAGGAAAAGCAAACTTGTCTTTTTCCCTACTTGGCCAAAGAGAAACTTTATTGATTCAAAGTATACAGCTATGAAAAGGAGAAAAACCTCAATAAAAACCACCCACAGACACATTACCCGCCTTCATCATCTCACTAAGCCCCTCTTGGCTTCGAGTTCTTTAAAAGAAACAACACATTACAGACACCCCATCTAGGCCTCCTGGGTGCCCTCCACGGGTCTTTTCTTCTCCCCAAATCCCACACTCCCCAGAAGGGAGCATGTTCATGCAATCAGATTTTATCAGTTCCATTCACATTTTAATAGATCTTTTGTTTTTTGCTATATATGCCATGCATCCATAAAAACCTCTAGAGCATTGTTTTGCCTGTCTGAAATGCTTGTATAAGTCGTTTTTTGCTGTGGCCATCCCACTCTCCCATCATTGTTGTGGGGATGTATTTAAAGCTGGTGGGTGCCACTTTGATGCTTCCAGCTTTAAACACCGTGGGCATTCCAGTGTTGAATTATGGAACCGTGTACTCATCCACCCTCCCGTGGCTGGGCATCGGGTTTCTTCCATGGCGTGGGGAGGGAGCTTGCGTTTTGTTTTTATTACATCACGAGCCCCATTCTGATTCATGCCTTTTTGTGTGCAAGTGCGAGACGTTTTTGTGTCTCTGTGTGTGTTTGCGTGTTCATGCACCCGTGTGTAGGTGAATGTGGAGGCCGTGGGACATTGAGTACTGTTCCTCAAGACCCATCTATCTTTTTCGTTGTTGTTGAGGCAAAGTCTTTCCCCTGGAGCTTGCTGATTCAGGCCGCGAGTTCCAGGCTCCCACCTGTTTCCAGCTCTCTAATGCTGGAATTACAAGCAGATACAGACCCAGCTTTTTTTTTTTTTAACGTGGGTTCTGGAGATCAAACTCAGGTCCTTGTACTTGTGTGGTAAACGCTTTACTGACCGAGCTGTCTCTCTATTTCCTCATGGTGTTAGACAGTGTGAGCTAGCGTGTGGGAGAAGGCACATTTTCAGCCGAGCTGGAGGTTGCCCCAACGCCCTCCAGCATAGCCTCTTATACCCAGGCTCTAGTTCCTTTTCTGTTGCTATGTTAAAAGTAACCTGGGGGAGAAAAGGTTTATTCTAGCTCACACGTTGCAATCCATGACAGCAGAGACGTCAAGGCAGCAGAAACTTCAAACAGCTCGTCACGTCTCGTCCACAGTCAAGGGCGGCGAGAACTGAGTACATGGGGGTGCAATTTCTCGTTCGTGCTCAGCTCCATTTCTCTGCCTTAATGTAATTCAGGATCCCATGAAAAGGTGGCTCAGCCTTAGTCCCTGGACCCTTTAGAAACAGAGTTTCCTCTCGATAGTCACAGAAGAGGGACGGTGTATTAATTGCTCATCTCGTTGCTATGGCAGAACGCCTGACATAACACGTCTTGGTTTATGATTTCAGAGGATTTGCTCCGACCGTTGTGGTCACGAGGGCATGGTGGGATCAAGCAGTTTACACGCCAGCAGACTGGGGCGTAGGGATGAGAATCCTTCCTCCTTCCCCCACTTTTATTCTGTTCAGGTTCCCAGCCCACAGGGTTGTGCCATACCCATTCAAGGTGGGTCTCTCTGGGAACACTGTCACAGACAAACCCAAGGGCAAACCTCAGCCTCCTAGGTGATTCCTCATCCGGATACCCGTCACAGACATGCTCTGGCTGCCGTGGAAGAAAGGAAGCTACGTGTTGGGAAATGTCCCCAGGGTCCAGGTGATCCTCATGGCAGGAATCTCTTAGAGATGACATCACCTTTGGCTACACAAAAATAGATTCCCCAGTTGTCACTGTGCATGGAAAGGACCTCAGAGTCTTCGAAGATGGCTCCAGCGCAGGCTGAGGGGACCCCCCCCCCCCGCAAGAGTGTTAGCTGTCTTGTACCTGGCCTGTAAAATGGAGAAATTGTGTTTATGGTTATTTTGCAGCTAAGTTTGTGGTAACTTGTTCTAAAACTATTGGAGGAGACGTTTCTGTTTTATTTTTACAGCTTTAGCCTCATCTAGGTCTTCATTAGGAACCTCTAAATCATCTCTGCACCCGGACATCCTCCATCCCTACCAAAGCCCTACTGGCTTATGCCTTCCCCAGACCACCAGCCCCCTTATAAGCAAAAGCCCTTTCTAGTGCTGCACACTGGCTGCCCACAGTTCTCATGGTGGGTGTGCTGCTTCTCTGTAACGTGTGGCAAACTCACGCTGTTCAGCCACAGGTGTGTCCTGCGGCCTCTGCCTAGAGGACACTGACGCCCAGCCAAAGGTCGGGACAAAGTGTTGAGCTGGCAGTCTGAGTTTCGAAATGGGCTTGTGCATTCACTGGCCAAACTGAGCCACCTACTTCCTAAGATCCTGGTGTTTTCCTCGGTTGGATGAGATGTCGGGACTGTACTATAGGGTGGAGAGAGCACCGGAGTCAAACAACCATTGGTTTCATCTTCACGCTTACCTAACTAGCTGTGGCTTGGGCCAATAGCATCTACTTTTCCAAAGTTTGGTTTCTCTGCTTCTAAATTGGAACCAGCTACCTAAGGAGGCTGGGTGTGAAGATCCAGCAAAGCGTGAAATTTCTTGATTCACGCAGACACTCTCAATAGTATTTGTGTGCACCTAAAGGGCGCACGGTTTACAAAAGTAGGAAGTATTTTGACTGTGCAGGGTACAGATGTTAGGGAATGCTTGTCTTCATCACCTAAAGCAGCTAATTAGGCACCACCACGGTCCCGCAGATACCCATCATTAGCACCTGGAATTCAATGTGCATCTTTCTATCAGGACCCGCGAATGCTATTTCGAGCAATGAGTCCCCAGGAGAACAGGAAGGAAAATTATTTGTTAACAGTCCTAGGTGAGCTCTCCCTGCAGAGGCCCCCTCCCTTCGGGCTTCCCAGGAATCCCCGCAGCAAAATGAGGGATTCCACATTCACGGAGGAGTGTCCCCTGTGTAGAACCGTGGCTCGGAACACTGTAACTTAAGGCTGGATCCCACCTCTGCAGCTCTGAGCTCTGCCAGAGATGGCCGCCCCCTTTCCCATCTCACATGAAGGCAAAGCTGCTCTCATGCCGCAGTCTTGTTCGGAGTGCAAAAGAAGACGAATGGAAGGGTCTCAGGGCAACTGCCTACCACTCCCACACTAAGCAGCCCCTGTGATTAATCACAGACCCTCCTAGGAGATGCAATTGACATTATGATGCCTGGGCCCAGGAGGCTCGGAGGACAAGCTACAGCTCCTTTCTACCCCTCAAGCTTGCATCCGCTCTGGGTTCAGCTCACCTCGCTGCACTGTGTTAGTGAAGTAACTCTGGAGAAGCAGAACCAGTGTGGCACGGATTGGAATTAGCTCCTGTGGTTATAGAAGCAAAGGGTGCGGCAAGCTTGAGACCCGGGAGAACCCAGAGCAATGGTTTTATCCTACTTGAAACCTGCAGAGCTAAGGCCCAGGAAAGCCCATAGTGTAGGTCGTGACAGAGGGCAGGAGGGGGGCAATAGGCAGAGAGAGGGGGAAGCAGACAGAAGGAGAGGAGAGCATACGTTCTCCTCTGCTCTGGCCTGTGTCCTGTTCAGGCCCTCAGGATTGCACGGCGTCCAGCCACACTGGGAGACACCAGCTGAAATGTTTCTGTAATCTAGAAGCAGTCGTGTCTAAGCCCGTCTGTGCTGCTATAACAAAACCCAAGGCTGGAGGAAGAGAAATTTTATCTAATCATATTTGCAGAGGTTGGGAAGCTCCTAACCAAGGTACCAGCAGGTTCAGCATCTGGTGAGGGATGCTCACCGTATCCAGGGTGGGGCTTCCTGCTCCATCCTCCACCATATCCAGGGTGGGGCTTCCTGCTCCATCCTCCACGGTGGATGACTGAGAGGCAAAAACCAACCAACCAACCAAACCAGAGTGCTCCCCCTAGGAGGCCCTACCTTTCATCTCGGCGATCTGAATTTTAAAGGGACACATGAGTTGAAACCATAGCTGTCCCCACAGACAAATGGTATATTAGTTAACCAGAAACCTAGGCACCTTGCGGTGTCAAACTAACAGATAAATTCATCCACTGCAAACTTCTCTTCCTTTTGGTCCTGTAGCCTCCCCACTTCTCTGAAGATTGTCTTCTGTCAAGTCTACTCTGATTCTCTAGACATAAGTTTGAATCTCAGTCCCTGAGAAGCATTGTTTTCATCCCTGGGCGCTCCTACACTGCAGGCTTCAAGCAAGGTGCTTGGGACAGACCTAGAGCAGGAGAGACGGGATTGCTGCTGTCGGGAGGCCTCCATAGTGATGAGGCTAAGGCACCTAAGTGTAGAGTGTGCTCAGCACCAAGGTGATAATTGGGTAAAGAGGGATGTGGGAGCGAGACAGGGTCTGGAGAGTGGAGGCAAGGCGAAAACTTCTGGGGGAGGGGCAAAGGAAGTAGTTGTGGAACAACTACGGGGTACCACTCTGGTAGGTAGGGAAGGCCCTGAGCCATATGAGGTGCACATGAGTCTAACATGCTGCCACAGGTCTCATGACTTGAGTAGCTTTCTCACATTGAACATCATAGATGCAAATACAGGTAGGTTGACCTTGGCTGAGAGCTCCTGGCTTCTGGGTACTCAGCCATCATCTGTCCCTGTACTATATACATATCAAGTTCTAAGCTCTCCTGATGATGATATGGCCGTTTGGGATTAGGATTCACCCTAGCAGCCTCATTCTACCACACTGAGCCTACTTTTAAAGCCCTGTATCTAAATACTGTCTATAGTTAAGATTCTGGGGCTTAAGATTTTAACATATGGGCGTTCTGGGGGTGGCACATAGTAACAATCCTACAGGCCTTGCACACAGAGCTGTTTGGATTTCATTCTGTGTACAGCTGATCTGAGAAAACAGGGTTGTGCAGATTATGTGGGGTGAAAACTGGGAAGGTGGAACAAAGACCCCTTGATGCTTATGGTTTCACGAACATAGACGTTTACTCCTCTCGTATGTTTTAGTTTGGGGTAGGGAGGTGGCTTCCACATAGTGGCCTCACTGAGGAGGTCTAACTTGTCAAGGGCTGCTCTCAACAAGTCCCCTGAGAGCTGCACGGTGTAGTCCTCTATTTCCCTGGAAGAATCCATCCCTAGTTACCCAACCAAATACCTAGACGAGAAGATTTGGGAGAAGGCGTTGACCTGGTAGAAGCCCTACATTTTACTATTTCATGGGGCTAAAAGAAACGAACCTTCATTTTTCTACGACTCCTCTGTTAATGTACTTAAATTTTCATTTGCTTTAGGAGTCACCCGTATCTTATCCTTGGAGGTAAGGTTTAGACTGGGGTTTGGGAAGACTTATTGTTGAGAGGGGGCTTGCCAGGAGATCTGAGCTCAGAATCCTGGCTCGGCTACTGAGGGCTGTAAGTTAATTGAACGGAAACAATGAGTTAGTCAATTGTCATTCGAGTCAGACCTTATGTCTGACACACTGTATCATCAACGCCAAGGCATTCTGGGAAAGAATGATTATCCTCATTCATTATGCTCACATTCTCCAGACAGTTGAAAAATGCTAGATTACCGAGTTGCTGGGGCAGAACCTGGGAAAGATAAAGTTATAATTGAAAGCTACGTACGTGATAGATTTTCAATGAGTTTGACTTTCTACTTCTTCCGGGCACGTTAAGAAATCTCAAGTAATTGTTTTTGGCCAAAGCTAAACTTAGCACTTCGGAGATGGATGGTTCTGTCGTCCTCTTGTTGTAATCATGTTAATGATTTCCTGCTTTTTTTGCAGGTGCCACCACTGAGTGCCTACTGTGTGCACGGCACTGACAGAACCTGGCCTTTCATTTTCTTTCGTCCTTGAAACTCCTGGATATGATTGTCAGGCTTAGGGAAAAGCCATAACATGCCCAGTTACATTTGAATGTCATATAAATAATAAAAATGGAAAAAAAATGTCCCTAATATTGCATTGTACACACTTGTACTAAAGAGATGACTTGTCTGGATGCAAATGCAAACCAAGCAGCCCAGATTCTTTCTGGTTATCCACCTGGGAAGTAGGTGACACCATCCCCAGTCTTCAGAGGAAGAGAGGGAGACAGATCGTTGGGACCTGCAGCCAGGAAGAAGGTCCGTAGGCTGAAGCATTTTAAAATTCTTGGTCTCACTTCTTCAGAGGCTCCTGTCAAACGGTGGCCAGTCAGTCACGCTAGCTGCAATGCTAGCATCTTAGGCCTTTAGGGCCACAGACTGTGTGTGGAAGACACTACACGTAGGAGAGAAAAGGATGTTTAGTGCCATCTTTCACAGCACCCGCCGCTATGACTGACCCGCTCCGGTGACAGAGGCAGAAATCTGTTCACAATGGTGGAACTCTCTGACCTCAGACGCTTCCCATTAGACCCCCTGTTAATGTGGTGACAATAACATTGCATTTTAACATGAGTTCAGGAGCAGACAGACACGCAACCTGTGGCGATGCCGAGTGATAAATGTGGGAACCGCTCAAGGAGCTAATTTATTCTGGCTGGGAGGTTGGGGAAGACCGGCGAGGGCAGGTGACAACTGAGACACACCTAGAAAAATAAGCAGCTATCACAAAGAGGAAAGAAGAGTGCTACAGGAATAGGACGTAAAACAATGAACCATGGCGAATGACCTGGGAGCTCTAGAGCCCCAGGGTCCCGATGACACCAGGAGATTGGTACTCAATTCTGGATCAGCACGTGGTTCTGGGAGCCGAGGCTCTCACCATTACCCTTATGGTTCCAGTGTGGGCACTCCACCAGCTAACCCTGAGAAATTACCTCAGGGGCCCTGGGAGATGAGGTTTACGTGCACACCCAACCAGGGAAAAAATTTTATGTTCCACTGACTTAAGCTAATAGCTTATTTTAACTTAAAGACAAATTTAGACTCCCAAGGAAAGATCAAGATTAAATCTTCGAAGATTAAAGTAGAGGGATTTGGGGAAGTATAATTTTGAAACAATTTTTGAATGAAATTAGAACGCTGTTAACAATTCTAATGTCGAGATAAGATGTGTAAATCTGGGACCAAGATATGAAGACAAATTGTCGACAGGGAAGTTGACCAGCTAGGCACGTGGGTTGTGTGTGTGTGTGTGTGTGTGTGTGTGTGTGTGCGTGCGTGAGACTTCTGGGATCAGAACCCAGGACTTCAAGCATGCCAGTGCTCTACCTCTGAGCTACTCATTCAATCCTGATTGGCATTTCGATGTTTGACTTCTGTGCATCAGAGAGTTAGAAAATACATTATTCTTTTCTTTTGCATGAAATACTTAGCTGATAGTGTCAGGAAACTCCTGGATGATTCTTTCAGGTCAGAGAAAACAGTGTGTGAGCCTTAATAGCTCGATGAACAGAATGCCACAGAGAGCGTATGATTTCTGCTTTCTGACTTAATCACCTAAAAGTTAACTTCACTGTAAGTAAGCACATATTTATTTAAAAGAATTAGGAAAATATAGAGAAGTAGGAGAGAAAAGTCATGCCTATTCTTATTTCCAAATAAAATCCATTACTTTTTGGCTGTCTTAGGGTTTTTGCTGCTCTTCATTGCTTATGGGTTTTTATGACCATGGCAACTCTTCTAAAGAAAACGTTTACTTTTGGTGGTGCGCTTACAGTTTCAGGGATTCAGTCCACTATTGGGGTTCTGTCCTACTATTAAGGGGAGCATGGTGGCATGCAGGCAGACATAGTGCTGTGTAAGCAGAGACTGCTTTTTCGTTTCCCGGCTGCCCAGACCCGTGTAATCACACAGAAACTATATTAAATACAACACTGCCTGGCCAATGGCTTAGGCATATTCCTAACTAGCTCTTACATCTTAAATTAACCCATTTCTATTAATCTATGTATCACCATGCGGCTGTGGCCTACCGATAAGGTTCTGGCATCTTTCTCCTTTGGCAACTACATGGCATCTGCCTGACTCTGCCTTCTTTCCTCCTCAACTCTGCTTGGGTTTCCCGCCTTGCTATATTCTGCCCTGCCATAGGTCAAAGCAGCTTCTTTATTAACTAATGGTAATAAAACATATTTACAGCATACAGAGAGGAATCCTACATCATCACGGGAGCTGAGAGTGCTACATTTTGCAGGCAACAGGAAGTCAACTGAGACACTGGGTGGTATCCTGAGCATAGCAATATTCAAAGTCCAACCCTCACGGTGACACACTTCTTCCAGAAGGCCATACTCACTCCAACAAAGCCACACCTCCTAAAAGTGCAACTCCCTCTTAGATCATGGGGGCCAATTACTCTCACACTACCACATTGACTTTAATATGAAAGTGTTAATTCTCTGATGTTACTTCCAGTTTGGACTGAATAAAATGCAAGTATCCCCTAGCTTATCTGAGTGAACATGACATTTCCCCCCAGCAATAGACTTGAATAATGAGCTAGCTTAAATTACATTTAGTTTGATAAATACCTGCTGAGAGTTCACCATGTGCCGAGTGGTGGTGGTGGTGCACATCTTTAATCCCAGCACTCGGGAGGCAGAGGCAGGTGGATCTCTGGGAGTTCAAGGCCAGCCTGGTCTACAAGAGTTAGTTCCAGGACAGGCACCAAAGCTACAGGGAAAAAAAAGGAAGGAAGGAAAGAAGGAAGGAAGGAAGGAAGGAAGGAAGGAAGGAAGGAAGGAAGGAAGGAAGGAAAAAGGAAAGAAAAAAGGAAGAAAGAGAAGAAAGTCTACTATGTGCGTGGTAGACATGAGTTAGATCATATGGTAGTCACAAAGATTAATAAGACACAGCTCCTGACTTGAGAAGGTTGTAAATCAGCAATGGGGTCAGACCTGGGTAGTTCAAGATGGGAGGATGATAGAAGTGCCAACTAAGACACTTGTGCTGGTGGCAGCTGAAGTATAGGATGGCTCATGGGAAGAGGGTTTTAAGAAGGTGACATCTGAGCCAGGGCTAAAAGGCTGACCACATCAAAGTCAACAAAGTGACAACATCAAGGTCAAGAACTGCTTAGTTGGGACATCTCCCTCTGCACAAGTCAGAGCTGTCGCCATGGACTTTTGTGTCTGCCATTTCCGGACTTCTTAAAAATAGTCTGCTCAATAACTGTGCACCCTACACACCGCTTGCTGTTTCTGATTGGAGCTGCCTGTTTTGAGCTTAATCCATGATGGGCATGAGGCTTCCTGTGGGCCCGTTCTTCATTATACTGACCAGTATGCTCACGTGACTTCAGCTTTACTCGGGGGCAGTTCTTTCTGTCTTCAAACCACCACAACAAGACAGTCTGAGACTCAGGGCTGTCTGCCTTTCCCTCCCAAAATGTACAATCAGGAAAGAGAGCGGCCAGGGAACAAATGTCCCTAACAGGAATTTATCTGGGTGACAGGACCATCGTAAAGAAGCTGAGCAGACTGTGCCCGAAGAGACACACAATGGAACAGTGAAAACTAAATGCGGTGGCAGGCAAAGGCTATGGCTGTGGGAAGCGCGCTGCATGCAGAAGGAACCCTCGGCACTGATGCTCAGAGGCAGAAACGATCAGGGAGCGAGTGTATGAGCTGACAAGTTGGAGAGAGATCTACTGGAGAACGGTCAGCTGCCGAAGGAGACAGACAAAAGGAGAGAGACCTTGAGCTGCTCCTCCTCCTCCCCATCCTCCTCCTCCTCCTTACTGCTGGTGTACCTTGGAGGGCTTCAGGTGGGGCAGCTCCTGATTTGCATTTTTCTGGCTCCTGTGGTTGCTGTCTGGAGTGATTGCCGGGGCTCCTTTAATCAGCAACAAATCCTCGCTTTTCTGACTAGACCCTTAATCTATCAGCTCAATCTAACATCCAGTGGACTTTGGCTTCTGTAGCCCCAGAATTCAAACCGACTTTCAAATTGGATTACCGACGTCTGCCGCTGTTTCAGCTTTTCCTTATCTCTCTTCGGCCCTCTTGTCGGGTGTGCGCAGGGGCTTATCCCAGTGGGTCCGCTGAGGCTCCAGACCCCAGGGCAGGGCTGCGTACTCTGTTAAGATGAGAGGGAGGAGCAGGCCAGACTCCAGGGTGTGTGCAACCTTTGAGCCCACAGACACGTTTGAAAGTGTTTATCTCGATCCTGTCTCCAAAGGGGACGAAGCCCGTGACTTCGCAGAGGGCCATGGCAAGCTTGCATCTCTAATGTTTTCTCCGAAGGCTTGGTTTGGATTGAGTTCACAGGATTTGGGGCGGGGGGTGGGGGGTATGAGGTTGAACACTGGTCACAGGGTCCAGCTGTCAGTTGGAGACTTTTGTGTGCTGCAGGGGGTGGTCTCACGCTGAGTTTGCTGTATTTGAATACACGCAGATTGTCACATGCTATGCTGTAGCAAGGCCGAACTGTGTGTTTTGTTATATTTTAGACATTTTTGAACATTCCTTGAAACTCTCCTTTCATAACGTAAAATTGCTTGCTTGCTGTTCTCTTTGTTTATCCCTTGGTCTCGGGCCTGGGCACCTAGCATGGCTCTGGAGAAAAGCAATCACTTTCTGACCTGAGCTTTGCAAGCAAGGAATGAGTGGGAAGGGGCAGGTGGAGTCATGTAACCTCGGCTGGACCTCCACCTTCCGTTTTACACCTTGTGGGATCTAGGTCAAGTGGTGTAGGAGGTTCTTCTGTTCATGTGTTGCTTTCATTGGTTAATGAATAAAGAAACTGCTTTGGGCCTGATAGGGCAGAACTTAGGTAGGTGGTGGGGGGACAGAACTGAATTCTGAGAGGAAGAAAGCAGAGTCAGAGAGATGCCATGGAGCTGCCAGAGACAGGCGTGCCAACCTTTACCGGTAGGCCACTGCCACGTGGTGATATACAGATTAATAGAAATGGGTTAAATCAAGATGTGAGAGTTAGCCAATAAAGGGCTAGAGATAATGGGCCAAGTGTAGGCCCATGTATCATACAAGATATTTGCAGCCAGGCTCTCTGGCCATGCTTAATTTCCAAGGCAGTTGCAATCCTGCCAAACAAGCTAGCCACCTGACAAAGACTCAGGATGTATGGCTCCTTCTCTTTTGTTATTATGTAGATCGCCTGGGAAGAGGTGTTGATTCCAAAGCTGGTGACTTAAGGTGCAGGTGTTTTTGGTAGTCCTGCGGTCCCCCGGAAAGAGACTATTGAATAATAAACGTGGGTAGATCTTCAGGAATGGGTGAAGCCTGAGATGCCCTTCCAAGATTGCTGTGTGAACTGTGTCTCATTATTTCTCGCGCCTCCATACCAGTCGAGTTAGGGAAAAATAGTTTCTGTGTTGGGGCATACAGACCCCGAGAGCCAAGAGGTAATTTAATTAATACAGTTTCTGTGTGGTTATTTCAGATATAAGCTAGCTGGCAGCTGGAACAAACAAGGGGCCCCCTTCCCTTGTAATAGTCAAGCCTCAACCTCAGGTGTTTTGGTTTATGTATTAATAAAAATAGATAGATGACAGATAGATAGATGCTAGATGATATATAGATAGATAGATGATAGATAGATAGATAGATAGATGATAGAAAGATAGATAGATAGATAGATAGATAGATAGATAGATAGATAGATAGAGTTTAACAATACACTGGGGGTTGCTGGGAGAATCAAACAAATTAGTTTGCATAAGGTGGATTGTTGCTATTTTCTTGCAGCCTGCTAAGTCCCCCATCCCCTTCAGGTAAGGTCTGTGGGGCTCCTTGTTTAGAGGGCATTGTGGTGACACTCTTGTCCCCTCCCCTGCCATTCTTCACCTGCCAGAATCAAATTTCTTCCTGAGGGCCCTTACTAAAGGCCACTACCTCTCAGTCAGCTTTATCCCACCGGAACCTGATTTTCACATCTTACGTCTTCACAATTTGGGGGACCTCTCCATGCTCCTGTGCTATCATAGCTAAGGGAGATGGTTTTCTCCATGTGACATGACGTCGGTGATGTCCCGAAATAAAAGACTAAGTTATGGTGAGTGGTTGGTTCAGCTTCCACGCATTCGATTTACGCAGCATGAACCAGTTTGTCTTGCACTTAAAGTCACCTTGTCCACCTAGGGTTGATGGTACCACTATTCTACAGTAGAACACAAAGGCTTTTCTTTGTCCTTTCTCATAACCAAGAGGGCCGCTACTTGACCCTGCTCAGAAGAGCTCCCACCTTCCCTACAGCGTCGTTAGTGAAGCCTTGGTCAGCAGTGTAAACAGAATGATGTCCAGGGCCATGATGCAATCCCTGAATATTCTTTGGTTGCTAGAGTAAAGTAGGTGGGCGCAATGGTGCTCTCAGTCACAGCTTTAACTTGCTGCAGTTTCTTCTCAGCTGTCCAGGCCCCTCCGTGTGTAGCTCACTTCCTCCTCAGGCTACTGGTACCTGAGGTGAGGACGGGTTAAGGTTCCCAGTAGGATAGACAGATCTGTCTCTGACTCACTCGGTCAAATTCATCCACCTGCCCATCCATCATCCCTGAGGGCCTTGGCGCTGCTGGCGGCCAGTGCCCAGTCATCTCTTGTATAAAGAGAGAGAGGTACAGAAATATTTCATTAAGTGTTTATCCTGAGGATGAGGTCAAACCTGCACAAATGGGATGCTTGGCTCATAAGACGTGGTTTGTGTTTGCCTTGTGTTCTGAAAAGGCCTCAAGCTAACACACTACACATTTTTAAATGAAAATGAGTCTTGGAACAAATCCTCTAAGTCGGCTTTCAAAATAAAAAAGCCCCATGGGTCCTTATTTCTAATGTGTTTTGAAAGAAGCTTTCCACACAGGAGGTACCCCTTACCTGGCCTTCCGAAGCCTTCCTGCTTTCTTGAACCTTCTCAGCCCCAGAGGAGGAGGATAGGGAATGGGTCAGGGACTTGAGGGGAGGGGAAAGGCCAGTGGGCAATGATGGGGGGGGGCACAGAGGCTTGGGGAGGAGCAGTGCTGCTGTGCCTTCCGAGAATAACCTTGGCCTTGAACAGGGAGCTTAGTTTGCACAGAGGGAAAAGACTAGAAAGAGAAAGGGCAGTGGCTTTGGAAGAGAAGGGGAGGCTAGCTGGAACTAAAGGCTGGAAAATGAGCCCGTGAGATTTAAGGGAAGGTGGGACAGGAGGGGGAAAGCTAACTTTAGAGAGAGGCGAAGGTCAGTCAGGAGAGCTGTACATAGTTTCTATGGAAGCTTGCAGGACTCAGAAGGTTCTGAGACACAAAGCAGAATGAAGGCTATGGCTGGGAAGAAAGAACCCAGTGGGTTTTTTGAGGGGTGCCAGATGCTGCATGTGTCTATAAGAGTTTGACTACCACAGCCAGCAAGGGTGGCCTAGGTGACAGTCATTTCTTTTCTTCCTGTCATAGACTCTAGGAATCCAAGTTGACTGCTATGATCATGCCTGCCCAGCCTTGCTGGTGACATGCCCCAGGCCTGTCCAGCTAAAATAGCACTAACCTTGCTTTCCTGATCTGATTTTCCAGATGCGTGACAATGGGCTGTGTTACTTAGGGCAGGAAGGTTGGGAAGGTGAGTTATACTCTAAGCAAGGTTAAGTGTGAACAATGAGTAGAATTTCCTCCTAGCTTTAGACTAAGGGTCTCTTTAAGTGGGGCACTCATAGAATCAGAGGCAAAAACAGGTAGATATCCTGTCTTAGTTAGGGTTTCTATTGCTGTGAAGAGACACCATAACCAAAGCAATTCTTCAAAAGGAAAACATTTAATTGAGGTAGTGGCTTGCTGTTTCAGAGGTTTAGTTCATTATCATCATGGCAGGAAGCATGATGGCGTGCAGGCAGACATGGTCTGGAGAAGGAGCCACTACATGTTAATTATATATATATATATATATATACATATACATATATGTATATATCATATATACACTACATGTTTATGTATATGTATGTGTGTATCACACATACACACACACACGTGTGTGTGTGTGTGTGCAGGTAACAAGAAGTAGACTGAGTGTCATGTTGAGCAAAGCTTGAACAAAAGAGACCTCAAAGCCCACCCCTACACTTCCTCCAATGAGGTACCATCCACTTCAACAAGACCATACCTCCTAATAAGTGCCACTCCCTTCAGGAGCCATTTTCTTTCAAACCACCACATATCCCATCCAACCCAGGATCTCTCTCCCTTTGCTGAAGCAAAAATGTCACTTGGATGAGGAGTAAAGCATTGGAAACTGGATTAGGACTCAAGGAAGGTGGAATGGGGAAAGGCAGGGCTGGCCTGGGGACTGTACATTCTTCTCCAGTGCCAAGTACGTTCCCTACTTTTACACGCGTCAAATTCATCAGCTTGATGGGTGTCCTCATTTTGCATGTGAAGAAATGGAATCTTCGACACTTGGGTCCGAGCTAGCTTGGGAAACTTGGCTATAACTCAGGCCAAGAGAATTCAAACTCAGACCTCAGGTTCTCATGGCTGATTATTTCTGCGTAAGGGGCAAGTTTGGAAAAATTCTTATTCTTCTCTTAACTTAGCCGTTCTGTGTAAATGTATTCTCTTCAGATTTTTTTTTTTTTTTGGAGGGCGGAGATACTCAGTCTAGAATTTTAGGTTTGGGGAATCATGGCCCAAGAGCTGGCTCACTGATTGAGAGCAGCTGCTGCTCTTCCAGGGACCCAAGTTCGGTTCCCACAGCTCACAACTGTCTGCACCTCGGAATTCATGGGATCCTCTTCTCTTCTCAGTGCACACCTACAAACACGCACATACACAGGGAGTGGAGGAGGGAGGGAGGAAAACAATACATTAAAAGAATAGAACCCTGAAAGTGTAAACAGGAAAAGGTGGTATTTGGATAGGTGCAGTCACTATGATGGGTCTGACTTTTATACCTGTCATTCTTTCAAACACATTTCCATGTTCTGATATCCTCTGTAGCCTTGGAGAGGTTCTGTGTGGTGGTTTGTCCCTACCTGAAGGCCCAGAAAGGCCATTGTGTGAGGCTGTAGAGGTGAGGCCTGGATTTCTTGGAGATTCTGAGATGTTAGGGATGCCAGAATCGTGGGGTAACTGCCAAGGAGAACTGTGAATAGGATGTGGAACTGGCCCAAGAGAGAGAAGATCCGAAGAGCATTTGACATCAGACACGGAGATGCAGAGTTTGGAGTTAGTCTTGCTTTGGTCCAGGATTCCCTCACTGTGTTCCTTTTCCTCCCTTTCAGAATGGTCATGTATATTCTGTGCCACTATATGTTGGAAGTATGTGATCTGCTTTTTGATTTTACAGAGGATGACAGTTCAGAGCTTGCATGAGTCTCAGAAAAGACTTCGGTGTTTGGACTTTTAAACAGCGTTGAGACTGTTATAGACTATGGGACTTTTGAAGTTGAATTGAATACACTTTTGTCTTATGATGTGGCTGAAGTCTAGAGGGACCAGGGAGTAAAATGTGGAGGCTTGATTAAGAATGGCCCCATAGACTCATAGATTTGAATGCTTGGTCACTAGAAAGTGGCACTATTAGGGGGTGTGGGCTTGTTGAAGCAGGTGTGGCCTTGTTGGAGGAAGGGTGCCACTGGGGATGAGATTTGAGATTTCAAATGCTCAAGCCAGGCCCAGAGTCTCTCTCTTCCTGCTACTGCCTTCAGATCTGGATATAGAATTCTCAAACGACTTCTCCAGTGCCATGTCTGCATGCTATCATACCTCCTGCCATAATGATAATGGACTAAATCTCTTAACACGTATGCAAGCCCCAATTATATGCTTTCCTTTATAAGAGCTGCCATGATCTCGGCACCTCTTCACAGCAATAGAGCACTGTCTAAGAAAGACATCCAGTGTACTGGTCTATTCTCAGTTCCTTTGCCATGTCCCTAGTTTAGGATGGCACATGAGCAGGGCAGTGTTTGACTTATTCTCTGTGTGAAGCCATTGTGAAGCTCTCTGTACAAATCGGTTTTCTTTCTTTCGATTTCCTCGGAGGTTCTTCCCCAAAGAGGAATTACTAGGTCAAATACAAATACTTGCAGCACTCTTTGGAGCTCCGAGTATTTCGTGGCACTCTCTTTTCTTCCTTCCCCTTTCTTCATCCAAAGATAGAAATCCTGGTCTATAATGGGGCAGCCTTGTTCAACACTGGTAAATGTGCAACTTCGCAGTTAGAAAAAGGCAGAAACCTAGATTCTAGATTCTTACCTCCCCAAAGCCTATGTATCTCATCCCAACCATTTAGACTCGTTATCTTTATAAAGTGAGGTCCTATTTGCCCTCCCTCTAATTGCTGACTATCAGTTAAGTAAAGGCTCAGATGAAAAGCTAGAGATTTGGCTCAGCAATTAAGAGCATTTTCTACTCTTGCAGAAGATCTGGATTCAAGTCCCAGCACCCACGTGTGTCAGATGACAATGATCTTAGTTCTTGGGGGGGGGGGGTTATGACCCTGCTGGCCTCTGAAGGTATTGCATATACATGATGCATATACAGACAAGCAGGCACACACAATATGCATACATAAAAATTTAAAAACATATGAAAATATGAAGATATGTAAGAGGGCTCAGGACTCTACAGGGAAAAGGATGTCAATCTACCTGGGAATACACAATCATTGTGATAAGGTAAAGAAGCTAAAATCCACATGAGTTCATGCATATAAAGTTCATGAAACTCACCTCATTTAATCTTATGTGAGCCTTAGATCACCTGAGGGGCAGAGTCTTCCCCTAATTCTGGAAGAACCTAAGGTTCAGAAGCAGAAGTCAGTTTCCAAGGCAGAAAGCTAGGGTCTGTCAGGCACTGGTTTGTACCTCAGTGTGGTTGGATTCCCAGTCCAGGTTATGTCCTGTGTCAGGTTCCTGAGATTCCCTTTGTTGGCTTCTAGTCACCAACAATCTAACCTGAAGACTTTATAGCTGGCAGGTTCAAGGAGCTGTAGCTTTGGAGCCTGTCCTGGAACTAGCTCTTGTAGCCCAGGCTGGTCTCGAACTCACAGAGATCCGCCTGCCTCTGCCTCCCGAGTACTGGGATTAAAGGCATGCGCCACCACTGCCCGGCTCTTTTTTTTTTTTTTAACTCAAATCTGGTCCTGTTGGACTAGCAGACATTCCCAGGACATTATTCTACATTAGTTGTCTCTGTAGAGACTCTAATGAGGGGCCCATCCCAAGATGCTGGAGGGCGTGGTTTTAGTGTATAAGTATAAGAGAGACATCACTCAGCCCAGAGCCAAAGCTGAATAATTCCTTAGTCTGGTCAATCTTGGCCAAGCAAACCCTGTAAATCGATGACGTGAAATGGAGACTACATTAAAACCATATACGGCCTTGGCTTTATGGTGGATTTGTAGATTGGAGGCATCTTGACATTTTCAACCTCATTTAACAATGGGTGAGGCAGAGGGGAGAGGTGTCATAGAGCTTGGGGAGCCGTGGGGGCTGAGGGCTTTAAATGACTCACTGATGAATGGATTATCTTGGGTGTCATTTTTGCTGTCCTCCCAATAAGGACAAAAATCCAGTGTTTGCATGTAATGGCGAGAAGTATTGACTCATTCAGCACAATGCTGTCCTAACGCTGTAGACAGATTATTGAATACAAAGAAATAAATAATAACAGTTTTATATTTTACAAAAATTAATTCCCCATGATTCAACTCAAAAATCTACTTTCCTTTGTGGTCTTTGCCTGTATTTTTGCGTAGTCATAATTGTTGGCTCGTTTTCTTGTATTATATGTTTCCACTGCATTGTTCCTTCTCATTTTGATGTAATTTTAGATTTACAGGCAATTGTAAATAATATAGAGAAATAACATGTTCCCTGTATAAAAATATTTTTGGCAACCTGGATATAATCATTGATATAATCAGGGCACAGGGCATTTCAAATCCTGTAGGAGTCTCTGTCTCCATCCCTCTCTTTCTCTCTTTCTCTCTCTGTCTCTGTGTATGTGTGTGTGTGTCTCTCTCTCACACATGTGTTGGTGTCTGTCTGTATGTATGATTACCATGTGCAAGCCTGGGTGCCCTTAGAGGCCAGAGGGTTCCAAACTCAGGATTTCACGCTTGCATGGCAAGCACTTTACCTGATGAACCGTCTCCCCCGCCATTCTATGCAGAGCTCTGTTTTCACAACACATTTTAAATCAGGTTTGGTGGCGCACGACTTTAATCCCCGCAGTGGGGAGGCAGAAGCAGGCAGATCTCTGTGAGTTTGAGGCCAGCCTCATCTACAGAGTGAGTTCCAGGATAGCCAGAACTACATAGAGGGATCCTTTCTTAAAAAGAAAAAATTAAGAAAGTATTTTTTATTAATTTTCTGAGAATGTCATACCTCATGCAAAGCTCTCTTTAAAATTTTACATGTGTTCATCATTTTGTGTTTGTGTGTGGGCACATGCGTGTCACAATGTACATGAGGGTATCCGAGGACAACTTGCAGAAGTCTGTTTGCTCCCCCCCACAATGCAGGTATTAGGGATGGCATTCAAATTGTCTAGCCTGAAGACACTGAGCCAGCTCAGGAGCCCCTCGAACACCCTTTATGCAGCCCTTTTAGAGCCAGACTGGTCCTCACTAATCTTCTCTCCACTTACATACTTTTACCATTGTGTAAGAACACTGTGTAAGTGGATCATGGAGCATGAAGCCCATTGAGTTTAGCTTTTTTCACAAAACATAATTCTCTAATGGTCATCCAGGTTCTTACCAGCAGTCGTCAGAACTTGCTGCTTTTGTTGCTGAGGACTACTTACTGCATTGTATGGATTGCCACAGTGCGTTTAACCATCTGTCTGCTGAAAGACATCCGAGGTATTTAAAGGTCTGTGCTGTTACAAATAAGGCAGTTCTGGAGATTCATAGGCAGAGTTTTGCAAGGGGCTATGCTTTTATTTCCCTTAGATAACGACTCGAAACAAAGGCACTGGGCTGGATGGTGACTGAATGTTTAGAGCTTTCAGAAACTGCCACGCCATCTTCTAGGGTAGCTGCGTTGACGTCTACTCCCAGTGGCGGTGTCTAAGTGATCTGGCTTCTGTGCATTGTTGCCAGCTTTTGGTGTGCTGGTCTGTTTTTATGTCTGTGACGAGCCCCCAAGAGACATGATTTATTTGGGCTCCTGGTTTCACTCTAAGGTCACGTGGATCCATTGCTCTGGGTCTGAGGCAGAGTTATCAGGGCAGTGGAAATATGTGGCAGAGACCGCTCGACTCATGGCGTCCTTGAAGGACAAGGAGAGGGTGGGAGGGGAAGAGCGTGGGAGGGAAGGAAGAGAGAGACCCATCACCTTCCCAATAGCCCCACAAGCTGGGGGCCAAACCTTCAACACCTAAAATTGTGGGGGACGTTTTGTGTTCAAATTGTAGGCATTTTTTAAAGTTGTTTATTTTATGTGTATGGTATTTGCTTGCACGTGAATCTATGCACCACACACATGTGGTGCCTGCAGAGGCCAGAAAAGGCTGTCGGATCCCCTAAATCTGGAGTTACAGGTGGCTGTGATTTGTCAGATGCTGGGAACCAAAAACCTGGTAGTGAGTGCTCTTAACCTCTGAGCTGTCTCTCCAGCCGTATAACAATTCAAAAAATTTTAGTCATTTTAATAAGTGCATGATGATAATCTCAATGTGACTTTATTTAGCATTTCCCTAATGACTGATATTTTTTGTTGTCTTTTAATTTCCATATATGGCAAATACATGCATATGGTATTATATAAATATGTATGTGAATATATATGCATAGAAATACATGCATGTGCATGATATAAGAACATGTGTAAACATGTGCATAAACATATAAATATGCACAACACAAAAATGTACACAGTGCAAAGCCATTTGTACATGTATGAACATATTGTTTATGTATATGTAAACACATACATGAACATGCATAGGTATATATGTACATAAAGTACCTTTTGTCCACAAACTGTTGGATCATTTGGGTATTGTGTTCTTTTGAGTTGGCTATTATTTGTGTATTTTAGATTAGTCCTTTGACAGTTTGCTCACAGACATTTTCCCCTACCCATTTTTCCTTTAAATGGGGTCTTCGGCAGAGCAAATGTTTTTGGCTTCACTGAAATAGAACTTATAATTTCTCTTTTGTGAGTTCCGGTGTCTCATTGTCTGGAGCTCATGGTCTGGAGTCTGAACATTTTCCCATGGTTCTGAAGAGTTTTATGGTTCCTGCCTTACACCGAAGTTTGTAATCTGTTGGGAACACGTTTTGCGTAAGCTATGGGGCCAAGATCAGTTTTTATGAGCCATAACCTACGGCTGTCCATAGCTTCAATGCATGGACACGTCCATGTCCATCATATTTCTCTCACAGTTTTATTAAATATCAATTGTGTACATTTGTATGGGTTTGTTTCCGGTGTTTGGTTGGCTGGTTGATTTTGAACTTCTGGGGCAGACTCTTACTCCACAGGTCAGGGGCCTCAATCCCCTCACTTCGGCCTCCCTAGCGCTATGATTGTGGCAGGATTCAGCAGTCCTGGCTGGTTTCTACGTTGCTTGTTCTGTGTGTCTATCCCTTCATCAAGTACTGCACACACAGGATTGATCAGCATAACTACAAATCAGTCTACTTCCTCCCCAACTTACTCTTGTTTTCCAGCAAGTTTTACCCATGGCCATTCCTTTGCTTTTCCACATAGATTTCTCTAGCACTGTTGGTGTTGGTGAGACAGCTTGCTGGAAGTTGGTGGAGATCGCAGCTATCGATCTGTCTGTGGAGAACTGCTCATTTCGTTGTTGTCTCAGTGCAGGAACATGGCTTGCTTCTCAACTTATTTATGCCTTCTTTCCTCTTCTCGGTGTCCTGAAAACTTCAGCAACCTCTTCCATACATTCGGCTGGACTGTATTTAATCTTTTGTTTTATTAAAGATTTATGTTTATGTCCGTGTACATGTGTACTTGTGTGAGCTGATGCCATATGGCTACTGGGAACCGGACTCAAGACCTCTGAAAGAGCAGCAAGCGTGCTTGACCACCGAGCCGCAGCTCCCGCCTCAGGATTTCACTTGAGTGACTGTAAATAGTACTGCATGTTTGATTTAATGTTCACGTGTGCATTCCCATGGTGTAAAAGTGCAGTTTATCCTTAGATGTTTATGGCATGACTTATTACCCGGCCAAACTCACTTACTGTTTCTTCATTTCTTTCTTTAAACATATCCTTGTGTAGACAGTCATGCCGTCTGCAAAGAGAGATCATTTTATCTCTTCCTTTCTGATCTATGTGACTTATTTTCTTTTCTTACCATAATGCATTAGGTAGAGTTTCTAGAACCATTCTGAATACGAGTGGAGAGTGTAGCCCATGTGGCTTTTCCCCAAACTCTAAGGCAATAACATTTACCATTAATTTTAAAGGTATGCTTTTATCATTAAGGATAATGTTTACAGGCTGGAGAGATGTCTCAGCTGTTAAAGGCTAGGCTCAACCAAAAATATAAGGATAATGTTTACTTTGGGGCTTTCTCTTCTGTAGATCTTTATCTAATTGAGGAAACCACTCCCCATTTTTATTTTTCTGAGTACTTCTAAAATTGTGAGTGGGTACTGCATTTTGCCAAATATCTTTTCTAAATCGATTTGATCACATAGATTTTCTTTATCAGTCTGTTAATTAGGATAACTTATATTGATTTAGTTTTGGTTATTGAGCCAACCTTGCACCAACCCTGAAGTAAACTACAATATCACAGCGTCTAATTTTCTTTTCTATTGATACATTCTATCTCTTTTTCTCTCTCTTTCCTTTCCCTTCCCCTTTTATCTTTGTTGGGAGCAAAGTCTAGCTAGGTAGCCTATGGTAGCATTGAACTCACTGTTTAGCCTTATAGTCCCAATCATGTGGTCTTTTTGTCTTAATCTTCCAAGTGCTGGGATTACATCATATTGGGCTTCACTTGTGAATACTTCGGTAGGGATTTTGAACCTAGAATTCATATGGCTACTGGTTTGTCATTTTCTTATTTTGTGCCATCTTAGTTGGAAATGACAATGAAAGAAAACAAATTGGGGAAGATTTCCTTTTCTACTTATTGGAGGGATTTTTAGAAAAATTGATAAATTTATAAAACATGTTTGGAATTTTTTTTCCAACAAATAACTGGGTCTGGGGATTTTTTTGTTATGGGGTTTTGAGCTGTGAATTCATTTTCTATTAGTGGTTCTAGAAGCTATTCAAAAGACCTGCTCCACATGGGACCAGTTGTGGCAGCTTTCCATTATCTCCTAATAACACCATCTCATGGACCAAACCTTCTATTTCAGTGAACCCTTGTGGGATGCTCAAACCACAATACTCCCCATCTCCTGACTTGCTCCTTTTCCCGTCCCAAGGGAGATGACCCATACCCTTTATATCTATACATCCATGTGACTTTGAGGAAAGGGGCAATCCGTAAGAAGGCACACAAGTTTGTGTTCTTACTCAGGCTTCATGTTTTACTGAAACTTCAAATCATGTGACCTCTTAGAAGCCCACGCGACCCATCTGTAAGTGGGAACAAACACACTTGACCCTGAGGACTGTTTATAGGAAAAATGACATTTGTGCCCTTTTGCTTGTTCATTGTCATGATCCCACGATGGGGCGACATCTGTCGGAGTCCAGCCTCCACAGGGTTCCCGTGCTCCAGGGTATGGGGTGTGTAAACTAGAAATTAGGCCAAAGGAACAGAGATACAGAGGCACAAAATAGAATCGTGAGGGCAATTCAGTAGATACTGAATTCATTCATGTTCATTTTCCATATGCTTAATTTCCCAATATAAAAAGAGAGGGAAGAAGGCCAAAGACTGCTTCAACACGATACAAAGAATAAACAGCAATTACCTCTTCAATATCTGAAGTATCAAGCAATTATACCCTGAGTTAAGTATTCTAGCGTTTAGGCAGGACATGCAGCGACCACATCTCAGGCCAAGCATCCTGTAGGCAGCCACTCCCTGGGTCAAACCTCCTGTCATATCTTTGAAGGAGCAGGAATAGGACTGAGTTCTCTGACCTTTGGTCAAGATGGAACGGATCTACCTCCGTGAGCCATCTTAATACCCCAAACACCAAGGAACCATACACTAGGTCAGGATATCTTGTTAGTAGCCACATCTTAAGTCTTAAGTCTTGTCAATAACCTTGAAGGAGCAAGAATAGACCTGAACTCTCTGTACCTTTAGTCAAGGTGGAATGGACCCACTTCTGTGGGCGGCCACAGTTCATGTTCCAGCTTTTATGCTAAGTAGTTTGTCCACCACTTGGGAAATTCCTCTAAGGTTTCTAAAGTCCATTCTTTATTCGTTTCCTTACTCCCACCTCTGCTTGTCCCCCAAACGCCCAGGAGAGAAGATGCTCCTCCAGACCCCCGAGAAAAGCCTGTGCATCCATAGATAAGGCTGAGTTTTTCTGCAAGTTCCCATAGGAGACAGGACAACAGGCTCCGTGCACAATGCGACTGTCAGAACGATACATTGTGAAACAAAATCTCTCTCTCTCTCTCTCTCTCTCTATCTCTCTCCTCTCAGGGAGAGGACAATGTCTCCTTGGCTTTCTTTGAGTTCCCTTTCTATTCTGACCCCCCTTCCATGATATCAACACTTTCACAGCAAGAAAACAGGAAGAGAAAAGATCTGATTCCCCAGCCTGGTGAGAAGTAGGTGGAATGTCGCAGGATAATAAATAGTTTTCTTTTTGTTTTATTATTGGAGTGCCAGCAAAATCAATTCTTTGAACCCAAGACTGTCTGTGGGTTTTTAAGTTGTTTGACCTTGAGCATAGCTCTGGTTGAAATGGGCTGGAGATGTAAAAATCTATGCGCTCCCATTCTCCTGGGTAATTCACCCTCAGAGGTGGATCAATACTTCTGCCTGTCAGCCACCAGCAACTTTTATGTGGGAGACTCTGTAGCCTCTGTTTATGGGAGAAGGCCTGCTGGCCCCACTGTGTCCTTGGCCAATTGAGGCAGATGAGGCTATGTACCCTATAAATAATCATCTTTTTAATTAAAAAATATGTTCTTATTTTTGAGACAGGAGTCTTACTATGTAGCCCTGCCTGGCCTAGATCACAATGTGAAGAAGAGGCTAGACTCAAAAACTCACCTGCCTCGAGGTTGAGTGTTGTAATTTTTTAAAAAAAGTCTTGCAAGAAAAAGATGCCATGTAACAGAGTTCACATGAAGGAGCTTTTATTAGGGGAATAGGAAAAGGGGGAAGAGGGGGAGACCTGCTTCTAGGGACAGGAGTAGCAGAAGAGAAGAGAGAGGCAGAGGGAGAGAGAGGGGGGAAGAGAAGGGAGGAGAGACAGAGAGACAGGCAGAAAAGCAGAGAGAGACAGAGAGAGGTAGGCAGGGCCCCTTTAAAAGGAACTGTGGTGAAGGTGCCCAGCAGGTGCTGTTAGTGGCTGCAGCTGAGGATGCATTCTGTCAGGACCCAAGGTCAGGCCAGTGCAGATGCCTGAGTACTGACACCTAGGGCTGGATTAAAGGTGCACACCCCTACCCCAACTAGACAATCATCTTTCCCCAAGGCGGCAAGAGGATGGGTTAGGGTCCTGTGGCTGCTACAATGAAATATTGTAAACTTTGGGTTTTAAGACCACCCAGATTTTTTTTTTTTAAATAGTTCTGGAAGCTAGAAGTCTAACGTTTAGTGGGTTTTCCCTTCCTATTCCAGCCTCTCCTGGTTTGTGGTGGCCGGGTCACAGCCTAGGCTTGGCTGAACCACTCCAGCCTCCCACACCGCTTCTCCTTTGCATCTGTCTTTCTCCTTTCTGCCTCACATCCCTCCTCTGCCTCTCTCTTGCAAGGACCCTTGTCATTAAATCCAGGGCCCACCCGGATAATCCTCCTCTCAAGATCTTCAACTTAATCTGAAAAGTCTTTTCCTGAATGAAGACACCGTCACAGTTCCAGAGAGTTGATATGCCTATGCCTGGGCAGGGACAGCCTCCGTTCTACCTTGAGGGAGGGCAGTGACTTCTAGGTGACAACTCGTAGATGTTTCTCCTTCGCTCCAAAGCTGGATAGTAGGTCGTCCCCGGGAAATGCAGAAATGCCTGCAGACGGGTGTGTGTCCTGTAGCTCTGGTCACCACTGTCAGTCCAATAGCTGAGTCTCATTGATTCTAAGTATTTTCTAATGGGGGTGATTTCTAACATCCAAAAATGCAAAGGGAAATCTAAACCCCCTATTGTCACCCTGTACTGTTTATCTCAAGTGTCATTTATAGAACGGTAAACACTGAATTGGGTCAGTTAAAAAAAAAAAAAAAAGCTCCCATTGTTAAATGACTCCTCAGTCCTTTGGGATTGGAAGTGAGTTGAGGGTTCCCCTCCCCCTTCCCTTCTGCTGGTTCTAATTTCTAGCATAGTTGGAGGCGATCATGTTCAAACCTAGGCTCACCTGAGAAGATGGAGTCTCAGCCGAGGGATTGCTTCCATCTGATTGGCCTGTGCACAGGTCTATAGGATATTTTCTTGATTTCTAACTGCTGCAGGAGGGACCAGTCCACTAGGAGTGGTACCCTCTCCAGACAGGTGGGCCTGGGCTATAGAAGAAAGATAACTCGGTAAACCTGAAGGAGCAAGGCAGCAAGCAACATGGTCTGTTTCGGTCCCGGCCTCTGGGTTCTTTCCTCGAGTCCCTGCCTTGGCTTCTATTGATGACTGGCTGTACCCTAAGGGCTGAAATAGCCCCTTTTCTTCCCAAAATGGTTTTAGTCAATGTTTATTCCAGCAAAAGAGAAGAAAAGTAAGGCAGAAATTGGTACCCGAGAGTGAGATGCTGAGTGACAGACCTGACTACGGTGCTTTTGGGGAGAATTGTGGAAGGGTTTTGGAGCCTTGTACTGGAAAAGCCATGGAGTTCTCGGAGATCAGGGGGATGTTCTGTGGAATCTTGGAAGATAAGAATGCTGAAAGCAATGTGGACAATGGAGGCCTGGCTTGAAAGCTTCAGGGGGAAGCAAAGACTCTATAGGAACTATATGATTTCTCTATTAAAACCCATGGGATTGCTACCTTCTGTTCTTTGCTGGGACAATGGATGCTAGTTGGCTGAGACTGAATAATCGATTGTGATTAAGAAGAGAGCAGCATCTTCTGAGAAGTGTTTCCTCAGGGTCAACAGACAGGGGACCAAGACCACATCTCAAGTTTGCAGCTAAACTGGATAATGTGTAAAAGTCTCCCATATGATACTAGTTTTGAAGGCACAGAAGGGATCATGGAGAGCAGGGGAGGCCTGGCACTATGTGGAAGTGTTGGAGTTCCTGGAGACAGGCCAGGAGAGGATATTGGTAAAGGTACAGCTTTGGTTATGGTAGAAACCCAGGACTGAAGGGGTCGTGGAGAGAGAAGCTGAGGCGTGGCACCGTGTAGCAGGCTCAGAGTCCCTGAAGTTGAGTAAGTTGGAGGCAGCTGGGAAGCTGCCTGTTGTCATACCTCCGAGTGCAAGGTTTTCTTAGTTTGAGTGAAACTTCCCTGCAGTGAACATGCTAAATGAGCTTGTGGCTGCATGTTCAAAGAACATCCATTCTGTAGACATTCATCGTACGCCTGTGAATTCAGTGCCCTTTCCCTTGTAGGTTCTAGGAATGTAACTGGGGTGTGTGACCTTCATATTACAAATGAATAGGTGTGTGTGTGTGTGTGTGTGTGTGTGTGTGTGTGTGTGTGTGTCAGTCTAATAAATTCTATGAAGGGTGTTAGAGGAGCTATGAGAAGCTTGGGGGTGCTCTCCTGAAGAGGCCGGGAAAGGACAAGATAAAGGTGGAGTCTCAGTTGTAGTGAGGACCCCTGAAGGAGAAGTTAAAGTGGCTGCTTTCTGACTCAGCAGGAAACAGCAGCAAATGACCTTGCAGCGGTCATTTTTAAGAGGAGAAGAAGGGAAAGTGTGTGTGAGAATGAACTTGGATGCGGTGATAAAGGAGCTAGGGGGACCAGGAAAAGAAGGAAGAGGTATTTGTCCCAGGACAAAAGACTGCCTCTGGGTAGAGGACAGACAGATGTGGCCCACGGACAAATGGTGTTTATAAAGGGAAAGGGGGAAACCCGGTGTTTAATCTTAATTGGGTATGTTACTTAGGTAAACCAAAGGGGGTGTTTGATTGCTAAACCTTGGTGGTCAGCCTCAGGAGAAGGAAGTGGCCAAATAAGGAAATAGACCGGGGTGGTTAGCTTTAGGAACTTAATCTAATGGTTTTTAGCAAGGCAGAGGGAATGCAGGAGAAGGGCAAGGCCTGCCAGAGCCATGTTTGCCAGGCATGGACTGGCTAGAGTCCCTTCAACCTTAGCATATTAGAGTTGCCAGGACAATGACTGTCAAGGACAGCAGTGGGCATGGGGTGGAGCTGGTCTGAGTCTGTGAGATGCAGGCTGTGAAAGCTGCTAATGGCAGAGCCCAAGAAGTGAGGCTGCCCAAGGCTTTTGGAGTCCAGAAGATGATGAGTCCCAGGAGCCAAACACTGAGTTACAGATTCTGATTCACGCAGCTGGATGTTGGTTTTGCTTTGATCTGATTGTAACTGTACCCTAGTTCTTCCCTTTTGGAATAAGAAAGCATACAACTTGTTTTCGACTTTATGGGAGCCCACAGTTGACAGACTTTGGATTTTTAAAGAGATCTTGGGCTGTTGTGTTGAAAATGTAAAGACTGTAGGACTATTAAAAGTTGGGATGTCTTTTATGCTGTGATCTTAGAAACAAGAAACAAAACGAGTCGAGTTTAAAGTGGTGTGTATTTGTGTCAAAGTTCTTGGGGGTGGAATGTCATGGTGGAACTGTCTGGCCACATGGCTGTGGGGGTAGTCTCCAACTTGAGCCTGGAGACTCCTGTTTCCCGTCATGCCTGTCATTCTTGCCAATTGTTCAGCCCCTTGAGGCAACTGTGGGGGTGCTATACTCGTTTCTATTCCTCACAGGCTCCCATTGTCTGATTCAGCACATGCATGTAGTTCAGATCTGTGTGTGTGTGTCGTGTGTACATGTACGTGTTTGCAAGGAGACCAGAGGTAATTCCTCAGAAACTTGTCACTTGTTTTTGGAGACAGGGTCTCTTATTGGCCTGGAGCTCACTGATAGTCTAGACTTTCCAGCCAGCAAGTCCTAATGACCCATACGTGCCTCCCTTCCCGAGGATTACACGCTATCATGCGTAGATGCAGGTCTCCTTCTTGGTGTGCATGGCAAACACTTGACTGACTGAATCTTCTCTCCAGACCCTTGTCCAGTGTTTCTCTATACTCTCAGCACAGAAGGTAAACCTTGGAATCAGAATTTGACTCAGGTTTTCCCAACTTCAGGCAAAACTTTCTTTTCTAGTTTCTCCAGGGCCCTTTCCAATGCCAGCCAGGGATTTCTTTGCCTGAAAAGCAAAGGGTTTTAGGTCGGCAGGGATAATACTCAAACCTAATGTCGCTCCACACCGCCCCGTCTGCACCAGCGCGCTACACACACAGTGTCCCTCATCTTGGGCAGGTTTATTGTCTTCATTAAGAGGCACAGACGGTCACGTCAGAGTCAGATTCATTCATCTTGATTTTATCTGGGGGAGGAAGTTGTCCAAGGACACGCGCAAGTCCTCTGAGAAAGAGAATTGTTCAATTTCAAGAACTTTAAAAGCAGCCTAGGAGAACCTGGTGCTCCAGCGGCTCTTTCTTCCGGGAACATGTCACCATACTTGGTTCGGTTTTGCCTGTGTGTCCAGGTTTCTGCAGCCAGACACCAATCTGTGCATTTGCTGTAGAAGACTGGCTCCCCCATAAATCCTATGGCTCCTAGATGACCATATTCTATGCTGTGATAGAATCAAATAGAAAACTGAGATAAACAGTAGTTATTGTGACTAACTGGCTGCATTTATTAGCTGCTCTAATGAAGTGAGATGTTATGTTGCAAATAATGAACTAGAACCAGAGTCATGAAATCCTCCCAAGTAGTGTGTTTGTATAGTGTCGAATGTGGGTCAGAGGTCCTCTGAATCTGGTGAGGCAGGCTGGCCACTAACAGCTACACGCGTGCTTTAATACCACGGAGGGCTTTGAAGTTGTGCCAGGATGGTTTCTGATCATCACAGGTCTTAGATTAATAATTTGAAAATTCTACTTTATCAGCTATTTTAAGACTTCAGAGGAGAATTCCTTTAGTGGCAACATTCATTCTCCATTTCCCTCTCTCTCTCTCCAGGGTCTCAAGCTTGCAATTTCCTGCATCAGCCCTCACAAGAGCTGGGATAGCAGACTTGTGCGAGGATGTCCTCCCGCCTCCCCTTTTGGATACCTCTTGGCTCTCCCAGAAGGCCTTGCGTGAGTTAGTCATCACAGCACCATCGCACATGCGCAGTGTTCTTCACTAGAACTTGCCACTGGAAGAGTCCCTCATTGGCTCCTGTGTTCGAGCAGTTGACTTGAACGGAAAGGCGCTGTCTGTAGGGTGTGTGGATTACTTTAATTGCCTTGATAAAATACCCTGACAAAAGCGACCTGAGGGAGAGAAGATTTATTTGGGTTCCTGGCTCACGGAAGGTCACAATGGCCGGAGAAATGGGGGAGCGGGGGTGGATCATGTCACATTCACAGTCAGGAAGCAGAGAGGTGGGAACCCTGGTGCTCAGTTCCCTGTCTCCTTTTTCATTCAGTCTGGGACTCTTGACCTGAGTCTGATCCTACGAACCCACGTGGAGTGGAGGAAGGAAAGAACTGAGTCCCGTGAATTGACCTCTGACCTCCACCACCTCAACTGCACATGGCATTTTAGTGGTCAAAAGTACTCTCTGGGGAAGCGTTCCAAGTAGCTAGGGTCATTGAGTGATTTCTGTAATATTGAGTACAGTGATATTGATTGCAACCACTTCTAGCTGATGTCTTTAGTTAAGTGACCTCACAACGGACTGGATGAGAGCCAACCCATTCCTACCCACATCCAGATAGCATCCGGCTTCATTCATGGCTCGATGTCCAGGCCAGTGCCAGGGCGTCCCGATACTGACAATCCTGGGCTCCCCCAAGGAGGCATCAGTTCATGGCTTGACTTTGAGTGAGACATCCTGTAGACACGCCATGAGTCCTTTAAAGCCCAGGAAGCTGTTTTCAAATCTGATGTTTCCCTGTGTATGCTGAACTGATGACCCCAAGGTGTACTTTAATTAGGGAAGCAGTGAAACCTTGACATTCTGTCTTCCACTTTGATGACAAAACCCCTGTGGTACTGAAGCCCAGGAAGTAATCAACCATCTAGCTTCTAAATCCAGGGAATAATACCTTGACATACTAAAGCAGTTGCCAATGCATAATACAGTTATACACCTAATGTAATTGCTATATGACTACCCCTGTTTTTTATTTATTTAGTGTGTATTTGTGTGTGTGTGTGTGTGTGTGTGTGTGTGTGTTGACACAAGCCTTTAATCTCAGCACTCAGGAGGCAGCATCAGTGTACTCTGAGTTCAAGGCCAGCCTGTTCCACATAGTGAGTTCCAGAATGACTAGGACTGTGTAGAGAGACCCTGTCTCAAAAAAATTTTTTTTTTGTATGATTCCACTTAGGTGAGACATCTGAAGTAATCAAAACTCACGGAAACAAGTCAAGTGGTGATTGCTAGCTGCTAGAGACATGGATACTGTTCAAGAACTCAAGAGATTCAGTTTTCCAAACAAAAATGGAGGTCTGTTATTCAACCATGTAAAGATGATGGAACTGAATACTTAAGAGAATTGAGGTGCTAAATCTTATATTACACTCTATTTTTTAAAAAAATCTTTTCTCGGGCTGGAGAGATGGCTCAGAGGTTAAGAGCATTGCCTGCTCTTCCAAAGGTCCTGAGTTCAATTCTCAGCAACCATATGGTGGCTCACAACCATCTGTAATGAGGTCTGGTGCCCTCTTCTGGTCAGAAGGCAAACACACAGACAGAATATTGTATATATAATAAATAATAAATAAATAAATAAATAAAAATTTAAAAAAATCTTTTCTCATTTTACATACCAATCCCAGTTTTTACTTCCTCACCTCCTCCTGCTCTCCCTACATTCCCCCTACCCTACCCCACCTACTCAGAGAGGGAAAGGTTTCCCATAGGGAATCAAAAGGTCTGGCACATCACTCTGAGGCAGGATCAAGGCCCCCCTCCGTGTATCTAGGCTGAGCAAGCTCCATAGGAAATGGGCTCCAAAAAGCCAGCTCTTATGCACTTTGGATATATCCTGGTCCCATTGCCAGTGGCCCCACAGACTGTCCAAGCCATGCAACTGTTACCCACATTCAGAGGGCCTAGTCTGGTCCTACACAGGTTTCCCTGCTCTTAGTCTGGAGTCAGTGAGCGCCCACTAGCTCAGGTTAGCTGTTTCTGTGGATTTTCCCATCATCGTCTTGACCCCTTTGCTCATATTATCTCTTCTCTTTCTCTTTGACTACACTCTGGGAGCTCAGTCCAGTGCTTAGCTGTCGATCTCTGTATCTGCTTCCATCGGCTGCTGGGTAAAGGTTCATGTTTGCCTTTCTGGGTCTGGGTTACCTCACTCAGGATGTTTTTTCTAGTTCCATCCATTTGCCTGTAAATTGCAAGGCGTCATTGTTTTTTTCTTTTGAATAGTACTCCATTGTGCAAATGTAGCGCATTTTCTTTAAACCACACCAACACAGACCATTCTTGCCGTGCAGTCAGAAAGCAGAAAGACATCTGCTAAGGATACGTTCCTTTGTGGGGCTCCTAGAAGGAAGCATACTCAATTGTTTTGTTTTCTCTCTCTAATAACAATTTGAGCACATTGTCAAAAAAACAGAGCTTCCAATCTGGTGATGGCGGGAGATGGTTCACTGTAATGGAGGCTGGTTGAGGCAGTGGGTACTCAGGACACCATGGCTCTGTGTGCTAAGCCAAATGTGTGTGATCTAGGTCTTCTTACAGGGAACTCTATTAGATGTTCTCAACACGTTTTTGCTATAGTTCATCCCTGTGGTGGTTTGAATGAGAATGGCCCTCCTAGGCTCATATGTTTGAATGCTTGGTCCCTACTTAGTGGAACTGTTTGGGAAGGATTAGGGGGTGCGGCCTTGTTGGATGAGGTATGTCACTGGGGATAGACTTAGAGGGTTTAAAAGCCTATGCTGGGCTCATTTACGCCCTCCCTCTCTAATTGCAGATCAGAAAATGAAGCTCTCAGCTATTTTTCCAGCACCATGCCTGTCTGCTTGCCTGCCACCATGCCACAGTGGTCATGGACTAACCCTATGAAGCTATAAGCAAGCCCCCAATTTAATGTTTTCTTTTATGAGAGTTACCTTGGTCATGGTGTCTCTTCACAGCAATAGAAGAGTAACTAAGACAATCCCAGAAAGAGATTTTATGTGACTGGGCCTTTAAATTGTTCTTAGGAGTGAAATGGAGCACACTCCCGTGGCTCTGCCCTGGATGAGTACACCTCTTTCAAGAATCAAATTATAGGATAATAAGAACTGGGGATGTGAGCTGCTCCTGTGTGTTCTGGACACTGAACTTGGGTCCTTTGCAAGAGCAGCCAATGATCTGAACTGCTGAGTCATCTTGGCAGCTCCTCCCTTTCTTATCCTAGTGGGTACAAACTCGAGGTAGAGGCTGGGGAAGTGATAACTTTACAGTTGAGAAAGATGGCAGGCACAGTCTTCCCTAAGGCTGAGGGTTGATCTTCTCAGGGAGTTATTATACCAATATGGCAAATATCTTGATGCGATATGATCAAGGGAGTATCTGGCTCTATTATCCTTGTCTTAGATAGTCTTAGATAGGGTTTTTTTTAATTATTTAACTTTATTTTATGTGCATTGATGTGAGGTTATTAGATCCCTAGGAACTAGAGTTACAGACAGGTGTGAGCTGCCATGTGGGTTCTGGGAATTGAACCAGGGTCCTCTGGAAGAACAGACTGTGCTCTGAACAACTGAGCCATCTCTCCAGTCCCCTGTTTCTTGTTTTTTTTTTTTTTTTTGTTGTTGTTGTTTTTTTTTAATTATTGCTGTGAAGAGACACTATGACCATGGCAATTCTTACATTTGGAAAACATTTAATTGGGGTGGCTTGATTACAGTTTCAGAAGTTTCGTTCATTATCATCATGGCGGGGAGCATGGTAGCACGCAGGCAGACATGGTGCTGGGGAAGGAGCTGAGAATCATACATCTTGCAGGCAACAGGAAGTCAGCTGAGACCCTGGGTGGTAGCCTGAGCATGGGAAACCTCAAAGCCCATCACCATAGTAACACACTTCTCCAACAAAGCCACACTTCCTAATAGTGCCATTCCCTATGAGATTATGGGTGCCAATTACGGTCAAACTGCCAAAGTCCTCTTGTGAAAGCCCACCTCAGTCTGACCAAAGAACACCGGCTGAACAGGACTTGAGGAACGCGCTCCAATACAGACCCCTTTCTGCTCTTGGGAATGCTCAAGGTCACGAGGAGAAGACCTCTCTTAAGAGGAGGAGACCAGGGAGATAGGGTGAGTGATTCTGAAGTACAGCTCTAGCCTGGATCCGGCGGCTGAAAAGGAATATTAATGGAGAAATCAGTGCGATCCGCAGAGGGTCTATGGCTTAATTAACTGCTTTGCACCGGTGTTGATTTCCTGCTTTTGATAAATGTGCCATAGTTGTGCTGTGTGGTGTTACCATTGGGGGAGGGTAGGTGAGGCATATGCAAAACTCCACAAACTCGCTCTGAAACCTTCCTGTAAATCCGAAAATCATTGCAAAATAAAATATTTAGTGAAAAATTTAAATAGTTTTTCTAATCAACCCAACGATAACCCCGATGATTCATTTTTCACTGGTGAAGGCGCTGTAATTTCAGGGTTCTGAGTTCATCAGAAAACCATTTAATTGCGCGCTTGTTTTATTTATTGCGGTGCCGGGGATCAAACCCAGAGCCTTGTACATGTTAGGCAAGAGATTGTCTACCCCTGATCATCAAATGTTTAAAGTGGGCTTTTAAACTATTTGTAAAATGATATTAAATGTTCCAAAATGTCTCCATCTCTGTGCAACGGGCTTAAGAATGAAAAGAGCTGAAGGACACTAATGTTCTAATGCTCTACCTCATAATGAAGGGGTCAGTGCTCCAGCTTCTGGGCCAGAATGATGTGAACACAGTCCTGCGACTTAACTACTGCAGAGAGGCCCCTGGCAGGACTTTAGTGTCTGTGCTTTTAATAGGACTTTTAATAGTCTGTGCTGGAGCTGCAGAGTCAAAAGCCAAACTTTGAGTTAGTTCTCTCTCTCTCTCTCTCTCTCTCTCTCCCCTCCCGTGTGTGTGTGTGTGTGTGTGTGTGTGTGTGTTCACACAAAGGCCAGAGGAGCAGGTCTTCTACCACTCTCCCTCTTACCCCCTGGAGACAGGGTCTCTCATTGAACCTGGACCTCAATGTTTTTCCTCGAGCCTTGCGGCCAGCAAGCTTCAGCAAGCCTCCAGTCTCCATCCCCACAAGTGCTGGGATTATAGGCACTCATTGCCACACCTGGCTTTTCATGTGGCTGCTGGGACCCAGATGCAAGCGCTCTTCCCTGCTGAGCCGTCTCCCCAGCCCGTAGAGTCTTACCATAAGACATACTGGGCTTGTATTCCTGATTCCAGCGACCTATCTTCTCGAGCCTCCCGAATAGCTAGTACTACAGTGGTGTACTGCCACTCCTGGCTTACTATTATTACAGTTTTATGATTGAAAAGCTAGAGCTCAGATTGGGCACACAGGGCACACTGGTGCAGGAATGGTAAGATCACAGCATACAGAACAGGTACACTGTCCCTTTAACGTTCACATTGCCACAATTGCTCATTTGGCACATCAAGCAGCGGCTCACTGATATTTTGACAACACAGTGGAAGGGCTGGAGAGATGGCTCCATGGTTAAGAGCCATGTACTAAGACCTGGGTTCAACTCCTGGGCTTGTGTCAGGGGTTCACAACCACCTGTAACTCCAGTTCTAGGTAATCTGATGCCCTCTCCCGCACACACGCTCACATGTCACACATACATACAAATAAAAACAAATCTTAACAAGCACATGAGTTCTAAATTTTCTATCAATTCCTTTCAAAATAAAATTTTAGTCCAGTGTGGTGGGTGGTATATCTCCTTCAGTCCCCATACCTAGGAGGCAGAGGCTGGTAAATCTCTTAGTTGAAGGCCAGCCTGGTCTATATTTAGAGTTCCAGACCAGCCTGGGATATACAGTGAGATCCAGGCCAGTCAGAGCTACATAGTCAGACCCTGCCTCCATTTTATTACATTATTTATGTGTGTGTGTGTGTGTGTGTGCGCGCGCGCGCCTGTCTGTGTATATGTAAGTGTGTGTATCTCTTCTGGCCTCTGTGGGATTCTGCATGAACTTGGTGTACATATAAACTCATACAGACACACACATACACATAACAGTAAGAAAGGAAGAAAGATTAGGCCCACATTATTTTTTCTAGGGGCAATTCAATCCCAATGCCACTGCTATACTAATAAAAATGACACTAGCCACTATCAAACCAAACCATTTTAGACTTTTGGGCCAGGTCTTTGAAATGTTTATTTCTCCCTGAGCATATATCTGACCTCAGAGGAGTCCCAGCTCTGCTGCTTGGTCACCTGTGAGCTGGATCTCACAGTTGCAGTCACAATTTTCCAGCCTGCCTTCTGCCTCGCCTTCGCCCTCCAGGTTTCTACTTCCATTTAATGAGAGCTGCCTGGTATACAGGATGCTCGAGAATCCCTCTGAGTAATTAAGACAAGCGGGTGATTCGTGTGAACCCTCACCCTTCATTTGGGTGCTTTATCTGTTTCTTTGTGTCTGCGCTCAGGCCCAGTGTTTCTGTCTTGTGTTTAATTCTTTGTAACACCTGCCAAAGGCAACAACTAAGAATTGACCCTTGTGCTCATCCGACCATTTTCAGGCTGGAGTGGGCACACAGCCTACCTTCCAAGCTACCCAAGTGACAGTTTTACCAAATGACTTGCCAAAGGTTAGCTTGGCCTACGATTTCTATTTTCTAACAGCTTGCCCCTCAACCGTCAAATTGGTTTTATTATTGAAGTCCCTACTTCAAACTAGCAATTTCATATTAAGGATAATGCTACTGGCTGAAATTGGTACATTCCAAATTTCCACGGTGTGAACAATCAGACTTTCATTTTTTTTTTTTTCTCTCTCTGTAACAGTCTAGTTCTTAGCAATCATGTATCTTCTGTTTTAAGGATCTGGGCTCCCCTCCCCCACTCACCACGCAAGTGCCTCCGAGACTTTGGATCTCTCCGTTTCATTCAGCGACAGAGATGGAGATTGTAGAGAAAATAGAAGCTCATAAAAAGCCTTGCTATGAAGGTTGGGGTGATGGTGCCAGCATGAGGACCTAAGTTTGGATCCTATGTGAAAAGCCAGGCAGGTGCTGGTGACACCAGCGATGGACGTGGGAGGGAGGAGACAAGGAGGATCCCCGAGACTTGCTGGCCACTTAAAAAGTGAGTGAATGCTGGATTCACAGAGAGAGACCCTGTCTTAAAACCTAACGGGAAAGCAATATAGGAAGACATTAACATCAACTCGGGTCTACGTATGCGCGCAGGCAAGCATGCTCGCACGCATGGCATGCTCGCTCCCTAAGGAACTCGGAAGCACAGATAACCTCCCAATCCGTCCCCCTAACCATCAGCCTTGCCCCCTCTGCAGCTAGTGTTCTTTCTTGTCACATTGCTCAGAGCACAGTCCCCCAGCCACACAAACATGAGGAGGCTAGAAAGAGAATGGGTGAGCTGTGCTCTACACATCCCTACCATAGTGCTTACAAGAGCAAGAGAGGCCGTGGCTTTCCTATTTCATGTTTTCCTTGGGGTTTGATATTCAGGTTAGCCGAGGTTGTGCTGTTCATAAAAGTAGAAGATTCAGGTACGCTTCTCCTTTTTCCCTTTCTTTGAGGGAATAATTAAAATTCATTTATTTCTGCCGGGCGGTGGTGGCACATGCCTTTAATCCCAACACTTGGGAGGCAGAGGCAGGCAGATCTCTGAGTTGGAAGCCAGTCTGGTCTTCTACACAGCTAGTTCCAGGATAGACTCCAAAAAGCTATACAGAGAAATCTGTTTCGAAAAACAAGACAAAACAAAAATTCTTCTATTCCTTAAACAATTTGGTGAATTTTTTTTTTTTTTTTTTTTTACTGACACTGACTGTTCTTCTGGAAAAGGTCCCTTTTCCTCTTGACTCAGTTACTAGCCATGGGATGCTTTCATTTTCTTTCTTATCAATTTGGTGGGCCCCACTTTCTTTAAGGGATTGGTTTGTTTCAACTCAGAGGGCTTTTAAACTCAAAGGGTTTATTAACTGCACATTGTTCACACGGTCCCATTGACCATTGTACTGGGTTCTTTCTGCTTCTAATGTTATTTGTTTATATATATATATATATATTAAATATATGTATTTTTTTTAAAAAAAGAAAACTTGATGACTTTTTTTCTTGCTTTTTTCAGACAGGGTTTCTCTGTAGCTTTGGAGCCTATCCTGGAACTAGCTCTTGTAGACCAGGCTGGCCTTGAACTCACAGAGATCTGCCTGCCTCTGCCTCCCAAGTCCTGGGATTAAAGGTGTGTGCCACCACTGCCCAGCGACTGATGACTATCTTAAAAGTCACCATAGAACCTTTATCCAGCAACCAATGGAAGCAGAAGCAGAGATCCACAGTGGAGCACTGAGCTGAGCTCCCAAAGTCCAGTCGAAGAGGAGGAGGAGTGAGAATATGAGAAAAGAGGTCAAGACCATGATGGGGACACCCACTGAAACAGCCTACCTGAGCTGATGGGAACCCACCAACACCTGCCTGAGAGTGAGGGAACCAGCACAGGACCAAGCTAGGCCCTCTGAATGTGGGTGACAATTGAATGACTGGGGCAGATTGTAGGGTCAATGAGACCAGGATTTATCCTTACTGCTGATACTGGCTTTTTTGAACCCATTCTCTTTGGAGGGACACCTTGCTCAGCTTAGATATAGTGGGGAGGGCCTTGGTCCTGTCTTACAGCAATGCGCTAGACTTTGTTGACTCCCATGGGAAGCCTTACCCTCTTTAAGGAGTGGAGAGGGGGGAGGAAGGTGGAGGGAGTGGGAACTAGGATTAGTATGTAAAATGAGAAAAGATAGTTTAAAAATAAATAAATAAACACACACACACACACACACACACACACACACACACACACACACGTTACTCGAGGGTGTGCTCCAGAAGAATGTAAGGGTAAACCAGAAAAGAGGGAAACAAGCAAACAACAAATTCTAACTGTAGATGGCAGAGCAAGAGGGTTCTGGGACAGCTGTGGGGCCCTCCTGAGATGGCTTTCCTGGGTGATGCGCTCACTGTCTAAGACTAAGGAGCTGTCTTGGATCACTGAAAGCTACATGTGAAGAGAGAGGACTCACTCGTGCCGTGGCATGTGCCGACACCCACACATCACACACACAGATAACAATAACAATAAAGGAAATGATAAAACTGTGGGGGTGGGGTCTTCTTCAGAACAAAAGAAGAGGAAGGACAGACCTGCAGGGGAAATAGAAGGATGGATAGTTAAGGAAAAAAGGAAAGGAAATTGGAAACTAGAACAGAAAAGCTGGCAAGGAAATGCGTAAGTTAACGTACAGTGTGGCTTACACGCACAGTTAAGGAGCTGGTGCATCTAACAACAGAGGACCTGTCTGTCCCTCTGGAGATGTCCTCTGTCAAGTTCCTCGGAGTTATGAAACTGGATCCAGGGAGAAGTGCCATTTGGACACACCAGTGGCCCAGCACAGGACAGGATTTACATAGAATAGTAATGAAAAAATGTTTACGTGATTTCCTGCTTATAGAGGGAGCATCTGAGTTAGGAAAGGTTAAAGGACAGGGGTAAAACTTAATAAACCTTGGAAACATAAACAAGGAGGCATGCCGCAGGTGCCACGGCGTGCCTCTTTGTCCACCTGTCCTTTCTTCCTTTAGGATAACTCCCCAGTCTGCTGCATGGCTGTCCATCTGGGTGTGCACATTTATAATTAATAAACTGTCATATGGCCTTGGGAAATTACATCTGTGTAAACCGTGCTGGTCCGTTTCCCTTCTCCCATCTGCTTTCGTTCCCCTAGAAGTCTTCAGGATCCTCACCCATTACAGGATCTTCTCCAGTGTCCGGCTCAGCCCTGGATGGTCCCTCTGCATTACTTGTTATCACAGTTTTTTTTTTCCCCCATTGAAGGGAAAGAGAAAAAGCACGCGTCCACAAGCTATTCTTTTGAGGGACTGGAAAGGATGACTCAGTGGTTAAGAGAACATGTCACTCTTGCAGAAGACCCAAATTTGGTTGCCAGCATCCACGTTGGGGGCCTCATGACTGTAACTCCAGATCCAAGGGCTCTAATGCCATTTTCTGGCCTCTTCAGACATCTGTATTTACTCAGGCACACACACACACTGGAATTGAAAATTAAAAAAATACCTTGAGATCAAGGGTCTCCTGATAGATATTTTTACTTTGAATTTTATGTATGTGGGTGTTTCTTACATCTATCTGTCTATGTCTGTCTGTGTATCAGGTCCATGCCTGGTGCCCAAAGAAGGATCCCTTTGGGCTGGAGTTATGGATGGTTGTGAGCTTCCTGTGGGTGAGAAATCAATCCTGGGCTCTCTGCAAGAGAAGTCAATGCTCCACTGCTGAGCCCCTCTGCAGCCCCTCCTGACAGAGTTTTAGTTATGACCTACCCTTGACTATGAAAGTAATGCATGCTCCTTGCAGAAACGGTCTGAAGCACAGAGAATGTGTGTGATCGTCAGCTTTCTGGAAGGCTGAATACACTGGTCTTTCAGTGCTTGAACTGAGAAAGAAACTGAGAAAGAAAACACAAGAATGTGTTTCTCCTTGCTCGCTGTTTGAGAGACAAGCCTTTTTTTTTCTGCATGATTTTTCTCACATGGAGCACCAAGGCTTTACCAGGGTGTGCCTGCCATGGCTGGCACCCTTACCGTCTCACTTTCTGTATCATCTTGCCTACCCTCACTTTCGCCATTGGACATCCCATCAGTCACCTGGAACCCACTGTGTGCTGCTTTTTCCTAAAGTGAGATCATTCGGCTGTTTAATTTGGAACCGCTAATGACTTAAGGATCCATGGGGAAAGCATACTGCGCTGATGGTGGGCCAGCCGGTGACACTCCATGGCCCCTGGTGTGCAGGAACAAAGGAAGGCTCCTTAGCACCAGATGTCATGGGGGTACTCCTGCACCCCTTGGCATTAGGTTGAACTTAACCCAAACTCCTCTTCACAGCCAGGGGTGCTAAACTCCCTCCCACTGCCCGACTCAGATATTCCGGCTGTGACCCGCCCCCCTACACAGCTCACACAAGTGCAACCATCCATATACAGGGACAGAGAGCTCTGTTCTTCCAGGCTCCTGCAGGAACTCTTGGGAGTTACTGCCCCTCATTACCAGGCTACCAGTGAATCACAAAGTGTCTGCCTTGTAACTGCCCTTCAGAGCTAAAAGTCAAAGTGTTTGTCTTCTAACTATCCTTCACTGTTGAAAGTCAGAACTTCTCTGACTAGTTGTATGTGGGAAGTTGGCAAGACCACAGCACCCAATGGTTCGGTCAGCCAAGAATCTAGGTGTTACTGGCAGGGATTCTGTAGGCCTCACTGACATCTGTGGTCAGCTGACTGTATTTATTCATGGTGCCGGGAATCAAACCCAGGGCTTCGTGCCGACTAGGCAAATGCTCTACCAGGGAGCTACAGAACGGACTCTGCAGTCAGCTGACTTCCAGGTGATTATCCTTGATAGAGGGCAGGCCTTGGCCAACCAGCTGAAGGCCTTAAACAACAAAACTGAGGCTTCCCAGAGAAGAAGAAATTCTGCCTCAAAAGAAAGTATCCAGGGCTGAAGAGATGATTCAGTGGCTAAGAGCACTGGCTGCTCTTCCAAAGGACCCAGGTTCAATTCCCAGCACCTACATGGTGGCTCACAACTGTTTGTAACTCCAGTCCCAGGGAAATCAATGCCTCCTCTTCTAGCCTTTGTGGGTACTCCATACATGTGGTGCACAGACATACATGCAGGCAAACACCAATACACACAAAATCAAAATAAAATTAGAAATAGAAAATGATAAAAATGAAGCCACCCATCTGAGCTTCTGGACTGCTGGCCTGCGTTCTGGATTTTTTGACTTATTAGCCACACAGTCAAATGAGTAAGTTCCTTAAAATACATCTTACTGGGTTGGAGAGATGACTCAGTGATTAAGAGCATCGTCTGCTCTTCCAAAGGTCCTGAGTTCAATTCCCAGCAACCACATGGTGGCTCACAACCATCTGTAATGAGGTCTGGTGCCCTCTTCTGGCCTGCAGGCATACATGCAGACAGAATTATGTATACATAATAAATAAATAAATATTTTTAAAAAATACATCTTACCATTCCCATGCATTTATACACATACAAACACATATGCTAATATAGTAATGATTTTTTGTGTGTGCAAATGCCCATGCATTTATACACATGCAAACACATACATTAATATCACAATGATTCTCTGTGTGAGCACGTGCATATGTTTATATATAGGTTTTATGTACATGCATGCTTGCGTGTGTGTGCATCTCCTATTGGTCCTGTTTCTCCTAGAATCCTGGTATGTCCTGTGTATTTGTCCTCATTAAGCAAATAAATCACGTTTATTTTTAGAAAGTTAAAATTTAAAGGAAGGGGCTAGAAAGATGGCTCGGCAGGTAAGAGCACAGAGGACCTGTGTTTGGTACCCAGCACCCACATCAGGGGACTCCATGCCTCTTCCAGTCTTCTCGGGCACCTGAACACACACACACACACACACACATCAGAAAAAGTAAGCCTTAAAAAGAAAAGAAACAGGAGTTTTTATTTAAAAAAAAAATCACAAATGAAGCAAAAGAAAAATCTTAGAGCAACTTCACTATCATAAAAATAATTACTATTAATTTTCCAAAAGGTATGTGTAGATACATAGAGTTCAAAAAGGTACACTGTGTAGATTTTTATAGATGTTCTGCATATGTTATGAATAGCTACATCAAACAGTATAGCTCTGAATAATTTTAAATGACTGCTGGACATTGCTTGGGGGGGCTATCTGATGATTTCCTTAACCCCTCCCTTTCTGTTGAGCCTCCATTGCTTGTATTTTTGCAACCACAAACAACAGCGTATAGAACATCTTCATTCACTCAGATCATCTTATGAGTATGCCTACTGTTTACTGAGGACGCATTCTCCTGGCTGCATTCTTAGAGTCTCACACTTAGACACACACAAAGGGGGATACTTTGGGGGCTGGAAGGATGGGTCAGCACTTAAGAGCACTTTGCTGCTCTTGCAAAGGACCTGGGTTCAGTTCCCAGCACCTAGATTAGGCAATTTATAACCAGCTGTAACTCCAGTTCAGCGCCCTCTGCTGGATTCTTCTGACACTGCATGCACATGGTGCACACACACAAACAGGTAGAGATACACAAAACAAATCTTTTAAAAAAGAGGATGCTTTCTCTTTTTTTGAAGTTTTAAAAATTGCTTTTATGAGCCATACTTTTTTTCTCCACTCCTCTCCCTTCCTCTCCCCTCCTACCCCCTCCCATGATCCCATGCTCTCAATTTACTCAGAGATCTTGTCTTTTTTCTACTTCCCATGTACATTAGATCCATGTATGTCTCTCTAAGGGTCCTCATTGTTCTCTCGGATTGTGATTTGTAGGCTTATTTTCTTTGCTTTATGTCTAAAAACCACTTATGAGTGAATACATATGATATTTGTCTTTCTGGGTCTGGGTTACCTCACTCAATATGATTTCTAGATCCATCATTTACCTGCAAATTTCAAGATGTCATATTTTTTTTTCTGCTGTGTATACTTCATTGCGCAAATGTACCACTTTGTTTTTCAGTCAAGGGGCATTTAGGTTGTTTCCAGGTTCTGGCTGTGACAAACAATGCTGCTATGAACTTAGTTGAGCATATGTCCTTGTGGCATGATTGAGTATCCTTTGGATATATACCCAAAAGTGGTATTGCTGGGTCTTGAGGAAGGTTGTTTCTTAATTTTCTGAAATATTGCCACCCTGATATCCAAAGGGGTTGTACCAGCTTGCATTCCCACCAACAACACAGAAGTGTTTCCTTTTCCCCACAACCTCTCCAGCATAACTTGTCATCTTGTTTTTTTTATCTTGGCCATTCTTACAGGTATAAGATGGAATCTCAGAGTCGTTTTGATTTACATTTCTCTGATAGCTAAGGATGTTGAGCATTTCCTTTAGTGTCTTTCAGCCATTTTAAATTCCTCTGTTGAGAGTTCTTTAAAAAAAAAAAAAGATGCTTTCTACAGAATAATTACTTCTAAGGTTGTCAACCTCTTTGAATGAATCTTGTAGCTTGTTAATGGTAGCAAGACCTTAAGGACCTTGTTGAATTTCCTCTTTTTATAGATAAACAGAGGCCACTCGAGGGGACCTGCTTTTACTAACATAACACAGTCAGTTGATAGCAGGACAAGGCTCCAAACCCAGTTTTCAGGGCTGTGCTTTCAGATGCATCAATTCTACCTGCTCTGTGCTGATTTATTTTTCTGGAATGTTCTACATTTTTATCCAGGCCATATTGTTTGACTTGTCAAAGGACAACACCGATTGTTTTGTCAATGCCCACCCCACAGTATTTTGCCTTCCGAAGCCGACTCAGCCATGGATAAAAGACAAAACTTGGAGATTTCAATTTGTGTGTGCTTAACTTTTGGACAAGATGCACTGTCCTCCAGGCAAGAGAGATGGTTACCACCAAAGCCAAGCTTAGAGAAACGGAGGTGAGATGCAGTAGTGATCACTCACAGCAGTGACATGGCATCCTAGCTGGAGCAAGGATTTGGTAACACACACTGCAGCCATTTCATCCAGACTGGACCTGACCACCGCCATCTTGAGTCAGAGTGGCTGTGATTGTTGTCTGGAGACTTCAGGAGGCTGAGGCTGTTAGCTTCCTCTCACGGAGGGAGAAGGAAGGAAAAAGGAAGGAGGGAGGAAGAAGATGGAAGAAGAGGGAGGAAGTGCAGGCTCAGAGTCCATGACACTCGTGGAGTCATCTGACACGCCCTAAGATTGTCTTGCGTGGGACGCCTCTGTGGTAACTTGCTCCATAACTTACCCAAGGAGACTTTTTGGTGATGTGGCCACCCAGGGGTCACCCATGCTCCTGCCGTAAGTAGCCCCTGTGAGCTGGATTTGGGTGGAGTCCTCTCTTGGCTTTTTCTGTTTTCTCTGTCTGGACTAAATAGACCTTTCTCTTCCTTTCTTTTCCTCTTCCTCCTCCATTTTGTTTTCCATTTGTTTTTTTTTTTTATTTTTGAGACAGGGTTTCTCTATGAAACCATGACTGTACTGGAACTTTCTCCGTAGACCTTGAACTCAGAGATCTGCCTGCCGAGTACTGGAATTAAAGGCATACCCCACCACCGCCAGGCCAAGCAGATATTTCTTTACACCTTCCCAGGAAAAGTCACCCGACAATCTGAAAATAACAAATAACCTTTAAAAGCAAATATTTTACACAGCAGGAAGAAAACAAAGCACTCCTCAACCGCGCTGTGCACCGCGCTGTGCACCGGCGATGACTGGGTATGCTCTGGGGAACTCCTTCCAGGCGGCTCCATTTCTAGTTCCCACATTGCAAAATCATGCCTAGGGTCTCTGCACAACGATTTCCTTAACACCATATTATAGACAACACATGTGTTATTGCAGTTTTCATGTGTATCATTTTGAAATGCATAATAAGCCATCGTGTTAACCTGACCGCTGAGAACTGCCCAATTACTGCACACAGGAGTTGTCTCTGCTCACGCTGCAGAATGGCCCTTCAGCAAGGCACACTTCCTATGAGTGAAAATTGTGGTGGAAAGTTCTAGATGGACGTGGCTGATGCTCACTGACCCTCTTGGCTCCTCTTGGATAAAGACGGCCAGAAAGAGACCCCTTTGTGGGCCTGTGATGGGAATTCTGAAAACAGCATTTTGAGGCCGGTGGTACAACAGGTCTAAGCTACACTTTGTTGCAACAGTCAGATAATAACCAGAAATAAAGCAATCAGGATAATTCTAGCCTGACAGCACTCCTAAACATCTCTGGGCCTACTTGAAGGAGAGACTCTTAACACACCCATGTTTGCCTCTTCTCAAAGACTTCCAAAATGATCATTCTTCTCGTACCCTGGCTTTGCCTGATGTCTCTGAGGCTTTCAGACCAAAGCTTCCCTACCCTGTTTGTTTCATCAAGGCGAATGGCCCAGCAAGGGTCAAAGTTCAGATTCCCAGGCACACATGCAGGTGGCTGATGCAAGCAGAGCATGGTGACCTAACTCCAATGGACACGTGATCTGCATAGTGGGCCATGCAGGTGGGGGTAGACCTGGTAGCTCAGTCCTACTCCCCCCGTGATGTCCTGGCAGTCAGTAACGAATCCACCCAATCCCTCCCCACAGAAACAGACTTCAGTGGAGCCTGGATTTTCTATCAAGATTATGTTGGACACGACACTAAAAATTATCGGTCACCTCCATGATAGGTAAAAATTTTTAATTTCTTTCTTTCTTTCTTTCTTTCTTTCTTTTTTAAAGTTTGCTTTATTGAAAGGGGATGTTTGAGACCTTTTATTTCACAAAATGAATGATAATCTCGCCTGCATCAGACTCTATTCATAGAGTGATTATGCATTGACTAGATACATCCTTCTCTGGCACACAGGGTGAATATTTGTCTAAATTCTACTTCCGTGACATGAAGGACAGAGCTTGTAGCCAGGGACGGCAGCGCAATGCAATGTGGCAGCACCGGTCCAAACGGGGACGGGTCCTTGTCACTTAGTGACAACGCTGGGGATATGAAGGTGAACTCTGGGCTGACTTGTTTTATGTCAAACTGACACAAGCTAAAGTCATCCGAGAGGAGGGAGCCTCAATTAAGAAACCGCCTCCATAAAATTGGGCTGTAGGCAAAGCCTGTAAGGCATTTTCTCAGTTAGTGATTGATGCGGGAGGGCCCAGCCCACTGTGGATGGGGCTGCTCCTGGGCTCCACAAGAAAGCAGGCTGGGCAAGCTGTGGGGAACAAGCCAGTAAGCAGCACCCCTCCATGGCCTCTGCATCAAGTCCTGCCTCCAGGCTCCCTGCCCTGGGTGAGTTCCTGTCCTAACTTCCTCCAACAGATGAAAAATGATATGAAAATGTGAGCCAAATGAGTCCTTTCATTTGTTGCTTGGTCCTGGTGTTTCATCACAGCAATGGCGACCCTAGGGAAAACCTGAAGAGCTGAGCCTTACTGACAGGTGTAGACAATTGGGCCGAAAATATTCACCAAGGAAACAAATGAACCTCACCAAAGAAAGACAAAGAGTCTAGCTGAAAATGGGTGAAGGGTTTGTACAGCTATTTCCCCAAAAAAGCCGGCGAGCACGTAAGAGGTGCTCCGTATCTTAGACATTAGGGCGACGCGAACTGGAGCTAAAGGGACGAAGATGCTGCTGTTATCCTACTGAAGAAGGCAAGGGACCAGTACGGGCGAGGATGAGGAGAAAGTGAATTCATCAGTGGTATAGATGTGCCACTATGGAAAACAGCTTGAGGCTTCTTCAGGAAACCCAACTACAGAATCGCCATATAAGCCAGCAATTCCACGGCTAGGCCTATACCCAGAAGAATCGAAAATACACATTCAAACCCAAACTTGCATGCCCATGTTCATGGCAACATTGTTTGTACTAGCCAAGGGGTGCCAAAACCCCAAATGTGCATGGAAGGGTCAAAGGATAAACAATACGATATATGTAGTTATGGAACATAGTATTTAAGTCTATGAACTGATGCCTGCTCCATTGTAGATGAACCTCAGTTAAAAGACCACATGTTACATATTCCGTATAAATGAAATGTTCAGACTAGTCAAACCTATAGACAGAAAGTAGATTTGTGTCTGCTTAGGACTGGCGGGGACATGGGAAATGTGTGTCAAGAGCTTTCTGTATTAGCTTTCATTGTTAAGTTACACCACCTCGAGTCACATGGGAAGAGGGAACCTCAACCGAGAAAGTTGTCTCAGTCAGCTTGGTCTGTGACCGTGGCTGTGAGAAACTGTCTTGACTTACGATTGATCTGGGAGGGCCCAGCCCACTGCGGGAGGCTCTATCCTTAGGCAGGTGGGCCTGGACGTTATAAGCAAGTCAGCTGAGTAGGATCCAGTGAAGGAGCCAATAAGCGACATCCTCATGGTTTCTTTGTCCTGTTTTTCTTTTCCTTATGTGGTTTCAACTCCATGTTACGCCTTCAGGTGCCGGCCCTGACTTCTCTCAGTGACAGATTGGGGCCTGGAAATGTAAGACGAAACAAACCCTTTCCTCCCCAGGTTGCTTTCTGTCCTGGTGTTTCTCCTAGCAACAGACCGCTAACTAGGACAGGAACTAAGCGGTCCGGGCTTTCTGAAATGGCTTGTGCTGATGGCCACACACTTGGACTATCAGAGAAACCAGCAGACTGTGCCAGTCAAGTGGCTAAATTGTACAGCAGTTAAGTGATACCCTAATAAAGTCGTTTTGACAAAAGAAAATAGAAAAATTAATATAGATGCAGTTCTAGCTCACATTCCAGAAAATCTGAGTGATTGACAAATTCAGGCTAATCCTTCACATGGCACTCGGTCTGATTCTATGATTAACAACAGATTCTCCAAGAAAACAGAACAATGAAAACCACATCGGCACATACCGAATTTCAACCCCTGTCACCCAAGAAACAGCAGCTGACGGCGCGCTGTGTCTCTTCGCTCATTAATATTCATATTCTGAGACCGGTGAGGGGAAATGTAAAAGATTTGCATTCCCGCTGGAGGTACACATCCAGGGGGGCGTTTTCTGCTCTCCGATATCCACATATCTCTCTGAGTATGTCTCTATGTGCTGTGTACCTGCAGAGTCTGATACTATCTATACATGCCAACATAACAAGAGAGTGTGACCCTGTGTGTCTCCTCTTCGCACGCAAGCATCTGCTACCAGAGACTCTGTCTCTCCTTCCTGGACGCTTTTGTTCTCTTGGCTCACCTTAACTGTGTGAGCAACCTGTCTGACCAGGAGGAGACACGCAGCTTCCCAGGTGATTCAAATTCATGGTTAGAATCGGAGTCCTCGGCCCCAGCTGGCCAAGAAGACGAGACACATGGCCTTTGGAAACAGAACTCAGTCCTTGCTACCTGTTGCAGAAGCCAAACAACAGAGACAGAAATTGAACCTTAAAACTTTTTTTAGAGACCTGGCATTCTGAGAAGACAGCTCATATTCCAGTGCGTTGTCTGTCATCTCTTTCTTAGAAGCAGATCATCTAGGGAGGGAGTACAAAGGCGTACAATCATTACAGTCTGGTCTTCCCTCTCTGGTCAGGTGGTTGGTCTTGTTTCTGAGATCCACTGTGAGCTCCCCTCCTCTCTGTGTGTATGGGTGTCTGGCCCATGATTATCACCTCTTGAATGCCTCCTGAGTCCCTGTCTGTCGTATGTCTCAATCAAAGGCTAACTTAGAATGGTCACATAGCAGCAGTATGCACATGTTGGGTTACTTACAGTGTGGCCATGCAGGTGCTTTTCCGGGGCTGAATCAGTGTGTTCTCGCAATCCGGAACATGAGCGACTTCTACCTGCTTCTTATGTATAGCGCGGTGGGGCCTCTGGGCTTCATCTTCTCTTTTCCCACATTTTCTTTAGTCTGGTCAATATGTTTGCTAATTCAATAAAAAGAAAACAACAACAACAAAAAATAACCAAACAAAAACCACCCTGGTGATAACTGTTTATACCCTGAGTGCAAGAATGGGGCTCTTGAGACTGACAGAAAAACAGGAAGAAATATACAGAGAGAACCAGCTTGGTAGAAACAAAGACTGTGCCTCACGCTGAAGGCTTGCTTTGAAAGACAGGGGTAGGACACACACAAACGTTCTCACAGGGCCACAACAGCGAAAATGCCCTACTTGTGTAGAGTGTCGTCCCTGAGATCTATTTGTCTCCGCCCCAAAGCTGTGGTCACAGGCATGTGCAGCTATGGCCGGCTTTTTACAAGCGTGCTTGGGATTTGAACTCGGATCCTCACACTTGCTCAGAAGCGTTCTTACCACTGAATCATCCCTCACCCGCCCCGTTTCCTCTTGTTGCTTGTGCCTATCGGCAATGGTTCCTGTCAATGTTTTGGATTTGTATCACATTCACTGGTACAAATATCTCCTTGTAGGAAGGGTCTGTGTGGCCACCGACTCCACAGATGGACGGACACTTGGAATTTTTGTCAGAAAGACAAACAGGGCAGGTGAGATGGCTCAGCTGGTAAAGATGCTGCTGTGAACTCGGATGATCCGAATTTAATTCCCAGGCCACACATGGTAGCGTGAGAGAACCAGCTTCTTCAAGTTGTTCTCTGATCTACATACACACACACACACACACACACACACACACACACACCACACACACACACACACACACACACACACACACACACACGCACACACGCACTGAGGCACATGTGCCCCTCTTCCACATACACAAAGGAAAACAACAGCAATAACAATACAACCACCCTTCCCTATCCCCATATTCATTCTTCCCAACCCTAACCAACCCCTAGCAACTTTTACTGTCTCCTTAGAGCTACCTGCCATTGTCAGCGTGTCCTGGAGTTGGACTGCCACCTTAAGCAGCCTTCCCAGGTCCCTGTAGGGATTTTCTGACACAGTCCCCTTCTGGTTCCCACCAGTCATAAATGAGGTCCCTGCTGTTTCCCGTCCCCAGCGGCTATTGTCAGTGTTTTGGATTCCGGCCATGCTCACAGGTATGTGGTGGCATCCTTTGCCGCTCTGATTTGCAATCCCTGGAGGACAAAGGATGCTAAGAATCCTTTCAGGCGCTTATCTGCCGAACATCCTGTTGGCTGAGGAGTCTGCTTGGTACTTTGTCTGTATTTTAATGAGGCTCTTCCCTTTCTTGTTGCTTGTAGATTCTGGACCTAAGTCCTTGATCAGGTAGCGTTTTTGCAAAATGTTTTCTTCCTGCCTTGAATTATCATCTGGACTTTATCATTTGCAGACCAGAAGCTTTTAGTTTTAGCAAAGACCAGCGTATCAATTATTTCCCCCATGGAGTGTGTCTTTGCTGACGTATTTGGGAAGCCAGTGTCACAGTGAAGGCTATCTGTTTTATCTCTGAGGCGTCTTTCTTCTATGTCTTGTGTTTAGTTCCGTGGCTTATTTTAAGCTCGGTCTTTGTGGTCTGATTTATTTATTTGTGGTCTGCTCAGATGGCACTTGTAACCAGTTTCAAACACAGAGCAAGGCTTTGGTTTCTTTGCTGAGCATCTCAGGTGTGGGCATGAACTTCTTGCTTATCTGTAGAAACAGCATGGCCTAGCCCAGATCTGGGGTTTGTTGTTGTTGTTGATCTAATTTTCTTCTCTTTTCATCTTGGTTAGTAACCAGGCAAGAAAAGGCATTTATCAGTGACAGTCTGCTTCAGGTAAACAGTGAGTTAGAGAAAAGGTTAGTGTTGGCTTCCGTGTAGGTGGCAGCCAGCCGCTGTGTGTGGGGGGGGGGGCTCTAGTGGGTGGAGCAGGATCACAAAAACAGATCCTAAATTGCCCCTGGAAGGGAAATACAAAGCAGCAGGCACCAGGCAGCAGGAGCGGGGCTGGGTGATTGAGTGGTTTACCGTTCCTTCCCTATGAGTCATCGGCAGAGGCAATTTTCTCCTGGAGGTGGGGAGGACTCCTGAGACGACAGGACCTGGCAGGTCAAGGTGAGGCTGCTTCCAAGAGTAGCAGGGCCAGGCAGGACTGAGTCCCTTCCGTGGCCTCGGATGCGTGGGACCAGCACAGAGCGTGGGGCTGTCCCATGGTGGGCTCTCCTTGGTCAGCAAAGCAGGTGGATTTATTTTATCACCCCTACTTTTCCCTTCAGGTTCCTTTCTCCATCTTTCCCCCTCTCTTTGACTTCCTCCATCTTGGCCAGTGCTTATTCAGCCCCTCCATCTAGACTGGGCTTTTGTCAGAGTCCTCCTTAGACCAGACAGTTGAGTACCTATCTATGCTGAGTCTGGGACCCTAGGGAAAGGGAGAAGAAAGAAATGGATTCTTGCCGAAGGGCCTGGGAGGGGTGCACATGGTACATTCATACAGCCCCTTTGGACATCAGGATGGTGCTTGGGGAAGTGGGTGGTTCTGACACAGCATCTGGATGTACAACCCAGACTGGTTTCCAGTTTGAGCTCCTACAGCCTCAGTCTCCCGAGGGCTGGGTCAGCTCTCAGGATGATGCTCAGTATTTATGTGTTGATCAGCACAATGCCAGAAAGCACATGAGAAGCACACATGCTACTGTGTTTTTATATGAACTTAACTGTTCTGAGATGAGCAGATGGGGCTATGTTGTGTGTGCGAATGTAAAGGGGGCACTCCATGATTTTGTACCATGCATGTTGGTATTGTCTTGTCTGTCTGTCTATCTATCTATCTATCTATCTATCTATCTATCTATCTATCTATCTATCTATCTATCTATCTATATCTATCTGTAATGCTCTGTCTCTTTAAGAGACAAGCCATGCCCACTCCCTTCCAGCTTGCAGCCTCAGCGCCCCCCTTCTCCCCTTTTTCCTTCCCCTCCATAACCCACCTACTAAATGTTCAACTTTGCTCTGCATGGTGTGCCAATTCGTCTGTCTTGCCCGCCACCGTCAGATGGAGACCTGGAGACCTGCCGCGTGGTCTCGTGTGTTGTCTCTGCTTGGGACTGGCTACTTTCGGGACCCCAGCAGCTTGCAGCAAACCCATTACACTATCTATCTAGGGTTTTCAAGACAGGGTTTCTCTGTGTATCCTTGATGGTCCTGGAACTCGTTCTGTAGACTAGGTTGGCCTTGAACTCACAGAGATTCACCTGCTTCTGTCTCCCAAGTGCTGTGATTAAAGGCACATACCACCGCTGCCTGGCCCACTCTTTTTTTTTTTTTTTTTAATTGCTGAGACAAAGTACCCAACCAAAGCAATTTAAGAAAGGAAATATGTCTTTTAGCTTATGGTTTGAAATAAAATTTATTGTGGTGGAGAAGACGTGGCCAACAGAGTGGGAGGCTGATGATTCTATAGCTCCACAGTCAGTGAGCTCACATTTAAGGTGAGTTTTCCTCCCTCGATTACTCTAATCTAGAATATTCTTCAAGACATGCCCAGAGATTTGTGTCCGAGGTGATTCTAGATCTTGTCAAGTTGACAGTTTGTATAAATAATCACAATGTCTAAGTAGAAAAAATAATTAAGGCAATAAAAGGGTCAAGCAAGCCCTGTGAGCCCCCTACCTGCTCTGTCCTGAGCCTCAGCCATGCTCTAAGAAAACAAAGGGACCGTGGCAGGGACAGTTCTTGGTAACTAAGAATAAGGTAAAACACAGGAAATAATGCACTTATTTTGCTATGACTGCAGCCTGCCACCCGGACATGTCACAGTATTATGCGAATGGAAGAAGGAGGGAAGGAACGAAGGCAGATGGTTACAAGGCCAATACCTAAACTAAGAGATTATGTTTGTAGGGCAAAATGCAAACCAGAGTAAATTATCTTGGACTCTGTTTAGTCCCTCTGAAAACTATCCCCTTGCCATACCCATGTCTGAGACAGCTTTCTCATGACTATCAAAACCTTACGACGTATTCTTGGCAGACTGCTGGCTGATACTATGTATTGATCTATAGTGGTATTTCCCCGGCTTCGCTGTAATCCGCCTGCCTGTGGCCTCCACAGGCATTTGGTAAATACTTTGTGACTTTTTTTTGGTCCCATAACTAACAAAAACCTCAGGTAGCCACTCCCACAGTGAAACATGACATTTAGGGGAATCCGACCCCATATTTCTAGACCATGGTTACTTAAATTTGCTTTCAGAATAAACTATCTTGAAGAATCCAAGAATAAGAATATAGAAATGTAGATTTCATAAATAAGAATGTAGAAGTAAAGAAATAAAAGGTTCTGAGCCTAGGAGAATGAGAACAGGCTGTCAGCAGCTTTCTTAGCAGCTTAAGGATTAACTACTTTGTTTTACAAACAGTTCTGCCTGCAAGGCTGAAGTGGCCCTCTGCAAACTGAGGGCCAGCTCTGCAAACTGGGGGTCAGCTCTGCAAACTGGGGGTCAGCTCTGCAAACTGGGGGTCAGCTCTGCAAACTGGGGGTCAGCTCTGCAAACTGGGGGTCAGCTCTGCAAACTGGGGGTCAGCTCTGTACACTGAAAGCCCTAAGATAACACCCAGCCACCCGTGATCAACAACGGATATGAGTTGAGTTAGCCTTTAAATGTGGGGTGTACCTGACTTTTTGTTGGGCATTTTCCCATACCCTTCCCTGCTGCATGAAGCTGGCAGTGTGAGCGGGGAGTGCAGAGCTTCGGCAAACACCATCTGGGAGCCCTGGGAAGCACAATGGACTAAATACAAACACTAGTTTAACTGAGAAACTCTGTTAATGGAAATCGCAAAGAAGGGCAGTTTGTGTCTAAGTTTCACCTCAAAGTTGTAAAAATTCCTTTGTTATTGCTTAATGTTTGTTGCTATCAAAAGCGGGGTTTGGAAACTGTCCTTCGCCACAGCCTTACAAGTCCTTCTCTGGCTGTGGTCTCAGCTAACTGATAGCTTTTATCTGCCCCATGGAGATTTTTTTAAAATTTATTTATTTATAGATAGTATATAGTATTCTGGGCACCAGATCTCATTATAGATGGGTGTGAGCCATCACATGGTTGCTGGGAATTGAACTCAGGACCTCCGGAACAGCAGTCAGTTCTCTTAACCTCTGAGCCATCTCTCCAGCCCCCATGGAGATTTTTTAAAAATTTTTTTTTCCTGGAATAAAGTTTGCTTCTGGTTTACTAGACTCTGGTGGTCTGTCCCCATCTTTGTGTGACCCCCATGGACCCAACGTATCTCTTACTCCACTTGAGGTGAAAAGTATGCTTCTGTATCAGCAACCACAATGACACCATCAAGTAAGTCACGCCAGAATGCCACCTATACCTCAGAAACGGAGGGTTCATTTACACCCCCAAGGTTCTGGGAAGCACTGAAGGCGTCACTGTTTGTGTCATTAACGTATATTCAACTAGAGGTCATGCCTCTGGGTGTTTGCACTAAAGACCCATGTCCCCAAGTCTAGTCACCTTGTCAACTAACAGGAAAGGGGCCTGATGAATGCAGTAAACCAAATTGATGACAAATTGATAGCACCGCATTGAGTTGGTTAAACGGGAGTACAACCTGTCTCCATAGACTCTTCCCATCATCTTGAACTTGGCTTTCTGTCTACTCCAGTGAGGCTCAATGTTTTGGACATGCCTGCCAAGAGAGGACAGGAAATGGTTAAAGCGTTATGGTTAAACTAAGCAAGATGGAAACCAAAAAGAAGCTGGAGGCTGTTGTTTACAGGGACCAAGGGAGCTAAAGAACCAAGCTGAACTTCCCTTGTTTGGCATGGTAGCAGCCCATAGCCCATACAGCAGTGATGCCTTGGACCTCCCTTGCCTTCTTTGTAAGTTTACTAGCAGTGAATTGCAACTGTACTGTCAGAGGCAGTGGAGGGCAGGGTGAGCTCAGCTGGGCCCCTAAAGGGCCTCAGTGGGGTTGACTGAGTTGTCTGTAGGGGGCAGTGTGGTGAGACAGTTGTACATTGTGTGAAGATGTGTTGCTGCGATTGATGTAATACAAATCAGAATGGCCAAAAGCTAGGCAGGAGGTATAAGTGGGACTTCCAGGCAGAGAGGAATGCCGGGAGGAAGAAAAGCAGTTGCTGGGCAGATGCAGAGGAAGCAGGATATGTAAGAGGAGAGGTAACAACCACGAGCTACATGACGGAACATAGACTAATAGAAATAGGTTAATTTAAGTTATAAGAGCTAGTTAGGAACAAGCCTAAGCTATAGGCCGAGCTTTCATAGTTAATAAGAAGTCTCCGTGCCATTATTTTGGAGGTATCTGGTAAGATAGAGAAAGACTTGTTACAGACAGGAGACGGAGAATTGGGGAAGATTAGTGAGCACTGAGTGTAAGCATGCGTGTAAAGATCTTAGCTGTCGTATAGCTTCATTCACTATTTTTGCCCGAAGATGGGTTTTATAGGTCCAATTAAAGGCAAGAGGAAATGGGCAAGATCAGCTAGGAAGAGGAGAGCTAATGGAATATAAAGCTGAAGTGAGGAGCCAGAGGAGAAACAGAGAAAATGCGAGCTCAGTAATTGGCCTCCCACTCGGAGAGGGCAAGATGGGAGCAGAGCCGAGATGTCTTGGAACTTGGGCATTGGGTGGTGGGAGGAAGTTAAAGCCATTAGCAGCAATGGGAGTCACGAAGGGCAGTGAGTTTGTGGGGGTAGAGGGAGCAGAGTTTAATTTTAGATGACTTTGAGGTGACAGTAGAAATGTCAAGTGTGCAATTGGAAATGGGTGACTGGCACTCATGCTGAGGGGACAGAGTCGTCACTAATAGATGGACGATTCATCTCATGGTGACATCACCCAGGTAGCAAGGAAGGCAACCTCTTGGTGAGGTGAGATGAGGAAGGGAGGAGGGAGCAGTTAGAAGAAGTGGAGGAACAGGAAGAGGGGGAGGAGACAGAGGCAGAAGAAGAGAAGGAAGAGAAGGGGGCAGAGAGAGGGAGGAGACGAGGAAAAAAAAAGCTGAGGGGCGGGAGAAGGGGTAGGAAGAAGGCTAGAACAGGGACGAGAGGAGGGAGAAGGTGGAGGGAAGACGAAGTACTCACGAGTAACGTCACAGACACCAGGAGGTGGCAGGAGAAGCTGGGACACCTGAGCTCAGAGGCCCACTAGACTCAAAAACCAAAACCAGGAGACAGGCCCTGGGCTTTTCAGCGTAGGGTTGCAATCAAGTTTGAAAGTACTCTCTTATTTTGACATTTCAGGTAAAATGTTAAAGGCAAGCTAACAACAGAACTGGGGGGGGTGCACAGAGAGAAACGACAGAAGCAGGGGCCACGGTCCACACCACCCTGGCAGTCTCTACCTCAGTGCTTCCGCATCACACCGCAGGAGAACACGGCATTTTCTCTAGATCCTTCCATTCTTTCTGTCCTCTCCAAGCCTTCCCAGAGAGCCTTATGGGAACCAGAGCCAAGGGTGACCAGAACAAGTGAGCCCCAGGCAGAAGTAGCTGCCACATGAGGCCTGGGTTTTTCTCATCTGCACCACTCCATGGCCAGGCATGGCAGACTCGTGTGCTGAGGTCTAGTAACCCAGTTTCAAGGACACTGTTGCCCCCTCACTGCTCCCCTCTTTGCCCATTTCCTGTTTTGTATCTCTGGGAGGCCCCATCACCTCTTGCATTGTCTCACCTGGATGAGGCATCCAGCACATTTGTTTTCGGGGTGTGGAAGCCACAGCACTGGCCCTCCCCACAGAGGTCTTCCATTCCCTTCACCAGGTGTGGGTCACTTTCATTCTGGACATTCTCTTGCTGTGGTCAGTTCTGGCTAATACACGAGTGGATGCAGGCAGAGACTGCTTGTTCATTTCCTGGCTGCCCAGACCCGAATAACCACACAGAAACTATATTAATTACAACGCAGCTTGGCCAATAGCTTAGGTGTATTCCTGCCTCGCTCTTATATCTTAAATTAACCCATTCTATTAATCTATGTATTGCCAAGAGGCTGTGGATTACCGGAAAAGTTCGGGTGGCCATGCCTTTCTCCTTCGGCAACTACAAGGCATCTCTTTGACTCCGCCTACTCTCTCTCTCTGTTCGAATTTCCCACTTGGCTTTACTCTGCTAAACCATTGGCTGAAACCACTTTATTCATTAACCAATAAAAAGCAACACATATACAGATGACTCCCCACATCAAGTGGAGTCCATGAACCTTCGCTGAGCAGCTATGTCCCGTGGCTTTATCTAGAGGTGGCTAGCCTTGCTGGTTGCCTCCCAAAGCCCGAGAGAGACATAAACATCACCAGTGCCTACAGGACTGTGGTTCCCTTACCTCCTTAGGCTTGGCATCAGTTAAAAATCAACCCCATTTTCAATTTAATTAACACATTTCCTTGAATACTTCAAAGCACTGCAATAGAATCCCCTCAATCGTACATGCGTGGTTTTGCGGCTAGCAATGGCGAAGCTTGACTGGGCCTTTGTGACTTCCATAAACAAACTGTTCCTCAGTGGTTGTTCTTGAGCCTTATAAATCAGTGTCACAATATTCTAGATACGACAAAAATCTCAAGTTTCCCAAACACCCCATATTGATACCAAAATCCCTTCGACTTTTCAACTTAAAAGGTCAATCTGCATGCACACTGATGTGAACTTAAATTGGGGTCACAGTGGATATGTCGGATGTTGGGGCTCAACATTTCACACCCAAAGTGCAGTGTTCTGGCAGACTGAGTCGAAACCCTCTGAAGTGGACCTTCCATGCCCAACCCCCTCTCTCTCCCCAGCAGCAAGTTGGAGACACCAGAGTCGCCCTCCAGAGGCAGGCAATAGGTACCAACACCCGTTCTCCCCCAGGTAAGCAAGTCTCCTCACTTGAAGACTTGTTTTGGAGGGACCCCGGCTATAGCCTGGAGGGAGAATCACCACACAGAGGCCAAGAAGAATCCTATATTCAGGTTTTCTGGGGCCCAGCAGTCTCCCACCTTAACGTCACACCTTAGTCTAATTTCCTCTCTACACGGCTGTCCATTTTCCACCAAGCTGAAATGGAAAAAGCCTTCCTTGGTCTGTGGGTCTGCATTGTCCAGGTCACCACAAATAACTATCCAAGATGGCAAATGCCATGAACTTTGTGTTGGTGGCTTGTGTTTGTGAATGTGCCAGTACACCTCTGCGTATGTGTGCACGCATTTATGTGTGAGGATAACCTGTGGTATCACATTCTTCCGGAGCCATCCACCTTGTTTTCTGAGACAGGGTCTCTCTTTCTCTGACCAGCAAGGTTTCAGCGCCTATAGCAGGGCAGAGCTTAGGTAGGTGGGGAAGATAGAATGAATGCTGGGAGAAAGAAGGGCGGAGTCAGAGAGCTGCTGGAGATAGATGTGCTGAAATTTTACTGGTAGGCCACAACCTCGTGGTGATACACAGATTAATAGAAATGAGTTAAATTAATATGTAAGAGTTGGCCAGTAAGAAGTTAGAGCTAATGGGTCAAGCAGTGATTTAATTAATACGGTTTCTATGTGATTATTTCGGGACTAAGCTAGCCGGGAACCAACAGCACCCTCCTTGCAACACTCATTTGGATGCTAGTCACTGGGCAGGCTGAGTGGATGGAAGGCACAGAGCATGTCACTGCTGTTGAAACAAACCCAGCCCGTGCTAGGTCCTCCACTCTACCTGCTCCCTCGCGTGGACACCATTGCCTTATGTGCTTTGGGAGGGAGCAAGGTATGACGTGTATTCAGTTCCTAGAAACAGCCATCCCTCCCCAAGACAGCAGCTTCCGAGTCAATTCTCCCACCAGGCCAGCTACTCCGAGCTGAGAGCTCTCTCTGCAGCGCCCCTCCCACCGTCTGCATTCAGCTGCTTTTCTTGGTGCACATCTTTATGCGGGGGGGGGGGGGGGGGGCGTTCAAAGACTTCATGGCAGGGATCATGTCAAGTGGGGTTGGACAGCGGCAATGGGGGTGATCTGGTAGGCCAGGGTAAATTCCACACCAACTCCTTTCTAACCCAACTGCCAGCTGTGACCCTTGCTGTTATCGGTTCTGGATCCACCATGGCTCGCAGGTGTGAGTGTCCTTAACACTGGAAGTCTGACAGGGCCCATTTGTTTCCCCCACACCTGACTCCTCAGTGCCTAGTTTGGGGGTCTCAGGTATCTTGCTTCCTGTTTCGAATGGTAGGTTCTCAAGTGTAAGGGGGTCGATTCCTACTGAGCTGATTCACCTGCCTCTCACACTTCCGTCAGCCCCCTCCCTGCTCTCATTTTCTCTCTTCAGCTGGACGTGGGTGGGCCAGCAGTTTGCACACCCGCTTGCTCTTCCGGAGTAGGGACGGGGTCCAGGTGATGAGAGCCTGTGCCCTGCTTGTCCTGGTGGTGGCTGTTGGTGCTGCCAGGCCTGTCTGGAGCTCGGTCTCCAATTATGCGGACAAGAGTGGGGCCTTGAGACAGGAGGATGAAGCTCTGTGCAGGGCCTCAGCTGGTATGGACTACACTTCCATGTGGCACCTTACAATCAGGGCAAGAGAGACAAGGTATGGTTACCTCTGCCCTCAATAACGGATCTTCACGCTCCAGTGCCTCCGGCGAACAGGCGGCTTGACATTTTGTATGATGAGATTGTTCACAATCGAATGTGCTGCTACCTCGGGACGAAAAAGGCCAAGCTCTAGACAGGTCTCCCCCATAACCTTCACAGGGATGGCTCACAGACTGGAAAGCTTGGTGGTGGAGCCACTGGGGGGAATGTCCAATTCTAAGTATTACTGAGAATTCAAAGGATTTCAGATGCATAAGCCCGGATTAAATAGATCACAGCGCCATGTCCCGGTTTGTTCTGTTCTGGAACAGAAGACCTGAGGCTGGGTCATTTATGAGTAGCAAAGATCTATGTCAGTGATTCTCCATCTGTGGGTGGCAACCCTGTGGGGGTGGGTGAATGACCCTTCCACAGGGGTTTCCTAGGATCATCGAAAAACACAGATATTTACATTATGATTCATAACAGCAAAATTACAGTTATGAAGTAATAATGGAAATAATTTTATAGTTGGGGGTCAGCACAGCATGAGGAACTGTATTAAAGGGTTGCAGCATTAGGAAGGCTGAGAACCACTGATCTATGTATTTGTTCCTTTAGGGTGGTGTTGGGGATCAAAGCCAGGACCTCACATATGAGCTCTAATGCCGAGCCATTCCTCCAGGTCTAGAGATTTCTTATAGTTTTGTTGGCTGCTATGTTCAAGGCCTGAGGGGCCTTCTTGCAGCAAGTACCTGTGTGAGAGAGATCCAGCTAACCTATTTTTGCCAGGAACCTTTAGTGTGATAACTAAACCACTTCTCTGACAGACATTAATCGATCAGAAAGAGAGCCCGCCCACACAACTGAGTCACCTCTCCCAGGCCCCATCTCAATGCTGCTCTATTGGGGATCCAGTTCCCAACATGTACCTTTGCGGAATCACACACATACACACACACACACGCACATTGGTGGCCTGCAGAACTCTACTGTGGAGCAAGGCCATTATAAAATGTGCCGAAGAGTGGGCAGGGACCCATCAGGGAATTTTCACGAGCTTGGTTCAGATTTTCCAGATGACTCTGCTGACTGGGAATGCTGGAACCAGGTGACAACTGGGACCTCCCTGGTCAGCAGGGCGGAGACTGCAGAATGGGAAATTCCATGCACACTGGACTGCCCTCACCTACATGGTGGGAATCGCATGCCAGGAAGGAACGCCCTGCGACTGAACAAGTATATTTCTTCAGAATGAAGACCCTGTAGCTCACTACCCCACACCGCACACAGCGCCCTTGCTATCGTCCAGCCCTCTGTTCCATGCAGTGCACTCAAGACAGTATACTGTTTTTCTTTCTGTTTTGGCTTCCAAGGCAATTCATTCACAACCACCAATCCTTTCCCCACAACCAAGGTGGGGAAAAGTTCACATTTACTACACAGAAATATGTGTGCTCCAACCACAGAAGGCTGCCGAACTCTTGAAGGGAGTCCTCCGTGGGTGCTCCCTCTAGCTCCACAGCAGACACCTGGTAACTTCCTAGGCATTTTCATGCTCCTCTAGTGTCTTGGCCCCTGTGACATCATGTGACGGAGAGAGGGTGCATCTGGATGAGAGGCGGTGGTCTGGATGCTGGATTCACACGTAGACACTATCTTTGAAACGCTTTGAGAACTTCCGAGCCCTTCCAGCAAAACGTCAGAGTCCAGTGCCAGGTAAGAAACTCTCGGGGCTGGAGAGATGGCTCAGAGGTTAAGGTCGCTGAATGTTCTTCCAGAGGTCCTGAGTTCAATTCCCAGCAACCACATGGTGGCTCACAACCATCTACAATGAGATCTGGTGCCCTCTTCTGGCCTGCAGCCATACATGGAGCCAGAACACTGTATTGTATACATAATAAAAAACATCTTTTTTTTTTTTTTTTTTTTTTTTTTAAAAAAAAGGAACTCTCTTACCGGAGCCACGGACCTGAGAGTGTGCCTTCCTAGACATTCGTAAGACATTTGTAATGCCAGCTGGTTCTCCTTGTGCCTCGTCACACAGGCGTGGCTCTAAGAGGTTGGCCCACATGGGCTCATCTGAACCTTGTAAGTGCCACTCGAGGGAGGCAAGTTATTTCCGTTGTGGTTTCTGGTCCAAGGCACCCATGGTGGGAAAGCCACTCCACGGGTGCAGTGACTGTCCTCGTGATGCCTGGCTCCTGTGACAGACTGGACCTCACCTGACTCTTATAGTGTCCTGCAGCACTGACTGCTTCTTTCATGTTACATACATAGCCAACACTCAGAAGGTAGGGGGCCTTGCCCTGAGTTCTGCAGCTCCCAGCAGTTTCCAGACCTGTCCAGTTCCTCCCATCAACTCAGGCTCTCTCTGGGAGTCAATGACAAAGCTTGTGTTTCTAACCTTAAAAAAAAAAAATACCCTTAACACCTTTGATGAACATTAATTTTTTTTTTTTTAGTACACTTTGTTCTGTAGGGGTGGGAAACAGAAAAGGAACTTTTCCCCAAATTTATAAGTATTGCTCTGTACCAGGCTCTGTGACAATGTGCTTTAATGTATTTCTCTTCAGATAAACTTCAGTATGTTTTTGATACAGTTTGATTTTTAAAAAAATAGTATGTGTGCACAGTGTGTGCATGCCGTGGTACACATGCAGAGGTCAGAGGAACTCCTGGCTGGTTAAGGTAGGGTCTCGCTGGTTGTTTTGGTTGTGCCATGTACACCAGGCTGGCTAACCTGAGCTTCTGGATGATTCCTGCCTCAGTCTCCCAACACAGTGGAGTGTTGGGATTACAGACGCAGGTTGCCGCATTGGACTTTTTTACCTAGGTTCTGGGGTTTGGATGTCAGTTTTGCACAAGAGCCATTTTATTCTTTGTGGTAGTTTGAATGTAATTGGTCCCCATAATCTCTTAGGGAGTGGCACTATTAGGAGATATGGCCTTGTTGGAGGAAGCATGTCACTGTGCTGGTGGATTTGAAGTTTCCTATGCTCAGGATACCACTCAGGATGTCTGTCAATTTCCTGTTGCCTGCAAGATGGACTCTAAGCTACTTCTCTGGTACCATGTCTGCTTGCATGCCACCATGCTCTCTGCCCAGAATTAAATGTTTTCCTTTATAAGAGTTGCCTTTGTTGTGATGTCTCCTCACAGGAATAAAAACCCTAAGTCGCCCTCTGAGCCATCTCCCTAGTCCAAAGCCTGAACACAGCAGAGACACCTGAATGCGCTGAGCCCATTGTCAAAGGTGTTCAGTGCAGGTCAAAAAGAAGTCACATATTTGGCAGGACTCTTGAGTCAAGGTGGTGGGAGCAAGGCAGCTGTTTTTCCTCACAAGGTGGCCTTGGCTTGAGCAATACAGGTCTCCGAGGCTGATCAGCCAAGGTGGCAGCTACACCAAGTGCAACACAGGTCAGGCACTTTGGTCTTGAGACGCTAGGTCAGGAGCTATGACACCTGGTGAAGCTTTGCACCTTCTGCGGACTTGTGCAGCCTCCAGAGATTCATGCCAAGGTGGGCTGGGGGTGAGTTGGGAAGGGCACCTTGGAACGTGGGGCTGAGTGTCAGACGGACCGGGCACCGAGGTCCACAAGGGGAGGGGAGGGGGTCAGGGGTCCCTTGCTTGTTTGAAATTCTTGCTCTGAGTGGCCACCATTAAAAACCAAACATTGTATGTGCTTGTCTCCTGGTGGCTTCCTTGTGGGTTTGGATTCACTTGGGTGAATGGGAGAGAAGAGCAAGTGGAGACCCGGGGACACACGGTGCCTAGGCACGCTGCAGGTAGGGAGCCTCAGCCCTCTGCTGGCCCAGCATGCACCGTTTCCTGTAATGAGGCTGTGAAAGTTGGAGATGTGCGCTTTATTAGTTTAATGCTTTTGCATTTATGGGGGAAATGTCTAACTAGGATATAGCTAAATTCCCCAAACCGCATTATCAGAAAGTGGCTGGAGAGCCACACTGCGCCCCTGAGAAACCCTGCGCCACTTGCTTTCAGCAGCGTTAATGAAATGGCAAGAGGCACCCGGGGGAAACACATGGTGTCACCGGAATGAAACCTGTAAATTTCTGACAAATGCCATCGCGTTTACAGGGCGAGGGAAAAAAGCTCCACACCACTTCTCGTTTATGCTAAAGGCTTTATTTTTCAGACCTTTAGAGAACAGTTTTCATCACACACTGATGGAAATGGCAGATGCTCAGGAGAGGCAGGCTCTCTCAGAGCCTAGACTACTCAGTGGACTAGATGAATGAAGGAGCCTTGGGAAACCCACCACCCCTCTGTGCAGGTCAGGCAGGCCTGCTTCGCACACTATCAAACTCCTACCGTCTCCATGCAGCACCGTCAACACCCACCTACACAATTAGCATGCAGAAAGACACTTTTGAGGAGACTAGTCTCGACCAGGGCCGGGAGGCTCTGGCTGTGCACACTGGACCATGTCTGCTTAGAACTGAAGAACTGGCTGGCACAGAGCTAGCCTGGCTCACACCACCCTGCAGATGTCGGGGCTTCTGTGACAGCCTGGGTCAGGGCAGGCCCAACAGGATGGCTGGTGACGGCTGGCACCAAGCTTATCAACACAACCACAACCTCAGTTCTTCTTTTCCCAGACATAGCACATTTCAAGAAAGAAGCATAGTCACTGAATGACTTCCTGTGCAAATCTCATTTTCTCAGTTCCAGGGTGAACGCGCACGTAGTCACAGGCCGGAGAGTCACGCTGACAGCTTTTCCATGCTGCAGTCCGGCTTTCATCTTTGGAGTATATAAATAATCTCCTCCCGAAGCTGCCCCTTAGATGACAATCACAAGCGATGATGGTCAAAGGAGTTGATTGGCTTTTGTCACAGTGTCGGAGCCCAAATGGGTCACCTGCAGCCTTCATGCAGAATTAGAAACTAGAAACATCATTTAAGCCTCAAAAGCAGAAGTGACTCCACGGGTACACAAAGGGGGTGGGTCCAGCCTCTGTCAGTAGAGGCTAGAGCTGGGAGCTAGCAGCCACAGGGGAGGGCACAATACTTCACAGGGGGTGGGGTGCAGGTTCATCTACTTGCTTAGCCACTGCTGGGTATTCAAGAGACCCTACTTCTGGTCTTCTGCCAGGGAGGTTGCTGCACGAAGGTAGACTGGTGTGGCCATTATTTTAGCATCTTTACCATGTACGGGCCTTGTAATCTGTAGCCCATCTTTCGGTAGTAATTCCTGGTGCCAACGCCTGCAAGGGAGACAAAATAAACAGAGCTCTAGTCAGCCTCAGCTTAGCAGCCTCCAGGGCCAGCACGGCCCCCAGTCTCATGCCTTGTCTCTCAATCAGACTGCACTGCCGTCTACACCGCTCTCAGCATAGCAAATCTGTCCCATTGCTATTATGCCGATGTATAGTTGTATGAGCATACGACTGCTGTGTAGGACAAACACCCTATCCCAACCGCTAACACAGGACCAGGGTATATGGCATGCACACTTATGTAGGCCACAACAGATACACCTAAAGCATGTTTCAGGGTCTGCGTGTACCAGTGAGCGAGGGAATGCAGTGAACAAGGAGCGGAGAGTTCACATATGGGAGGCCCATATTCCAAACGGCATTCTGGAGGTGAACAAGGCAGCAGCAGCTGGGAAAATGGGATTTCCACACAGCATGCACAGCTAAGCATGGCCCCTGTCCGAGGTGCTGGGGTACACAAGGGGTCACAGGAAAAGTGTTCTTTCTTCAGCTGTCGCCAGAGAAGAGGGTTTGAGGGAAGGGCCCTGGCTCACAGGACACAGGCTTTTTTCACCAAACAGCTCGCCAGTTCTCTGTGGATGCCCACTTAACTCAGTTCTACTACTACAGTAGTACTCAGTACAACTACTGAGAGGTGAGGGCTCAGTCTCAGATACCAGTTGTAAACACTCCAATCTTACACCAACAAGGAACAGAGCACCCTCACCATTAGTTCCACCCACTTCAGAGTGTCTGCGTGTTGGGAAGCAGCTGAAGCCCGTATGATGGACGGAGGCGTTCACTAGGACTAACTCTAACTCTAACCAGGGGAACCACACTCTGTCTTGCACACTTCTGCTTGTCGTGTTATTATTACGACTCTGCCCAACACGGGCTTGGTGCAGAGCAAGGGATTGGTGGACATACGAAAAATGGGCACAGGCAGCAGCTTGGACTGACAACAGGAAGGCTCAAAGCCCGAAGAGCCACCCTTCCCCAAGTTCTAGATTTGAGGGTATACTCCATGACCCTGCAGGTATCTATCCCCTCAGCGAAGAGAAGTGTTTTGTCCGACAAAACACTGTAAACCCCCAAGATAAGTGAGAACCCAAATATCTCCAGTAGTAGGTGGTATATTCACCAGGGAATATACCATAGCAGTGAGAAAAAACTGTTATCTGTATCCATTTGGAGAAATTTCCCAGAACCGTGTGGATGGAACCAGATAATAAAACATTCCATTTCAAAATTCAGACATGGGAAAGACTCCAAAATTTGGACAACAGTTAAATTTGAAAGATGACAAGGGTTCAGGGCCTCTGTGGTGCTGAGAGCGCTGTCACACACCCGGGAGTAGTTATCAGGGACACACACTTGCTACTAAAGCTGCCACCTTGACACTTCTCTTTACTACGTGTGTCACACCTCGTTACAGAACCGCAAGGGTACCACCACTTAACACACATATTAAAGTGTTTCAAGAGTCTGATGGATTTAGCAAAATAAGGCAGAGTGGGGCAGGAGAGGAGGCAGTTAGGAAGCCAGGATCAGGACAACCCAATGTGTTATAGGTACAGACACAGTGGCTTGTGCCCAGTTCCTTCCATGCCTGACTCACTCTCACCAGACGAAAGACCTTTTTATAGGTGGCACCGACTTGGTGAAAGCCAGGGCAGGCGTGGCCTATATAAGAAGTCACAGAGCAGTGTCCTTCCTTGTGACCCACATCAGTGTGTGGACAGGAAGATAATCCCATTGGTCAAGCAACCATAAAAAGTTCAGATTCAGAGCCTAGGATCACTAATGGCAGGTCCTAAAGCTTAAATTCCCATCTGAAATACAAGTCCTTACATACTCCAACCCTGTCTAAATGGCCCTTGTGATATCAGAGGACAGAACAGGCTGACCGGGTTGACCCCACTGATCTGCCATGCTTACCCCCATGCAGCCCTTGTCTGATTGCCCTCCAGTACCAGCTCAGGCACTGGAGACCCCGGGGTTTCTTTCTTCTGGCCAGAGGCTAGCCCTACTTACAGGATCAACACCTCTCCCTCAAGGCTAGCAGGGCAGACTTCAATCACAGCCACTGCGTGCTCTATTCCACTGTGACTGCCTCCCCTCCTCTTTAAGCCAACAGCTTTTGTCACTGAGTTATTACAGTGAGTAGCATGTACTCAGGATGTGGTAAGTGTCTGGGGACCTATTACACGCTCGTTATTTTCATGTTGTGTACACACAGAGAAAACGGAAACTGGCTCGGCACTGCGAGCCAGGCGGTGGGAGGACTCCACATGGACTTATGCTGTGAGGGTCTCAAGCACTGAGAGCGGAGGCACAGGTCTGCTTAGCCCCTAAGTCACCATGCAGCTCCCACTGTGGCTGGTTCATCCCTGATGCTTGGCCACTTTCTGCTTGCAGGTGTCCCAAATAATCCCCTCAGATTTACTTAGTTCAGGCCTTGAACACACATAATTCTGTTCATTTGTATGGTCCCTGTCAAAGCAAGATGCTGGCCTCGTTTTAAGATCTGCTTCTGGGCAAAGTGTTTTTACAGATCACAGGCCGAGATCAGCCTGGATAAGCAGGACGGTGAGAGCCCCGAGTTCCTGGAAGGGTGGCTAAGACATGGGCTGTCCTGGGGCTCATGGGAAAATTTCTCAGCAATTACTCCAAGTGAGCCTCCTCTTCTTGGAGGGCCTCCGCCCCTCCTTCACATAGAACTGGACTTTGAGACCAGGTTGAAAAAGGCATTAGGGCTTTATTGGGACCCTCTCTGGCCAGCTTAGGAACATACAACAGCCCGAGTCAGTTCCTTGGGCTCTTGAGAACCTTCAAGTGCGGTGGAAAGCCTGGCCACTGGCTGGTCCAAACTTCAACCCCCCCCCCCCTTTTAGGCATTTTGTTTCCTGAAGTTAAGAATTGCCTATTTCTCCAATCTGCCAGGCAAATTGGCCAGTTGGAAAGGGAATGTGGCATCACCCAGCTGCCTGAAGGCCCTTTGTGAGGCCCAGGCAAAGTCCTCAGTCACGGTAACTTTCCTTGTGTTAGTCAGCCAGGAGAAAGCAATTACCCTTTGGAGCTGACGTCAGTGGCCTCCTGGACTGTGCTGACGTGCTGGGCTGTCTTGGTCCCAGATCAGCCTGGCTGCCGCCTCCCCTACAGAAGCAGCACACAGCTGTGCAAGTAGGAGTTCTCCACGCCATCGCTTGCGTGGGCTGCCGAGGAGTCAAGTGCTATTGGCCGTGGTCTCTGGGGTGCTCATTATAGACCCCCAGTTATCAGAGGAGCAGCAACGGTGGGGAGGGGTACAGTCCAAAGCCTGGCTTTGTTTATCTTCAGGATTACTTGGTCCACAGTCAGAACTTATCTACGTCATAAGGACCTCATTTTTATGGTAGGCAGAGTAAAAGTCTGTATGGTCACTACTTTGCCAGTTGTGACAATGCCAAAATGAGGCAAGAGGAGAAAGAATACCACAAAAACCGTCTAGAGCATGCGAAACTCTTCCATGATAGCACAGGGAGGATTTTGCCTGCCATGACCGCTGTGACCTTCTGCATTTGTGTCCAGGTCTCAAGGTCTTTTGTGTGACAACCACTGGAGAAACTGAACCGGCAACCTTTCATTTTAACAGAAGGGTGGGAAAGAGAGTAAACAGAGGGTAGGCAATGACGCTGCCAGCTGACTGCACCCAACACAGGGAGAACTACTGAAGAGGGGGAGACATGCGAAAAAAACTAGACAAATGGTGGTCATCGCCATTTCAAAACTGAAGGAACGACACTCAGATTATGGTGAAGAGTAAGAGAGGTGACAAAGACGCAAACCAGACTCTGAGGAAGAGCAGAGTAGTCAGCCTACATAGAAAAGATGGACAATGGGATTCAGTGCTGGCTGAGGACAGTGAAAATATGTGGGTAAAATTTAAAATGCTTCAATCTCAAAGCTGTTGGAGTCTTTCAGCTACTGATGATGAGGTGGGAAGTGGAGTGGCTGTTCTGACCCAGGCAGCTGGAAGGGCAGGGAGATGCATACAGCGTGGTCAGGTGAATGGCCCGGCTAGCTGCAACCTCCACACTCCTCACCCCTGACAGGGCTGGACAAGAACTGAGGGATGGAGCTGCTTCACGGACTCAAGAGGTCAAGTACCAGGGATTAGAACTGGGAGCCTGGCCAAAGATGGAGCCCCAGCAGGACAGCTGGGGAGTGAGTGCAGCAGGGTCCCACAGGACCTAGGCCAACCAGCACTCCCAGAGGCTGGGCAAAGGGAAGCAGAAGTCTTCCTGAAAGGCGGCTAATACCGCTACTGTTTAAAGCATCTGAGAGCAAATCCTTGTGTAAACTCTTGGGCAATTACCAAAGCAGGCAGAGTACTCCAAGACAACACAAGGAGAGATAATAGGCTGTAGGGACTACAGGTGGCAGCCGCCTGACAAAGGCTGTAAATGAGGATGCTCACCATGTGAGGAGGAGAAAGAGGCCGAATCTAAGCTGTCTACAATCAACTGAACTCATAAATCATGACAGGACAGAGCTGAAAAGATTCAGACAGTTAAAAAAAAAAAGTAGGATGAAGGCCAGGTATGTCAGGGCGCTCAAGAGGCAGAGGAAGGCAGATCTCTGTGAGTTCCAGGCCAACCAGGGCTATGTGCACATAGTGAGACCCTGGGAGGGGAGGAGGAGGAGGGGAGGAGTAGGAAGAAGAGGAGAAGGCAGAGGAGAAGGAGGAAGAGGGGGAGGAGGGGAAGAGAAGAAGGAGAAAAGAGAAGAAGAGCAAGAGGAAGAGGAAGAAGAAAGAGGAGGTACTGCTGGGCAGCAGATCAGACAGCTGGATTAGCACAGCAGGGGGTTTGGCAGTCAACAGATCACAGAGAACCCGCATGTGTTGGGGAGAGGATATGATAGTCAGTGGACATGTAACCAGAATAAAATAGGTACAACTGGAGCCTCAGAAAAAGTGGGGAGAGAGCAGTGGAAGCCAACATTAGCTAGAGGATGAAAGCCATTCAGAACTGACCAGAAAAAACACTGCAGTAACTGAAGAAGGCAGACCAAAGTGGAGCAGGAAAGCCCTACCTAGTAAACAACATAGTAAACCAGATGGAAACAAAGTTTGAAAAAAACCATGTTACACGTAACTAACAAGAGCATAAGAGCAGTCTGGGGGCCTCAAAGACCTGTGGCACTGAAGGCCAGAAAGGGAGACTTGGCACAGAAAGAACACAGCTCTGCACCACGGGAGCTGCTTTACCACCCAGACGCCCAGCAAGGCTGAGAAGCTCCATGGGACACTCACAGAAAGGACCCTACACTATCAGCAGAAATGCACAGACCACAGCGCACAGTCTCCCCACAGAGCTGAGCAAACACAGCTAGAGCGAAGAAGATGCAACCTAATTCCACCTATTTAACATCAGGAGCACTAAACTATATAGCTAAAGGATGTGTAATTAGGTAGGAAAAATATCAACCAAAGTCAGGATACTAGGAGGAGAGAGAAAGCTGAGGAGGGAAGGGCCGGCAAGGGTTCTAGGATGAGGCTGTCTCCATCTGCACGGCGTCACATGCAGCTCTTTCCCCCAAATGCTCATGTCAAGATTTCACCCCCAGAGCAACAGCCTAAGAGGTGAGGCCTTCAGGGGGGTCATTAAGTTATGTGGTGAAGTCCCATGAATAGAATCTTGGCCCCTACAGAGGATTTGAGGGAGCCTGTTTATCTTTCTGCCCTTCAACCATGTGAACACACACGGGTGTCCCCTTGATGAATGACTTGCACACAATACCAAATATGTTGCTACCTTGGACCCTGATCAGATCTGCAGTAAGCAAATCTCTTACTTCTAGCATCTGCTGCAGCAGTCCGACAGACTAAGACACACGGCTGCGGCCAAACAACTCACAGTCCAACATGAACAGGCGCCCTTGCTACCTGTTACAGTTCACCGCCAAGCTTATACAATGAAATCAAAAAGGGGACATTTTCAACTACACAAATAATTACTTCATTGGGAAAATGAATCAACCCTTCACACGGATGGAAACGTAAGAGAGCTCAGGCTGGGATTCCAGCTGGCAAAGGACACGGGTAACAGAACAGAGGAAGAAATAATGCGAGGGCTCAAATGAGCATGTGCTAACACACTGCATCCTGGTATTCTGCAAGGGAAGAAAATGTTGGTAAATGATTTAGACATTTTCATGCTGACAAGGAAAGGATTAGAAATCTGGAGGTGTATTCTTGTTCTCTGACACTTCTTCTCTTTGGGTGCAAGGCTGCCCTTTGGCATTAGCAATTTATAACTGGATTGAATGAAGATTGAGCCCACATCACCATACTCCCACGGCCAAGCTTCAAATAAGAAAGACAAAATACACTAATCTATCCCATGAAGCTGAAATCTGAGTTTTAAAAATTAGATATAAAAATGTGAGATGATGGTTTATGTCATTTAATAAAAAAAAATAAAACAAATTAAAGAAACTGCTTCAATTATTTTTGGCTCAATTAATCAGTTATCTATCCAGGGCTATATATGTGCTGCAGTATTAATACAGGGAAATATACTCATTAGTTTCATTCATTTACTATTGAAATGAGACTTTATTGCATCTCATTGATCTAAAAGGATGGCAATATTTCACTCAAAAACACACTGACATGGAAGTGGGGAAATCTTTTATTCTCAACATCTGAAAAAGAACCAATTAACTCAATGACCTGAAATCTTTCAGATAATCTCTCTCATGTTCTGTTAAAAAGAAAAAAAAATTACAAATTGATAAAGGTTAGGAGCATAAAACTGAGCTCTTCTTCAAGGTAGCTAGCTATGGCAAGTCATTACTATCCTTTTCTTGACTGGAAAGAGGGTACCTGCAGGAACTCTGCTACCCAGTAGCCTAAACGTCCTCTAATATTGCAAGGGGTCTTTGAAGTTTACACAGTAAAAAAGGAACAGAGATCCAAAGTAGGAAACCTAGAAATCTAAACAGAATTTGGATTTCCCACATTCCATCATTTCCCACAGTGATGTCCAAGCCGGTGGTGTTTCCCGGCATCCTACAGGCTTTTCTTAAGAGAGCATGTGCCGTCTGATGTGAAAGTGGAGTGGCTACTGCGACCAGAGCAGGTGTGTGCATGCGATGGCACCAGCCACTCTCACTACCTTCTCTTGTCTCAAACCATGAGCACATCTCCAAGAAGCCAAGGACTGGGAAAATCCACTGCCTGGAGCAAGACAGCTCTCTTCTGACTTCTCTGACGCGGACTTTAAATGGTAGAGTAGGAGGTTCCAGAAGGCAGCCTCCAAACCACAAGAAACTACTTTGTGATACCAGGTCTTGCCAAACGCAATAGTGAGGGGAATGCTTGAAGGGACGGGCCATGGTCTCTGGCCAGAAGCCTAATGAGAGGATTGAGACTCTGAAAGCAGCCAGAGAAATGACTTGTCACACGTAAGCAGTCTTCATTGTGACTGACAGCTGACAGGAGAAACCAAAGAAGTCTGAACTGTGGGATTACTTATTAAACTACTGAAAGAAAATGACCAGCCAACCAGAATTCTACATTTGACTAGGACAAAGGCGAAATACATTACTAGATAAACAAAAGCAAAGGCACTTGTTACCAGGCTTGCCTCAGAAGAAAGACTGAAAGAACCCGGAGCAACCAGAACTAAAGGGCACCATAAAGGGAATCACACAAACAAACATAAAGCCATTAGTTTTAATTTACAATTTCTCTTTACTTCCTATGGAATCTAAAAGGCAAATCCATGTAAAATAATTATAAACCTATGTTGATGAACATACAAGTCTGAAGTATAACCTGTGGTAAAAAGAGCACACAGTGGGAGGGACAAACGGGCTAGGGTCAGTGCTTCAAGAATCGTGCCACTGCCAACAGCAGAGCAAACAGCTTCACAGGCGCACATGGTGTGTTCTGTGGGGTAACCACGTCAAGCCAGAAAAACACCCTTTCCTACCAGAGTGGAACCAGACATAAGTAACAGGTAGGAGGAGATGCTGAGGTACACAGGTGGAGAGCATAACTAGAGGCGGGGCCTCGTGCTGCAGCGCCCACAGGGGGGTATCTAGGATGGGCGGGACTCTGGTGATGCAGCTGTTCTGGGGTGACTTGCTTCTCATAGCTACCTCAGAAAACCATGGTACCCGTGTATTTGTGAGGTGTGCTGCTGAGCTGGAAGCCTCTTAAGACAGTTTCTCTGCAGATGCAGAGCAGGTCCTACACCATGGGTCAGCTGGTGCTTTCCACCATGTAAAAACTTCCAGGGAAATGACCATGGAGGCTTGGATGGGGTCTCTACCCATCTCCAACTGTCGAGGTGCTCTCTCTGCCTTGACCAGGACTTCAGACCTGGGCAATTATTTGTGAGGCTGAAGGTATTCTCTCTCTCTCTCTCTCTCTCTCTCTCTCTCTCTCTCTCTCTCTCTCCTCTCTCTCTCACATACACACACACACACACACACACACACACACACACACACACGATGAAAACTGCAGAACACATAATAAATATGTGGAAATTAAGTAATGTACTCTTAAATGGCCAACAGGTCAAAGGAGTAATCTCAGGGAGTTGGAAACTACCATACGCAACAAGAATGACAGCAAAGCAGGCCAATGGATCACTCCTGTAATCCAGGACTCCAGGCTGACAGAGGAAAACTGTCACATGCTTGAGCCTACCTGCAGTACAGTGAGTTCTAGGCCAATCTGGGCCTCAGAGAAAGAGCCCTGTTAAAAAAAAAAAACTGAATACATTTCATTCCCATATACACTGAGTCCAGCAAAGGTAGAGTTCAGAGGGAAATTAATAGCTGCAAAGGGTCACACCGAAAACAAGAAATATCTCAAAATCGAGAAATGTTGGAGATAAAAAATGAGCATATTAAACTCAAACCTAGCACAGGAAAGGCGATGACAGAAACTAGGGATAAAATATTGAACAGAAAATAAAATCAAGAGTTCATTCTCAAAGCTGCTCAACCTCACCTCAGAGAGAAGAGAAACAAGTGGGGACATTGTTTACACCAACACAGGAATCTAAACTAGTAAACAGAGCAAGTACAAACAGCAGCAACGAGGAGCCGGTGAGAGGATCCCGGGCAAAGGAGCTGGCCCAGGTCTGCTAGCCTAAGTTCAATCCCTGATATCTATCACACAGGTGGAAGATGAGAAACGACTCTCTAAAGTTGTCCTGACCCCGACACATACACTGTGACACATGCAGTTACCCCCACTAGATAAATATATCAAACCATTTTTAATAAAAGAGGAGGCATTACTACTGTGTTTATAGAAAGAAATATAATTATGAGCACAAACTATGGAAAAACTAGGAACAAACACCCTAGACAACCCACACGAAACACAGAAACTCTTCAGTAACACAAAACCTGATAGAACAGGGTCTAACTTACAGCAAGGAGAACCAGGCTCACAATCAAATGTTGTCCCCCCATTCTTTAGCTGGCTGGGGAGGCCAGGATCAAATAGCTGGTAGGTAAATTTTACCCAACAGATTTGAAAAGAATTGGTATCAATTCTTCCTAAGGATTTCCAACCAATGGAGAAGGACTAATTCTCTTTGGTGTCAGAACTACCCAGGCTCTGAAGCCACCCCAGCTAAGTCCTGTCACAGCACAAACCAGGCCTACCTCTATGTCCTGCTGAAGTCCTCACATAGCAACATTAAGCAAATAATTTCTCTTTTAAACCTCTAGAATAGAAGCAGGAGAAGGACTGTGTTAGTCAGATAATCTGAGCAACCAGGAACTTGTGCGCCATTCACAGGGAGAAGGAAAGGGCCTCGTGGACACCACACAGCCCTAAGGTGGGAGGCACACTAGATAGCCACCTGCTCCGGGAGCACAATGGGGCTGGGCATTAATAAACTAGCTCACAACTATCACCTTACATCCTTTGTTTCAGAGAGAGAACTTCTGTCAGGGACCAGAGCTCAGGCCAGGATGCCAGCAGAATGAAAATATGCCATGTGATATGATGGAAGCAGGAATTCCCAAACTAAAAGGCTCGAAGAACCCCTGGCTTAGTGGGCTGCAGCAATATTTTCAGTACTATTTATCAGTATCTATTCACCTTCAGGGAGAGAATCCTGACTCTAATAGATACAAACAATAAAACATTCAAATGTTTATAGAGAAAAAACCCAATACTGTTCCTAGGAGAGTTGATGAGGAGTTAAGGTTGCAATAAAGCATCATAACAGACCAAAGTACGGCAGTCCCTTAGAGAAGGTTTGCTGCTCCACAAGAAACCTGAGCAGCGTTCACCTTTATAATAAAGGCAGGCAGCCAATAACCTCAAAGCTCCCAGAACTTTAGGGATATCAGCACAGACGGCATAGTACAACCCACTCCTCCTCCAAAGCAAAAGCATACAACCATTACTGCTAATACCCACAAACTAGAAGGAACGCGACTGGGGAGAAACCTGGAGTATGGCCATGGGAGCAAGGCTAGCTTTTGGATGGCAGACAGTTCTGAAACACAAAGCGGCTAAAAGGTAAATGCCAACATGCAGTTCTTCCACTGCCACCAGGCTAGAGTATCAGTGTTACTGCTTCTGTTGAGGAAATGCCCCCAAGACTCAGAAACCCACAAGATCTAAATGGTAGCCTACTGAGGAATACTGAGTATGAGCACTAAGGAGGTCATGTAACACTCAGAGTGGGATGGTTTAGTGTAAAATGCTACAAACGGGTACCTCATGCATTTACAACAAAGTGATACCTGATTCATCTACAAGGGGCAAATGTCAAGACAAGGAATATTCCTGAGATGAGCCAGGCAACAACGCTTCCGTGGCTGAACTGCAAGAGACACCAATTAGCAAGCATGCAGTCAACTTGTTATCTAGCTGAATAGTATTCTATGCCATCAATGCCAGTCCGATTAATGATGCTGATGTTAATAGAGGACTTGTAACAGTGCCATACTTTATGATGTATCTATTGTCTTTAAAAGCAAGATGATAGCAATGATAAAAACAAGCCATTGGAATGCCTATCAAAAAAGCAACACACATGGTCTACTGTTGAAATACCAAAGTGGAAGAAGACACATGGAAGCCAGAAAACGTGCATTTAGTTAGAACATACTGCAGGGTAATTTGCTTAAAAGAAAATTATATGAAGGGTGAAGGAGAGCGCACAAAAGAGGAAACACTCTTTCTCTTATTTTTTGCTAAGTCCTGTATTAACACACACACGCACAAGTGGCACAAACTGGTTTGCATTTGGCAGGTTTCCTAGCCCATTAGCAAATAGTCTGCCATAATAAAGAGACGTTCTTCTGGGGACTCTGGTAGGATTATGAGTCCATTATCAGGGAGAACAGGCTACAAATGGATCCTGCTTTTCAACTAGATTATAATGCAAAGAATAAAATAACCTTGACCCAAAATGGAGAGCCGTGCAGAAACCTGGGATACAGGTGAGGTTTCTCAGGTCCAGGAAGTAAATCTCAGCTGGTCATAGCCTAAGGAAACAACTGCTATTTTCTGTCCACACAGAACATTATTATAGGGGTGCTGGGGTACAAGACCATTAATTTCTGTCCTAGGAAGCCATGTTGGATTATATAAGGCACAGACACATTGATTTCTGACTACTGGGGACTGTAGTCACATGGCTTTGAATAACATGATTAAGAATGGCCTCATATTCACGGTGACTGTTTCACTCACCCTGTATTTAGATCTCTCCTCCCATCGTCATTGGCATCGTAATGGGTTTAAACACAATGGCTACCAGGCTCTCGCTTGAGAGGTTTCTGACATCAACCATCCAGACCTTTTCTCATCTCTCACCATCACTGTGATCTATCAAGCTTGTACAGCTCTTGGCCAACGGCCATATTAATTTTCTACTTGAAAGAACACAAATAGAATACTGCTTATGACGAAGGTAGTCAGGGAGCTTGGGGAATAGCTGTCCATCTTACCGCATAGTAATTAGCTTGGCAAACTGAAACAGTAACATGATTAAATCTGATACCTAGCCAAAATTGCCAAAAGAAAAAAAAAATCCCTTATTCTGTTGAAGGTGCTAAATGGCTTTTTAAACAGTGGCTATTGATGGTTATATTTGCCCCTGTAGAAATGGTATGGGCATTGTGACATCAGAATTCTGGTTTCCATGGTGATTATTAGTGATGGCATTTGAAAGATTGTAGTTAGCTTTCTCAGTAGAGGTCCTTGCCCTTTCTCCATAAATGAAGGATGAGATAAACTGCTTCTTGATGTTAGAAGGACAAGCTGCTGATCATCTGATAGACAAACACCATGGTTTTTAAGTAAACACCCGCAGAAGCTGCTTAAGTAAGCAGCTAAGACACTGACGTCCTCGAATACAACTGGGACTAGCTGCTTTACAATCGAGCAACAGCGAACAGATAGTCCCTACCAATACATTATTTCATAAACTAGTTTTTAAAAATTATTTTACATGGAGATGGGGTTTCTCTGTGTAACAGAACTCACTTAATCCTGGTGGAGAAATAACTTGGAGCCTAAGGAGGAGGAGTCTCATCCTCCCCTGCAAACGGGGACAATGGTGGATGGAGATCCAGTTCGCAGAAGGCAGCTCAACATTACACCTTTCCTTTTAACATAAGAGTCTTACTCTGTAGCCCATGATGACCTTGAATTCATGGCAATCTTCCTGTCTCAGACTCCCAAGTATTAGGATTATAGATTCTTTTATTTTCCCCTCAACACACCTAGCGATTTTGATGATGATGAAGCTAAGTATTTCATTTTTGCTTTTTAAATAATTTTTACAGTTAAAGCTGACAGTTAACTTTAAAACTGTTTACTAAGATATCTGTGTACTTTTAAAAAGTGAGTGAACTTGAATGCCTCTTAGTACTTCATCTAACCGCTTAAAGCAGTTCCGGTGTTTCTCATGGAGCTATGTTCACCAAGTACAGTGTACAGTTTTCAATACATACATGGAAGCAACAGATAAAAATATAAATAAGGAAAATGAGAATATACAGAACCTTTCTGACTAGTGGTTCAAATCAGATCAAAAGCGAAGTTGCTAGTACTGTCCAGAGGTAGAGCACCAGATAATAAATCTAAGTAGCAGAGAAAACCCACGGCCAAGATGAAGGGAAAGGCGTTACTCTTACAGCCAGGCCAACACAATGACAAACGATCCCTTGACCCTTTCCTCATGAGTCATGTCAAGACAGAACAGCACAGCCACGCCACCACCGTGTGTGACTTAGAAGCAAGCCACGGACAAGAGAGAGCAGAATCAGGAGCTGAGGAGAACGTCAGAGAAAACAGAGTAGTGTCAGTGGTGACCAAAGTCATGTATCCACAAGCCATGGCCGGGACCAACTTTTTATGGGAACTTCATCATCATCAATTTTGTCATCAAATACCTAGCTGAGAAAAGAATGAAATTTATTACAGAAATGAAAGAGTTGTCTATGGTATCAGAAAAGGGGCTGGTAAAGTGTAATCACAACTAAGTCTTAGTCCTGTGTACTAAGACTTGTGCTTAAATGCTTAGTCCATAGGCAGTGGCCCTATTAGGAGGTGTGGCACTATTAGGAGGAAATATCACCGTGGGGGCAGGTTTTGAAGTCTCATATATTCAAGCTACGCCCAGTGTAGCACAAAGCTGTCCTGCAGTCTGCAGATCAAGATGTAGAACTCTCAGCTCCCTCTCCAGAACCATGTCTTCCTGCACGCTGCCATGCTTCCTGCCATGATGACAACTGACTAAGCCTCTGTACTGTAAGCCAGCCCCAATTAAACGTTTTCCTTTGGAAGAGTTGCCATGGTCATGGTGTCTCTTCACAGCAATAGTACCCTAACCAAGATACCAGACTAAACAGTCAAAGATAACCTGATTTTAATAAAAATTAATAAGGACCATGAAATTCATTAGGTCACCAAGAGAGTGGCTGGCAAGGCAGGAATGGAGCACTGGCTCCCTGCACACTCCTCACCAACTATCTCTTTCTGTGTCACATCTAATGGTGCCGTTCATGAAACACTCCTCACAAACAGCAGTACCATGTATCACTACAGAAATTTGTATTAAGGATCAATGTACAGAATAACTGTTTGACTTTTTTTTTCCCCCCAAGATAGAGTTTCTCTGTAGCTTGAGTCTGTCCTGGAACTAACTCTTGTAGACCAGCCTGGCCTCGAACTCCCAGAGATCCACCTGCCTCTGCCTCCCAAGTGCTGGGATTAAAGGCGTGTGCCACCACCACCCCGCTCTATTTGACTTTTTTAAATGCCAGTTAAAACATAATTTGGGGTTAGAGAGACGGCTTAGCGATTAAGAGCACCCAGGTTCAATTCCTAGCATACACATGGCAGCTCACAACTGTCTGTAATTCTAGTTCCAGGGGATCTGACACCCTCACAAAGACATATATGCAGGCAAAAAATATCAATGCACATGAAATAGAAGTAAATATATTAAAATACATGTGAGTACAAGCATGTACACATACACACACAATCACCACCACACTTATAAACACTTGCTATCTACCTTCCCTAAGTTCTGAACCACAGATCGCTCAGACCCACAATACAGAACGCACCTGCCACACAGCAAACGTGTTCAGTGTTTCCTTGTGAAGGTTGATCAGAGTCAAACAGGAAGTCAAGGAGTCCATACGGGGCTTTCTTTACTACAATGGTGGGGCTCCCAGACCAGAAGGCAGGCAGGAAACAGTGCTCACCAAACTTTCTCACAAAGAACTCACGTCAGTTTCAAGAAGTCCTTCCAGGACTGTTCCTATAGAAACCCATCCTGGCTAAAGAACCCTCTGCAGGGTGCCAGGGGAGGAGACCCAGCACTGCTGCAGACAGAAAGGTTCTCTTGCCTGAGTCTCTAAGCAAGTCACTTCTTGTAATTCTAGAAATTCACCATGCAGATGACATGAAATTGAGCTATCTTTTAGATTATGATAAAAGCTGGTGAGCACAGATACTAACTCCCACACAGAAAGACACCCTGCTCAGAAGAAACAGACAGAGGCTCTTATGTGCAATTGGATTTGACCTCAGGTAAGCTGGGCCTTGGGTGGACACTTCTGAGGGAAAAGGGATGTCAGGAAGGCAGGGATGGGAAATGGAAATCTGATTAGGGTCCTAAAGACACCAGAAAAATCACGTGTTACAGTGCCATCTGGGAGTGCAGGGCTGCGGGTCAGAGAATTAAGGTCACTTTAACGACTGGGAAGAGAGCACAGCGTTTGGAGAATACTCAATTCTAGCCTCTCAGATTGCCCTGAAGACAATCAGCACACTGGCTGGTTAGCAACTGTGAGCTCTGAGCCCACAACTAGACCAGAATGTAATAAAGACTTTAGCAAGCTCTGTGGCTTTCAGAAGCCACACAGAAGCCTGGCTTTCAGGTGTTGTCTGCCCTGTCCAGATGCACAGACAGAAGGCATTCTGAGGCAGGCTGCCCTTTCCTGGTACTCCTGGCCAAGTACAGGGGAAGCTAGGAGAGGGACTCATCAGTGCCAGCCACATAGCCTCAGTCAGGTGGTACTTTGTGAAATTAAAGTAATGGAGAAAAATAGAAAAAGCTAGACATGTTAAGAAGTACATTATTTATCTGAGTAACATCAAAAACCCAAGTCAGACTAAATGATTAAGTGAGCCTGTGTGATTATATTTCTATAATTGTAATCATGAAGACCTGGGCACTAGTATTGATTTTATTGACTGGCAACTTCTTATTGATTTTTCTTTTAAAAACCTCATTTCAGTCTTAATTTTCAGAAAAGAGTATTTCTTAGGTCACAGGTAAGCTTTTGAGATATGGTAGTAAAACAGGAAAGCAAAATACATTCCGGGGCAAATACATCGTAAATTTTGATTCTGCCTTTTACCATCTTAGGTTCCCTACTAGAGTTAGTAATTTTTTCTTACAGGGACACCACACTGAAGAGTGTGAGTAAAAGGGGTTGTCCATCATTTCTTGCCCCCCCGCAAGTCTCCTTCATGTCTCCTCCCCAACTATAAGATGTCCTTGGTCAGCAGGGGTGGAGGGAGTTCTACACGATCAGAATACACAAGTCCATCTAGGCGCCTTGGCAAAGCTGGAGGAATGAATTGAGAGCACGGCAGGCTCAGGAAAAGCTCGGACCTTCCCCTGCCCTAGCTTCCCCAAGATTCTTCCAGCCCGTCCTGGAGGGGAGACCATTCTGACCTCTAAGGATGGAGAGGTACCAAGAGGAACGAACAGGCCCTGCTAAGTCTCCCCCCAGTTTATTACTCCTAGCTCACATCCTTCCTCCTACCATATTTTCCCACGACTTTCCACCCTTCATCAACGCTCAGGTTACACGCACCTCCCAGCCTTCACTTCCTCAGGAAGGATAGCTTTTGTCCCTTAGTCACTTTACATGAATTTGCATACCGTCCTCCTGTTAATTTGACTGTGCCTATTTAATTATCGGATCTGGCCTGAGACCCTAAGAGGGCAGAGGAAAATTTCTTCCTCCTTTCCACTTCCAAATGAAAAAGCTGTCACTCAGGAGCAAAGGCAACAGCGGCGTCACGGAAAGGGCAAGAACTACACTCTGCCTTCAATCATCCTGAACCAGCCATCAGGTTCTACACCGCTCACATTTCCTCAGGCCCATACTATCAAACTCCACTGCCACAGACAGAGCAGCTGACCACAATGACCAGAGGTCAGGCGAGCAAAGAAAGTGCACCGGTTACTGGCCTGGCGCTCTGAGGAACAAAGTGCTTCTAGAACCCCAAGTTGACCCAACTGTTCTCAGAAATTTCCCAAAGATTGGAGCATAAGTCCTTAGCTTGTCAGCCTGGACCAGCTGTGAACAGAGTACTCATACAGAGGCGAGAGAAGACTCTCATTGTGGTGTCAAGTGTGAAACGTCAATGGATGAATCGTCAACTCCTCTCCCCAGTCACCTGATATAACTGCAATTTTCCCAGATCCATGCTCTTCTAGAGCGATTCTTTCTGCTTCTTCCATCAGCAGCATGCCGAACCCCTAGAAAGAGCATAAAGGAGTTCATGGATTAATAAGGAAAGGAAATCCACTAAGAGAGCTCCACAAAACACGGTAGTTGGTAAAATGTCTTAAAGTCAGCAATAAAAACCTGCTGATGATTAAGAAAAAGGAAGCCACTGGACCCTGCCCAGAGCCACTCAGTGACTTACAGAAGAGGTCAACATTGCGACAAGAGCCAGCTATGGCATTCTGGGTGATGGGGTTGGGTCAGCGAGCTGACTTCCCCTCTGGTCTTTCTCTTTAGGGAAGGTCTGGGCAACTCTAGTTGACACAAGTCTGGAGTAACAGGTCTTATCTGTCCGACTCACCTACCACTTTTTAAAGGGTTCAGAATGCGGTAAAGTTCTTGCATCATTCAATAAATCCTAAGTCTATTTCTGTTTTTAATATATTTTCCTGAAACTTAAAAACACAGATTTCTAATTTTAGGTTGTTGGGGGTTAGAACAGGGTTTCATACATACTACATACTACATACTACACAACTTACACCTGTGAAGCACATTCCTGCCATTACCTCACTTGATTCCGTAGGCTGTATCTGTTGTCCCCTGGTGCCCACGGGACCACAAGGAAGCAACACTGACACAGAATGCCCTGAACTGAAATGAATCCTTATTCCTCTTCCTTCCCTCCTCTTGTTGTTTCCTATTTCAGACAACTTCTTAACTATAGACCAACGAGAAGCAGGACGTAGATTACCTGATGCTGAAATTTAGAGGGATCCCGGCTGCTCACAGGAACTACACTTCCATACACATGTAGCTCTCGGACAATGGAGACGCCTCCGCCCAATTCGAATCGGAAAGTTTCCTCGGAGCACTTCCGCAGCCTCAGGAGACCAATCAGAATGTCCTGTTCAGGATCTTCATAGGACAGGAAAGTTTCCCAGCCACCATTGGCAACATAATCTCTCCGCACCAACTCAACCTGTTGGATAAAAAGCCATGAAAAACCTCATTCAGAATTAGAGAACCAGGCTCATTTTTATAATTGTATGGATGTGTTTAGGCTAATGTTCAGCTAGGAACAAAGAATGAATCATCACTAATTATGGTTTTTATTTGCCTCCTCTCAAGTAGCACAGGATTAAACAAGAGCTCATGCCTTGTTTGTGGACTACTATAAATGGAGAACAATTTTACAAATATCTGAACTTAATTAACCTTGAGATTCTTACAGATACCCCCAGCTCAGTGACTTCTTCTATAGAAATTTATGATGTCCTATGAATTGTCTCTAAGATAAAACTACATATTAATCACACGTTTGGCTTTTAGAGCCCCCGTCCCCGTTTTGTTTTCAAATTGTCAGATACTCAATGGTTTCCGTATTTAGCCCTTACTTCTTCCACTAAAACCTACTTTTTATGTGTATTTGGGGTGTGTATAGGGGGATGATCTTCGTCTCTTATTTCTCAATGGGACTTAAGAAAGTCTAATATAGCACAGGGCTTGTGAAATATGCCTACTGAGGGAATGAGAATGTCAAAGTTCAGTTGCTAGAGTGCAGGATGAATGACAGCTGCAGGGGGATTTCAGTGGTAGAGAGCTACATAAATTCCGACCCCACCCCAATGTACAGATGATTCTATGAACACAATGGAGCAAGGTGTTCATTCAGAATTCTACTTATTTGGTTAGGGATTTAACAGACCTATAACACCCTATAAATGTACCCTAGAATGTACTCAAAACAAAATAAACAACCCTCAGCTTAATGTCTGGTATATAATTAGATTAAGAACTTGTCAAAATGCTGTGTTGGGTGTACTTTTTCCCTCAAGAGGCCCTTTAATGTCAACAACAGTTCATGCTAAGAACAGGAACGCTGATGCAGAGATCATCTATTCCAGCCTTTCTCTCATAGGGCTACGAAGAATTGCACCCCGTAGAAAACGTTGCACCAAGTTAGACATGATGGATGTATGAAAGTGAGGCTACCCCGAATACCTCAGGGAACCGTGCTGAAGGTCTGCGGAAGCCAGCTAGTGGCTGCCAGCTACTCACTGAATCATCATCAAAGGACAAGATCTGGTGGGTCACACAGAAGAGTTCGGCAAGGCGCTCCACAGGAAGGCAGCCCCTGGTCCTAGGAAGCTACTCACACTTGAATGCATTCAGATCAAATGACTGGGACTCTGAGTCGTCACTGTGCCCTTCAGAGTGACTGCAGACAGACTAATGGCAGGGTAGAGCAGCCCCACCACAGGACACGTCTACACTGCAGTGCTGATGAAAAACAGGGCTCTTCCATAACTCAGTGACTCTCACGCCTGACTCTCCTGACTTGCTATTCTCTATTCTACCGAGTTATCACTCATTTCTGGGTTCGCCCTGTGAGCAGGTGGGGTCCCAGCTTGGGACAGACTTAAAGGAAACTGACCTGGTATGGCCGCACTCTGTGATGAATTTCTTGGATTCCAACCTCCCTGGTTCTCACATCTCGGCACTGCAAAAAACATCAGAGTAGTGACTCATTCAGTGTTCATTTAACATAAATCCTAGGCTCAAGTCTGAATATAACTTACACTGAAATAAAGGATGAAACCTTAGAAAAGCCATCTCTACTGAATCTGAGAATGGGAACCTATGCGGTTGTACAGCTCTCCTTTTAAAATGAATTCAGAATTCAAAGAGACCATATATAATCTTGGGGAATAAAGAACATTAAGTTAGACAGTTAGAAAATAGTTTTGTCCAAGAGATGTAACTGTTTGAAAAACACAACCCCAAAATATGATTGAAAATATAGTCCTAAAATATGATCACAGAAGAGCAAGAACAAATTCTTAAATTTGTAAAACCTTCCTTGTGTATGACATTAATATTTTCAATACTGTATCATTTTAGATATTTAAAAAAATACATATTAAAGGTATGTTTCCCTTTCAAAGAAAGGCACTGTGAAAGAAAGAATGGGAATTAGGAAGGAAGGGAAGATGTAGAAAGAAGCTAGAGTCAAGTATACAACACAAGTTGAACCTGAACTACAGATGGCTCCTGGACATCCCCTGGGTGTGCACAGCTTCCAGGAGACGGTGTCAATGCAATGCCTAGTCTGCACGGCCAAGACCTGTAACAATCCTCACTCCTACTCCTCAACCCAGTGTGCAGCCTATACAGCCTTACATATCATCACAAAATCTTGCATTATCCAACGGTATGTCCTATGGCACATTCTTTCCCTACAGAATAAACCATAAATATATTTTCAGGATTCTAATACTTTCTACTAGTGTGAGAGGATTGTGCTAGAAAATCTGACAATATCATGCAAGCAATTTTATTAACAATGCTTCTCTAAGAGCTCAGTATTCAGTTTTGTAAAAACAAAGGTATTTTGATGCGTTGGGAAACTTGCCCAGGACACTGCTGACGTGGCCACCAGATCCTGCAGCTTATCTACTAAGAGCAGATTCTATCCTCCAGCCCAGCTCTATGCAGGAGACTGTGTGTGTAACTGAGTTACCTGCCAGTCAACAGGTACCTGCCGCTTATACTTCTTGTTTTTTCCTGGGGCATGGTTCTGTTTGTTTGTTTGTTTTCTATAAGGCAGAGATAAGTATTTTCTGGTAAGAACATTGCCTATGGGAATTGGTTTTTTGAGTCACTTTGCAGACGCTATCAAGGGTTAGGTAGAGCAGGGCTAAAGAAGACCAACAGATAGGGAGACTGCTAGTCGCCAGCCCTCCGTGTGGTGCTGCTAATATGCCTACATGTACTTGCTTATTTCTAAAACTGAAAACTTTACATTTAACTAATTAATTACACTTAATTCATTATTATACTATTTTGTGTTGAATAAATCAATAATACTAAAAAAGTTCTTTTCTGGACAATGTTCTAAATTTTTTTCCTCCATGATAATTTGAGTAAGCATAAAATAAGTCATGGGCAAGCCCACAAATGTATGCTGTGCTGGCCTTGGAATCATCTCTCTGAAAGCATGGTCTATGCTTGAACACAGTCAACAGATCCCCTCACCCTCTCCCAACCAATGGCACTGCATTCTGATGGCACAGCCTGACCCCTGGTGCCCTGGTCAGGTACCACTCCTGGCTTATCTCTTCAGAAACCCTAAAAAGTTTCTAGGATGTTTCATTTTGAACTCACTAGTACCCTTAGAGACTGTCAAATTAACACCTTCCTTAATTCTGTTAGAGTCAAGAGAGAGAAGCCAACAGGTCACAGAAGTCAGAAGAGGACAGAGACACAGCGGCAGCCTTGGTCACCACTCACTTCAGCTTCTGCTGCACAGAACACCTGTAACACAGATAAGCTTTCTGACCCAACTGGTACCAGCAATGCATGAGAGTGACAGCCTTGGAGATACATATGATGAGATTTCTTTTTTCTTTACAGTATCCCTGGCAGTCACATTTACTGATACCTGTATTCCAAGGTCTTTCATTCTGGCAAATGCCAGCTCTCGCAGGTTGCCATGCTCCACTCCTGAGCTGACGAGGGGCATCGGAATGTCTCTGTAGGAGAAAAACAAAACAACAAACCATCAATTGTGGAAAATATAAACCACCCTCCACAGCAGTATGGCTGGGAAATTTGAAAATGAAAAATAATGAGAAGCCGCAAAGCCATGGAGCAGAAAGCAGAGGCAGAGCATCCTGAGGAGGAAAGGGAGCAAGGCTGAGAGCATCCCTATACCCCAGCTTTCCCATCTTCAAAGCTGATTCCACCCACCTCTCAGAGGGTTGGTGAAACACATCTAATGGAAATCACATTAGAGAACAGAGCATAGTATCTGCCCAAATGCCTGGGAGCCATTAGGAAGGACCTGGTGTTCATAGATACCTGCACTAAACAAAACAAGAATACAAAACAAAACAAGAAAACAAGCAACAACCCTCAACTTACTGGAGAGAAGTAACACTTCTGATTCATGTACCGTTTTGCAAACACTTTCCCTCCCAAACAGAAGCTGAAAGTCACCAAGGTCAAAAGCCTGGTTTCGCTTTAACCGCTCTCACAGACTTTTCCAGTTGTTTTTAGGGGAATAAGATCTTGCCTAAGGCTGAGGAAATGAGATTCAGCTTCTGCATTGGTATAGCAGAGTGCCAGACATTAAGGAGATGCCAATCAGAAGCTGGAGTTAGGTGTTGTGTTGTACCAGCTCCAGAAGGCTGATCAATGAGCACAAAGAAGCCTTTCACAGATCTGTCAGGCTCTGAAATCCAGGATTCCATGAAGGTACTATACAGAGTAACATACCAGCAGTCCCAAAGGGATGTAAAAAACTGGTTTTGTTTTTGACTAACTCGTTAGCATATATCGTCTATGTACAGTTTTTAGTAAAATGATTTTTAACTTTAGCATTTTAGTCTCTTAAATTCAATATATACTTCAAAGTTGGTAATCAGAAAAAAAGAATCACACAAAAGTTTTGAAAGTAAATATTACTTAGCAAGGACTACATACCTTTGCTTAAAATCTTTCTACATATATTATATAAGCCAAATATAAAATCTTCTAAGTGCTCCTCTATTAACACGGAAATATTATATAGCAACTTGTGTGTAGAATATATAACAGTCATCAAATGAACATACTAAATATTTTAAAGCTTAAAATATACTTTCAAACCCTTGTTATACATATTCTGAAATTAACCTGAGAGGATCAGCAGAGGTCATGCTGGCAATACCTGACAAACACACCTCGTGTCTTGTTACTTATGGTAGTTATGTCCTACACGGTTGCTATGAAAAATGAACTAGACAAAGCTAGAGTAACTGCCCTGAGGAAATGCAGGGCTAGGGCTAATTCAACTGATTAGAGCACAACCTTGCTTTGTGTGTGTCTGTGCTAAAATAACAACAATACATTTACCAGGAGGCTGCTCTATAATTTGCAGGACCTAGCACAAAGTGAGAACATGTAGCCTCCTATTATAAATTAACAATTTCAAGATGGTGACAGGGGTAGCAAGCCAGGTGTTAGGCCTGTGAGACTGCAGGCTGCATGTTCTTGTAGATGCCTATTATCATAGTAAACTTACAGGAATGCTACCAGTTCATAAAAGTCCTAAGCTGATGTCTGTCACTATAAAGATGAAGCACGGCTTTAATGGTCTTTGGTAGTGACACGCCTGGAGCACAGCAGATGGAAGCTCTCGGATATTAAGGAACAGAAATGTGGCAACTACAATTCTCGGAGATAGGATCCTTCACTGGAATGAGGAACACATTTCTGCACTGGCCAAGCATCTTCTGCACGCAGAGCAGTGCATGATGGATTCCAACTCCATACCCAGACTGGGTTACAACCTGGGCTAGGCTGCTATAAATGGACGACCTTGTTGCTGCAGAGGTAGGAGTTTAAATTCTTTTAGGTTTCTCTAAGTAATTTAATCTAGTCTCTTTCCTGGCATGAAGAGACATCACACGTGCGAATACTGGCTCAATGGGTAATATTTCAAGCTTAGAGGTGCTAATATTTACAATTTGCTCATCAAAAACCTTCCCAAGCCATGTTGATGGCTGTTTCTGTCTGAAATTTCTCATGCATCAGAAGCAAGCTTTGGTTGCAAATTAGTATTCCTAGTCTGACGCCTCATAGTGATTTAATATCATATCGAGGCAGACAGCTGTCAGATAGCCTAGGGGCAGCAGCTCTAATGCAGAGCCCCTCATGTGCCTGGACAGAATTTTACACTTATTCACTGACTACACTCCTCGGGGCTAGAATACAGAACCTTCAGCAGGATGTACTTCATAAAAAGACCTGGGAAGATGCTTCTGACCCGACTGCCAGGAAGCTAAAACGTATGAGACAGTTAAGAGCAGGCAGGGGACAGGGTATAGGAAACAATAACCAATGGAAACATCAAGTAATCAATTAGGAAGACTGACAAGCAGAAGGAAACTCTGAAATATGGTGCTTTTACTGAATTTCCTCCTCTCTAGAGACCCGCCTAAAACACAGTCTCTGACTCTTTCACCGTGTAAACCTGCAAAGTCCACCCCTGCTAGCAGCTGTGGCAGGCAGAGGATGTTATGAGGTGGAATGACATAGAAACAATTGAACAGCTAAAGGGCCAGGACAGAAAAGACAGCCCTGACTTCCCTTGGCTTTGATTTGAAACAAAAACAAAGGAGATATATAAATTCCCTAGGAGGCTTTCATGGTCACCAGGCTTATTTCTACCACCAGCCTTCATATTACAATGAGGTGCTTTAGATGTGCCTAGACCAGCAGCAGATTTCTGACCTGCAGAACTAGCCTAATACTTTGAGATTGAAGCTAGAAGAAATGAGGTAAAGGGAAGACCACTTGTCACAGCCACTTAACACTGTTGAGCACCGAGCCTTCCTTCTGTGCCTTTATACACTTGATTATGTATGTGCTTGTGTTTCTGTGTGTCACTGTGTGCACACGAGTACAGCTGCCCATGGAGGCCAGAACAGGGTGTCAGATTCCCTGGAGCTCGAGTGAGACAGCTGTGAGATGTGTGAATGTTGGTATGAGAACTCTGGTCAGCTGCAATAGCAGTACTTGTGCTCAGTGTCTGAGCCATCTTTCCAGTCCCTTGTCTGCACCTTTGTAATAAGGCTTATGTTGTTCACTTACATTCTCATTTAAAGTTTTATCATCCAGATCTTGATACAAATTTCTTTCTTGAGGTTCAGACATAACAAATTCTACCTCAGACTGAGTATAAATTTTAATACTCCTTGAAATGAAACTTCAGGGTTTTAAACACACTCAATGCTATTTCACACCAAGAATGTTGTTGTCAGATGTTCTGGTACTCAAGTGTCCCATTCTGGCAGGAACTGTCAGTTCCCTAGCTTCCTATTTGTCCAGGTAAGAGGATTCAACGTGAGTGAACATTTATGAATTCCTTTTGGGGGATTTTCTCTATAAAAAGCACTGTTTTCCCCTCTGGATCCCATGACTTGTAAATTGGACAAAGCAAGTCATGTAAGAACATAAACAATAACCAGACACAAGGCAAGAGCTAATCCCCACTAATGGGAAATGCAAATCATACCCTCAATGTAAAAGGTTACAGGCATGCAATGTTATAGAAGACGAGATAAAACAGAAATGATTTACAAGAATTAACATAATCTTTAGAAACTTATTAATTGTATCCATATACACAGCAAACCCATCCCATTTATAGTTTTTTTTCAAAAAAGATTTAATGATTAAAAAATACATAGATCCATTACCATATGTAATTCTTTCCATAGATTATTCTACTATAAAAAATAAAAATTTGATATATATTGATTTTAGCTCTAATGGAGACTAGGATAATAACTAAAGGAGCTGGGCATGGTGGACATACCTTGAGTCACAGCCCTTGAGAAGCACATAGAGAGGTTCTGTCTCAAGAGGAGGTAGGGGCTAGGGATGAAGAAAGACCTGAGTAATGGTTACTATCAAGTGTCACTTTGATGAGCTCTAAAACCACTTGGAGATAGGCCTCTGGGGATCCTGTGTTGCCTGGGAGAGGAGTACCCGCCCACTGTGGTGAGAGCCTGTGCAGTGTAAAGGGAGAAAGTGAGATGAGCACAAAGGGCTGTCCCTCTCTGTGCTGCCCCAAACTCCTACTGCTATGACTTCCTCAGCAACGGGGAAGCAACTCAGACAGCCTGGAAACAGTCTAAATGCCTACCTAACAAAAGGACCAATTGCTACATAAGACAAATGGACATAAGACTATTATGCTGCCATTAAAGTATAGCCCTGAAGACGATATTAATCTTTTTTATATTCGAACGCTTTAAATTAACTATATATAAGCTTTTAATATCTATATATAAACAGGTCCCAGTGTGATGCTCTGATATTTCAATTTACTGTAGAAAGTTTATTGCATTATTTAGTACATCTATCAACCCCCCCCCCCGTATCAATTTCCTACGATAAAAACACTAAGAATTCTTTCTTATCCTAATTGCCTTTAGGGAAGGGACAGGGACTAGGACTGAACCCTGGGCCCCACTTGCTGGGCAGATGTTATACAGCTGGGCTACACTTCAGTCTCCTTTCCTTGACACGCAACTTTCCAGCACTTGCCTTCCTACTGCATCAACAGAGAAGCCACCCTCACACTTAACTGCAATTGTGTTTCAATTGATGAATGAAGACCTAATGAGCACCCGCCTGGTTCTACTTCATACTTGTGTGGGATCGGTTTGCTTAGATTCCACACACTAGTGAGATAATGTGATGTTTGGTTCTCTGTATCTGGCATATTTCATGTAAACACTGTCATATTTACCAGTCTCTGTAAAGATGAATACTCATCAAACAAAGATGTTTTTGTAAACAGTGTAAGTTCATTGTTAACACATGTGCTGAAGGAATTGTAGGTTCTAAAATATTATTGTATTTGTGTGGACAGAGTACCGTGTGGCTAGCTATGTAGGCATTATACATTTGAAGAGTTAATATATCACACCTTGCTGGAGTCAAAGCAAAACATCACATGGTTGCAAAGCAAGGTATGAAGCACTGACCTGACATCAAAAACCACACCATGTAAACATGGACCACCATATGCAATCTTACACACTATCTCAGTATTGCACAAGTAGAAGCTAAATTTCCAATGACTATGGGGGAACAAATGGGAACTTATAGTCTATATTAAGTCTGAGTAATTTTTAAGTGCAGTACAGCATTCCTCAGTATTCCAGGATCACAAAATGCTTGTTTCCATGAAGATGATGCCATACACATATGCTTGAAATCATCTCCAGAGACCTATCAATCACATCTGGCATAAGATAAACACTGGGGAGTCACTGCTACACTGCTGTCATGAAGAACAGGAGGAGTAAAGTGTTCGTGTGCTCAACGTAGCTTTTCCCTGGGAGTCTTTATCTGGGGCTGCTTGAGGCCATGGATGTAGAACTCAAGAGACATAGAAAACCAAATGTTCATAGACTGTCTGGAAATAAAAATGGGCACAAACCAAATAGCAGAATGGTGAGAAGGCTGAGCAGGCAGAAGTGCCTGATGATTTGAGTGTGATTCCTGGAACCCATGGTGGAAAGAGAACGGACTCCTGAAACCTGCCCTCTGACCTCCGTATCCTCTCAGTGACGTATGTGTGTATACATCACACTCACACACACACACACACACACACACACACACACACACACACACTCCTGAAAGTTGTCCTCTGACCTCCGTATGCTCACAGTGGCATATATGTGTAGAAACCACACATATACACACAAAGATAAAAAAAAAGCCAAATAGGAAAATATAAAACATGGCTTTCCATGCAAATAGTCACATTAACATTTCAGCAATAATAGCTAACTAAAAACATAAAATCAAAATATCTTGAGGAAATTCTACCCATGTTTACCAAAACCAATGTTTTACTGGACTAATTAGTCCATAGTAAGCTACATAAACCAAAATCTTTATGGATGAAAACTTGTATAGTAAGTATCATAGTTATATTTTAAAGCATTCAAAATAAAAAATAATTTAAAAAGATAAAATGGAAATTATTATAAAAAAATACTGTTGAATTAAACTAGCAAAGGATTATTTTCAAACTTTGGTGAATCACCAGCCCTAAAGCATGGAAACTTGACCCCACACTAGCAACAAGGTGGTGCTTCACCAGGCAAGTGCTGCTTGGACTCTTGGTCTCCTCAAACAGCTGTCCTTGAACTCAAGGGCATCACAACTCCACACCTTCAGGAGACCTCGCCATCCCCTGTAGTTATGAGGCAGATGGTGTTCCTCAAAGGCAGAGGGCTGCACACTCGATGATCCTTCTCCCTCAGATACTTCAAAGATGGGGGCTGCTGTCACCCCCTAAATCCTTATTGTCTCAGTTGGTGCAGGCAGGATAGTGGTCCGTGATGCCATTCCCTATGGCACCTGAAATGAAGCTATTCATATTACCCAAGTGTCTCTGCTGCCCTGACTCAGGGTAAGACAACAGGAGGCTTTATCGTCAGCTCCTTCCATTAGAAGACCCTGGTTCTCAGGGGTGGGTGGGAGTGGAAATGGCCTTTTCTGTGACTGGGTGCAGACAGACACATGAACTCTTGCCTTGGCCTCTGCTACTGCCCCTCTTTCCTGCTGTACTAGCTAACATCTGGGAAACAATTCCTAAGTCACAGAAATAGTTCAGATAACTGGTTCCTGACCTGCCGGAAAGGAAGAAGTAAGACGTGGCAAGACTTGGGATACTCAGACATTTCATATGAGCAGATTCTAACACAACCAGAAAACTGCCCTCAACACACACTCTGCTGTTGCTCTTTGACCCCAACAGAGTTGCACCAGCATCTCAACAATGTCCTTCAAGCAAAAGGGCCCAGTTTCCATCTGTGTTTAGCAGTCACGGTTCTTCAGTCTCCATCAAACAGAACTAACTCCCTGACCCTGATACTCTGAAAGAAAACGCTCTGGTTATTTTCTAGACTGTGCACCTACTTGGGCTGTGTAATACTGGCTCATGGTCAGACGCTGGGCTGCGGTGTTAACTGGCCCTAGCACATGGCACACAGCTCATTTCGTCGGTTTTGGATAATGGTCAGGCTTCTCCCATGCTCTTTGGTAGGTAAGCAGTCGGTAGGTATTCCATTCTCTCAGTTTCCACCAACACTGAAGAAGTGAACCAGACCTACTGCTCCTACAGAGCACATGGGGCGAGGTTCCTGCCTTTCATGCCACATTTTTTTCTTGTCAACCACCAATAAGTAAGTGTCTGTCCTCTGCATTTCTGTTTAATGACACCTTATTTAACATATATATATATATAGTTGATTGATTCGCACTGAACTCACGGCCAATAGGTCCCTCTTGGGCCTTCTAAATAAAGGTTCCCCAGCACCTGCTATTCCCTCTGCCAGCCACTTCACAGCCTCCCAGCACTTAAGAGCAACAGGCAGCACTTGAGCACTGTGTTTGGAGGTCATTTTAAAGAGCCAATTCCTAACTAGCTCACAAAAATCTGAAAAATGTAGCATTACGCAGAGTGCAAAAGAAGCCTTGTTTACAGTGGGATGGCTGGAAAGCGGCAGAGAGGCACTGCTCTGACCTTGGCTAAGAGTGTGTACATGAAGGACCCAAACTCTTCCCTGTTTTGAGAATGATTTATGGCAAATGTGTTGCAAAGATAGAGTCTGAGTCACACAATTCTCTAGTAGGCAAATTTGCAAACACAGAATCTATATGTAATGAACACTGCTGATACTATGCTTTTGAGGCATACAAATTACTGACCTAATTTAATTAAGATTAGTAGAATAGATCAAAGGACTCGCCCTTATTCATTTGGTTATAATTTATTAACACATACATCTACATGTAAATACTGCGTGCACATGCACATGGAGGCCAGAGAACCACTGGTGTGGTTCCTCAGGTGCTGTCCCCATCCTTTTGAGATAGATTCTCTGTGGTCTGAAATTCACCAAGTAAGTTAGGCTGGCTGGCCACTGAGCCCCCAGGGCCTGCCTGCCTGCCTGCCTCTCTCCCCAGTCCTGGGATTGCAATCATATGTGACCGTTCTAGACTTTATTTGGGTTCTGGGGACCACAGTTAGGTCCTCAAGCTTGCATGGCAAGTACTTTAATGATTGACCCATCACCCAGTCCCTCAATATATTTACTTTGATGTTCAAATTGCCCTAGAATTTGCCCATGGGACCTATTCAAGTTGTTCTTACTTTCCTGGCTCACGGACAAATAAATATACAATACTGGCAAAGAAGACTGAGCATACTGTCCTTAGTTTCTACATGGCATTCCTGATAATCTACTTGTATTTTAAAAAAGAATTCAAAACTCGTGATATCCAACCAGAATACTCCTTTAGAGAGCATCAGTTATCTGGAGACTGAAAAGTAACACACACCTTTGCACTCGGTACACACGAGTCCACGGGGGCACGAGGGCTAGGATCCGAGCCACCAACTCGACCAGGTCACTGGGAGAATAGCTCCGGTACCGTCCCGATTTCCACAGCTCATACAGCCCGGTTCCACGGATCACCAGGGTAGGGTACAGTTTCAAACCATCAGGACGAAAAGCAGGGTTCTCAAAAAATTCCTATGGACAGAGAACCAAAAGTTACCCCTCCGTTTGTTCTGTCCCCACAGGGAAGGCTCACGCTCACGCCAGCTTCTCTCCACCTGCAGCAGGCCTGGGCTGCCCACCCTTTCTGTCAGGAGGTGGACATGGGGATGACAGGATCTCACTGCTCAGTAACTCCAGTCTGTGCTGCACTACACAGCCCTCCTGTACAGCCTTGTCCGGGCTGCCACCAGGCTCACACTGAGCATTAAAAGGCTACCTTCCTTCCTTCCGCACGATAACATTTTTAATTGTATATATGACTGTTGAAACTTTTGAAAAATTGTGGAAAAAATTTAAGTTAAGTCCCTTCAAAACCTACAATGTAAACAAAGGGAAAACAAACAAATCTCTACAATGCTTACAAGAGGGCCCTTTACAGAGGAAGTTGGCTGAGCCCAGGATGTCACACTTTTGTCGTCAGCCCAGATGGCACCACTTCTGACCTGGGCTGACTGACACTGAGCAGTTCACCTGGCTCATGTGCTCTGGCACAGATCTCTTCTAGCTTACAGTCCCACCTGCTGTTCCTTTATCTGGGAGGCAGCAGGGAGATACCAGGCTTTGTCCTTTCCAGAACATTGCATGGCGCTGATGCTAATCTTGACTGTGCATCATTGTAGTGGACAGACGTGGGTTCACAGTCCTGTCTTTCCCACCCCTGTACCTGTCAGGTTCTATCCAGTCAGCAGTACTCTAGCTCTGGCCTGTAAATTTTAAATTGTGCTTTAAAATCTTTGTCTGCACTATCCTCGCAAACCTTGCATGGTTTACATTGCTTTTCAAATAATGCAGCTATAGGGTTTAGATCTCACTGACAGTCGCCTTCTTAAATGCTGTATTCTTGTTGTGGTCTTAGAAACATTTTTTTGTTGCGATTTCCTTTGCAACATTTCTATTTTACAGATCTATCAGGTCTTTAATAAATATTCTAGACACCCACAAACAACATGCAGGCAAGCCCTTCTCTGCCTAACCTGAATCTACACTGAACACATGCCATCGGAAGAGTACTGGTTCCAGGCAACACAGGGCTACTATGTTCCTTCTGTAAAGACAAAGCTGACTGAATTGGTCCTGGACCCATGATTAAACATGGGAGTATAAAACATGGGTTTCTCTCTTTCTCTTCTAAAATCACAAGGCACGACGAAACATTTTTAAAGAAGTATAAACTTAGAAGGACAAAGAATGAGAAAGGAGATGAGGGGGCATGAGGGATGGCGCCACGATATGAAAACAGGAAACAGACGAAGCCTGGCGCACAGCTCTGAAAGGGAAGGAAAGGGTAAGTTAAGAGGCTGATGAAGGCCAGTTCATCGCACCACAGTCCCATAGAGCTCACATGTCAAAAGGCCCAGGCAGACTGGAACAGACATGGAGGAAAAACGAGCCCTAGATCCATGCTTGCACATGGAAGGACTTGTCTCTACTTCCCTCTGGGGACATAGAACGATAGGTTTCTGGCCAAAAACAATGAGGACAGAAAAGCCAGCATCCCAGCTGACAGGCCATGTGCCTTACCTATGCCACCTGCCACCATATGGAAATAAATGTTTTAACCTACCTCATCTCCATGGAAATGTGAGTGTGCCTGTGTTACATGTACATAAACAACCTCAGTTCCCAAAGCCTAAGCATTTTATAGTTAAAAAAATTTTTTTTAATGTGTAAAAGTGTCTGTCTACATGTATGGCTATGCACCACGTGTACCTAGTGCTTAGGGAGGCAGAAGAATGTGTTGGATCCCTAGAACTGGAGTTACAGATGTTATGAGCTACCACATGGGTGCTGGGCAAAGAATCCAGGTTGTTAATCACTGAGCTCCAAGTCTAGGCATTTTAAAGCCTGAAAAGAATATATTAAAATACAGTTTTTGTCTGACAATGGAGAGGTAGGTAACCATTATTTATTGTGTTCCTAATATTTTGGAACAGGTTTTAGAGCTTTGAGAATGTAAAACACAAAAATAAACAAGCAAGAGCAGAGAGAAGAGAGTCTAGAGGCAATCTGGGTCTGCTGGTTCAAGGCAGTACTTACTATAAACTGCTCAATGTCTCTCTCTAGGCCCACATTTGGCAGGTCAGGCATCATATGAGCTACCACTTTGAAACCGCAATCTTTCGCCAGGTGGAATGATTCACATGTTGCCTTCACAGTGTGGCCCCTGGGAAGAAAATGCATTACTGGTTAGACAAATAAATGGACAATCAAGTTAACAGGGGTGAGGGTGAGGTGGTGAGGAGGAGGAAAACAATTCATGAGACAGAGTCACTTGGCTGGGAACAGAACCCCAGAACTCACTTTTACACAGCTATAGGGAGGCCTGGAGGAAAACCACTGTGCTTCTAAGACACTGCTCAGAGGACTGGAAGCAAATGGATAAGGGCCACCGTGTACTCAAATGACATGGCTCAGCACCATCTGTAAAATCTGCTTATTACTGTAGAATCGACATTAAACAAGGACCATACAGAAGCCAGGCATGGCTGATACTCACTGAGAGTCCTAGTACTTGGGAGGTAGAGACAGGAGGACTCAAGATTGTTCTTGGCTCTATATCAGGACTGGGTACACACAGTGGGCAACAAAACTCAAAAACCAACCATGAAGAAGCTTTGACTTGAGGTGTCATTTCATTTAGGATTATGAAATACTGGTAGAGGGAGGGAGGAAACTACAATATGAAGCAGACTACACCAGTGTGTTCAGAGGGTTCATAAGAGAAAGGTTTTGTTGGCACAGGGGTGGGATCAAGTCTCTTAGCATTCGCTCTCTGGAAGGAAGAGCATCCAAGCAGGAAGCAGGCCTTGATGACCGCTGGAGTAACTAACAATCGAAGCCTTGTGACAATTCCTTCTACCACCAAGATGCTCCCACTTAGCATAGAAAGATCTAGAAGCCACAGGCTCTATCATACTCCTTTTGGATACCCCACTTCTTCCCATGGCCCCACTCTCATTTCTAATTAGTTTTCATTAGTGAAGTCCAAAATTCTGGGATGGGGCTGGGACTTTCTTCTGAATTCTGCACTTAAGAATTCTACTTCAAAGTCACTGTACAATATGGTCACAACTATGTGTATATGGCTCTAAAAATCAAATTACCAAGAAATATTCATGTCATTAGCTGTACTGTCACATGGGACAGCTGACCCCAGTGGAACTTTCTACTGGTGAGCCCTGCTCTAAAGCACACCTTTAGTTCTTCAGAGCATCCACAGTGAAACCTCTCCTTCCAAAGCTCCTGGACTTCCCTCCTAGCAGTCACCAAACAACACACACTGCTTTCCAGGACTCCAGGGTTTCCTGCTTAAATTACTCCAACAGTTGTGGCCAAGTCTGTCTCTTCAGCCCCCTTTAAATATGGCCCATACTGGAACAAAAGGGCTTTGACTTAAATGCAGGAATATTCGTATCTTAACTTCCAGTCTGCCTCCTGATTAAAAGCCCAGCTTGGGGGGCTGACTTCCTGGGCCCTTCATAGTCCAGCCTCTGCCTGCTGTGTTCTCCCATTCTCAATCAGCTTTCCCTCAGGGTATGCAGTGAGTCTCCTCTGGGCCTCAGCTTACATGTCATTTCTTCAGCAAGCTTCCCTGGCATAGCCTATGATACCACACTCTCCAGCAGCCTTCCTGTGTGAGACCGTCCCTACATGCTTGCTCTGCTCAGGTTCCTCGTGTTCCTATTTGTAGGTACAATACCTATTAGATATTTCCTATTTGCTCAGGTTCCTCGTGTTCCTATTTGTAGGTACAATACCTATTAGATTTTTCCTATCTGCTCAGGTTCTTTGTGTTCCTATGTGTAGGTACAATACCTATTAGATTTAGATTTTTTTCCTGTGCTTAAAAATATTCAGCCTATCTCTGTTACTTAAAGGACCAAGTCCTGGGGCTATCATTCCTCTAGGCTGCTTTAAGTATGAATCAGTGTTTCCTTAGCTCTCCTTCACACCCCTGGCCACGTGAAGTGACTTCCAGGTCCAACTCAACACATCTCTCTCCTGAAGCCTCCTGAGTCAGTGGTAGTTGCTGCCAAAGAAATTTGAATTTCTCTGTTCGTCCACCAAGGGGGCAGTGATTTACAAATTTTCTCGTACACTTGACCTTCCCTGTGTGTCCTCTCTCTGGATAGACAGAAGGGAATGTCAAATGACTACACTGAACATGAAGGCACAAGCAGATGAGCTGAAGAGCATGGATGGGAGAAGAGATTAAGAAGCCAAATACTTTACTGTGAGACTGGGGCCAAGGAAGAAAGGTGAGTGCAGAGATGGAGAAAAGCCAGCGGACAGAGGAGGCTTGTGCTGGCCACCTGCCACCATCTCACCTGTTGGTGTCCCTGGCCACATCTTCATAGACACTTTGCACCCCGATCTCCAGCCTCGTGCAGCCATAAGTCAACATGTCGCTCAGATGCCGCTTCATGCAATAGTCAGGTCTGGTCTCAATCGTAATTCCAATACACTTTGTGAGGCTTCTCTCAGAATACCTGCAGAGCAGAACTAAAATGACTACACCTGCCACAGTCTGGGGTCATTTCTTCCCAGCCTGCCTTCTCTTAGTCTTTCCAGGATCAGACAGAAGCTAAGTGCGTGGGCTCTGGAGCAGGATAGCATAAGCTCAAATCCCAGCCCTGCTATTTCCTCACCAGGCACACAGTAATTCTATTAAGCTCTCTGGCCTTGGTATCTTCATCTATAAAACGATGGTAACAATGGTACCCACACTTCACAGAGCTGACACGACTGTACATGTCATTACCATTATCATTATTATTCACACGCAGTTAGCTGCAGCCATAATCATCTTGAAAACAGTGATTTCACTGTGAAAAGCTATTTCTCACTTCCTAGCAACCGATTTCACATAAGCAAAATCCATCTGCATTACTTATTTCTCACCGTATCGTAGCGCCATTTTAAATACAAGAAACAAAGGGGAGAGGGGAGCAGCGTGGGCTGCAGGGATCACTCGGGTGAACGTCTAGCTTCCAGGAATGTGCAAAGTTAGGGAGGGTTTCTGTCTCACCAAGTCTAGATACAGGAGCGTGAGGGCCACCTCGGATTTAAGTTATCAGAGACAATGGCCTTATTCCCAGCCCAAGGTCAATCACCTGTCAGGGGCTGGTGAGGTGGGGTGGCAGGAACTCAGTGATGGAGGTCACTGTGGTCAACACTGTCCTATCACTCCACTTACCTCAAGAAGACACTGACGCTCAAGGGGAATAGGCATCTTATTCAAGACACACAGGGAATAAAACCCAAGCTAAGAGTCGAAGGCAGGCCTGTCTGTCTCGGCATCTCTGACCTGCTAACTGTGACCTTTCCTCTCTGCTCCTGTTCTCAGGGCTGGGTGGGAAGACCAAGGGAAGCTTTTTGCAGTTATTTATTTCTCTTCTTTCTAAATGAGTTTCGAAAAGCAGGCATCATAATGATTTGTAACTTAGTTTTATTTCTTCAGTTTTATGTGTCAATTAAAATCGACTAATTTAAAATTATAATAATTACTCAGAGTGTGGATAATCACTGATCTGCAGGACTGGCTGTACATACAATCTCATCTAACACACTGGAAGTGTTTTATATGACGTGACATCAGCCGAAACATGAAGGAGAGAGACAACCTAAGAAATGAATGATAAGAAAAGAACGCTCACAGTTTATCAAGTGCTGTTTAGGACAGGGCAGTAACTCCTCTATCCTCTCTCAAACTTCTCAAAGCCCTGTGCCTGTCAAATAGGAGGACAGGAGCACATAATGGCACAGGACTGACACAACTCACCTGCTCCCAACAGCAATCACAGGCTTCAGAGAACTATGTGAAATTAAAAGAAACAGAAGGAAAAAAAGAAAAAGAGAAAGAAAAGCTAACCAACCACTTTGGAGAAAGCAAATTATATAGATGGATGAAAGACAGAAGCTAGAACACTCTGAGTGTATTTCAAAAGAGTAACTGAAAGCACCCTGGCACCCAGATTCTAACATGTGCCACAAACCTTCCTATTAACTGGTATTTCTCAAAAGCCACAGCCTTAGGCAAGAGAGCCTGGGCTCGGTGACAGCTCCATCACTGGGAAAAACCAGAGAGTTAGCAACAGCAGCAGCGGGGACCTGCCCAGAGGAGGCTGCCACTAGCTTGATACTGCCACCTTGGGAATCAAACACAGAACAGGACACAGAGGAAAATGCTACTCTCAAAAACTTAACTCCATCTCAAAAATGTCTTTCCTCTGGGGAAAGAGAAACAACTCACATTTTAAAAAGCCAGTGGTGGTGCATATCTTTAATCCCAGCACAAAGGCAGAACTCTCTGAGTCTGAGGCCAGCCTAGTTTACAGAGTGAGTTCCAGGACAGCCTGGGCTACAGAGAAACCTTGTCTCAAAACCTCCCCTCCCAAAACCAAACAAACAAGAGGGCCAGTATTTTAGAGTTCCTTTCAGAATTATATTTCTATCTGAAAAGCAATGAAGTAGAAATTTGAAACAAATTTGAACAATAAAAACAACAGTGTGGCATCTTCCATGAGCTGCAGTGACTGTTGTTGCTATGGAGTCCGCTACTTTAGTAAACCTGCTGCCTCGTTTAAGAGATGTAGGGATGTCTATGGGACTATTCTTTCTCGTATGCTAGTATACGAGTGTACACTATATTGTGTAGACAAGACACCACTTAGCCTGAGCATTTCAGGGTCTGCTCCATAACCCTCCTATCACTTAGCCAGTGAGCCTCTCTTTCTGTACTGCAGCCAACACCTTACCTTCTTGGGATTTAGACTTAGATTCTGGGGCAGAGAGGAGCTGTTTTTCCTTCTAAGAGACAGAGCCAGGACTTGGACTCAATCTTCCTGCCAGGTCTACTGCTTTCTAATGCAGCAAGAGGGTTGTCTTAGGAAGACTGCAGGGCTGCACTGAACCTACACATTTTCTGCAGGTTACAGCTACGTAAGAAGCTCATGCCCTCTAAAAACATAACAAGTCAATAATGTACACTGTAGGAGCTGTTCACAGTGGGCAGGGAGCAGGGCAGAGGGCAAGGAGAGCCTCACCTTAGAAATTAAGAGCAACAAAACCCATGCCAACCAGTTCTCAACTCTGCTCAAAGACATCTCTCATCCTGTGACATCTCAGAACCCTTGGCGAGTGCCATGTGTTCATCCACACTACAAAGCTAGTCTGTTATTCACGGCTATGCCTGCTTCTCTTTTCAGACGGGGAGCTCCCAGCAGACCCAACAATGTTCAGTGACTAACAGCTTAGGAGTTCTGCACTAACTCCTCCAATCAAAACAAAGAAATGAAAATGAAGGAAGACTAGGCGAATCTGCTGCAACTGGGACAAAGGAACACTCTCTCCCTTCCCACAGCCTCTAGATGACCCTTTTGGCTATCTGCCCTCTTGCAAACTGTAGAGGTGCCTTGCTTTAGGTCAAAGGTTCTAGACAAACTAAAAATCTACTAGTTTTTAATCCCAGATTTGCTTTCCAGTCAAGCTCAAATCAATCCCAAACTCAATCCATCCTAGCTAAGCTGAGAAGCAGATGCGGGCACAGAGATGAAACACTAGCTTCCAGTGTTCATAACCTGCCAACTCTTCCCATCGCATACAGGACCCAAATGAGTTTTCTTTGGACTGATGAAGATGTGCTCGGACTGCTGACACCTGGATTATTACTGAATGCCTCAGAATCACAAGAACAGAACAAAGGTCCTTTTATAAAACTATTGCTATACCTGGAAACTCCCTCAATAAAATCTGGTACTTCTCACAATCCGTGAAGCTCTAGACTTAAGACACTGGGCTTAGAGGATTCATCCGCCCCTTTTGGAGATCATAATTCAATTTCTTTCTAAAGACTCGTTATGTTAATAGGATCTAAAAGTCAACAGTCTCTGCCCAATATAATTGAAAAAGTCAGAGAACTTTAATGTTTAACAAGTACTACCAGGAAAAGCTGAGCTGCTGACACTGAAGATGAGAGAAAACCAGGCACTCTATCACACTAGTCACAGCTGATGACACACTAGAGCAGCCCTTGACATTCTTGTTTTTGATTCTTTTCACAGCTTAATGTTTTATAGTCATGATGAGATCGCTGAGGGACCAGGAGAAACAGAAAAAATGTCACAGGTATGGCATGCTTTTACTGTCACACCCATACTGGAACTTAGGGGCTAGATGCACAGGCAGATCACCCAAAAGCTGCCCTGACAGAGGTCATGGCTAAGTGAAAAACACAGCGTGAACATGCCTTTTAGATCAACAGTACTCCAATAAAAGTCTTCACATCACAAATGTCAGAGACCATCACCTGGGGGACACTTTAGTCCCCCTATTTTATTTTCCATGACACGAGGGAAAGTAGAGCACAGAATATGTGCTTATAGCAGAGGCCAGGAGCCAAGATCAACCTCGTATGGAAACTTCATGAGGGCATTTCCACTTTCCCCATTCCACAGCCACCAAGTGCCTCTAACCTTCAGGTAATGTCCTTACTCTTTCCTCTTAAGACGTTCTCTATCAAGGAATACAGAGCAAACCAACTACACAGAATCATAAAAGAACTGAATTCAATGAAATGATTATTCTGTTAGCGAAAACTAAAATATGGGGGGGGGTGACTAAACCAGTAGACAAAAAGCCAACCAATATAGACTAATAATCACTAATTATACCAAATGTTAATACCACCAAACACTGTAATTAAATGGCACACATTATCAAAATGGACAACTCTGCCTACTCCCTGCCCCGACAAGACCCAAGTACTGTTGGTTTCTGTCTAGAAGAAACCCACTTGCTCTATAACAGCACACAAGGGTGGAAAGTAAGCCAGCCAGGCTGACAGGAAGCACACGAGGCTGTATGAAAGAACTAACATCCAATAAAGAGTCTAGTGGAGGTTGTCAGGTCACCTGTCCTTGAAGCTTTCTCCACCAGAACTCTTCCTATCGCATGCTAAAACTACAGCCCGGAACCTCCAAAAGCACAAGTAAGGACAACAAAGCTTTTCTGTCTAAGCTGGTATGTTGGGTGTTGCACTGTCGCATAGCTCACTAATGCTAACACACTAGGCTATGCAAACACCAGACATGACAGAATCCTTGCCAACACACATGCCATGATTCACTAAGAGGGAGCGCACACCTGGAACATAAAATAAGTTTCCACAAATTAAATAAAAGACAATAAAAAAAACCTGAAATTGAACTGCATAGGCACTCTGAACAAAATGAAATCAAATCAGAAATCAGTGAAGTATCAAACAAAACCTCACTGTTCCAAAATATAGAAATCAAACAATTTTCATATAATCCCTGGAATTGGAAAAGAAATAGAAAAGCTATTATGTAAAAATTTACAATGAAGAATTAAAATATATTACAATAATAATCTAAAATATAAAAATGCATAGTATTTGCATAAAGAAATGCCTAGAAGCTGGGCAGGTGGATCTCTGAGTTTGGGACCAGTCTGCTCTACAAAGTGAGGTTCTATCTCAAAATAAGAAAGAAAGAAAAAGAGCAGTCTAAAAAAAAACCATTTTCAATATTAATATTACAATAGAAAAAGGATGGTCAAGCTTCCACATCTTACTTAATAAGTCACTAAAAAAGGAACGACCCAGGGGCTGGAAATGTGACTCAGTAGTTAAAAGCAGGCGCTACTCTTGCAGAGGGCCTGAGTTCAGTTCCCAGCACCCCTTACTCCAGTTCCAGAAGATATGACATACTCTTCTGGCTTCTGTGGGCACCTGCACACACATGCATATACATACATACATACATGTAGACAGACATACACATAAGATAAAAATGAAAGAAAATAAAAAAGTAAAAGCAATAAATATCTTTACTGAAGATTGTAAAAGAAATCTAAATAAATGAGGAAACAGGCCATTTCATGACTGACAACTTGTCAACTCTCTCCCCAGAGACTGTGTCCTATCATTTGAAAACACCCTAACTCTATCACACTTTGCAAGAACTGCTGGTCACTGCCAGCTGATTCTGAATTTTACAAAAACATGTAAAGGGCTCAGCCTACCTACAGCAATCTTGCAAATCAATTACAAAGTCAGAAAATGTATACTATTTGTCTGCAAGACACACTAAGACGCTACAGTAAGCCAAACAGCGCAGTACTGGTCTAAAAGCCCAAACCTGCCAGCGGCATTGCACTGTGTGCTCTACAGGTATAGTCCTTTGATTCTAACAAAGGACTGATAAAATCTAAACAGGAAAGAGGAGCTTAAAAAAAAAAATCTTGAAGCAATTCACTTTCCATACTGGAAAAAAAGAAACCTTGACTACCACCTCACGGTACACATAAAAATTAATTCAAGAGGAGATCAGAGAGCTAAATGTGAAAATGGAAATTTTAACTAGATGACAACATAGTAGACTAGCCTTGTGTTCTGAAAACACATGGTTTAGTAACAATACAGAAAGCAATGGTAAGAAAGAAAAAAAAATAGTCATATTAATTCTGCTCTAAGAGAGCATCAATAGAATAAATAGTCAAGTACAGACGGAGTTCTTGAATCAAGGGCATGTAACACTCTCCTACCAACCCTCAAAAAGAGGAAAAAAAAAAGAAAAAGATTAAACACTTCACAAAGGAAATATAATCAGACAGCATAAGCGTACACTCAAGTGCTCAATGACATTAGTCATCAGGAAAATGCAAATTAAAACCACAATAGATGCCATTACACACCCACCAGAATGGCTAAAATTAAAAGGACTGACAACAGCATGTACTGGTGTGGATGCAGAACCACCAAGTGCTCGCCCATTAGAGGTGGGAGTACAAACCGCACAACCGTTTCTGGCTGGCAGTTTTTCATAAAACACTAACAAACCTAGCAATTTCCGCTACTACCCAAGAGCAATACAAACGTTAGCCATAAAACAACGTGAACAAAAATGGTCACAGAGTTTGTAGAGCTGTAAACTACAAGCAGCCCCATGTCCACTGATAGAAGGATGGATACACACACTGTGGTCCATGTACCCAGCAGAACACTGCTTGGCACTAAAAGTGAGCAACTGCAGACATACCTAACAACACTGTCCAGTGAAAGAAGCCTTCCACAGGAGACTACGTGATGGGCATGATTCACCTAAGGCAAGTGGGAAAAAAAACCAAAAACCACCAGAAGAACTGCCAATTCTGGGAGGCGAAGGTGAGGGAGGATTTTCAGGAGGAGCATAAAGTAACTCTGGTGACACAAATATTCTGCATTACTTCTCTATTTTCTCAGGGTCTTGTCTTGGCCTCAAATTTGAGAACCCCTGCTTTTGCCTCTTGGTTGCTAGGATGACACCACAGTCGGCAATGTTCTGAATCTTAACAGTGTTTTGTTACACAGGTCTGTCAAAGCACACCAAGGGAAGTTAGGTCTGTGTATTCTGCTGTGTATAAACTCACTTAAAGGGAACACCGCCACATGGAATGCTAGTCAATATGGCACGTGGCAGAGCATCTGGGAGGACAGCCCAGGTGAGGACACAGAGCTCTCTGGGGCACTCAGCGTTTCCTAGCATTCTAGCTTTCCCAAGACACAGCTGGAGGATTTAGAGCCACTGCTGAGGGAAAAAAGGAACGGAAATGAATTTAAAAATCCACGAGGAGAAGGTATGACTCACTAGCTTCTCGTGGGTAACTACCCTCTGAAACTGCATCTTGTGAAAACAGTTAGGGCACACTGAATGCAAAACGGGTTCTGGGCAGAGCTGATTAAAAAGGAATAAAACTCCTTTAGAAGATTGTTCTGAGCTATCTGGCAACATTCGCACTCTGGTGATCGGTGACTCAGAGGCACTATGGTCTTTTCTCCCAAGTGAAGATGTTTTATGAGATGATAGTACTCAGTAATTATCAGTCTCTGGAGACCTAAAGAGGCTCAGTCGATGGGATAGTGATTACCAGTAGCTGCTGGATTCAACAGCATTCCCAGGGGCCAGGCCTGCGTTGTCCTTGAGCAGACCTGTGTTCCTCCACTTTCTGCAAGCAAAGGTTTCAGACTTCTGGCTACCAACTGGCCACAAACAATAACCAAGTTCACACTCTTGGACTCTTTTGAAGTCTAATCCTAATCTTTGCAGTTAAACAGACAAATAAACAAACGAGCAAACCTTTAGCTACCCAGGTTAGACACAGGAAGACCAAGGAGGGACACTTGAGTCTTTAGTGTGGTCTTCAGGATGCTTAACCTTCAAGACTGGTGGCTTACCTGCCACCTCAAAGAACTGAAGGCCAAGTTTAAAATGAACCCTTGAGCTGGGCAGTAGTGACGCACACACCCCTTTAATCCCAGTACTTGGGAGGCAGAGGCAGGCAGATCTCCATGAGCTCAATGACAGCTTGGGCTATACAGAGAAAGCCTGACTCCAAAAATCCACTGAGACACATCTTGTCCTACTGAGCAAACTAACGTCAGTGCTGGGCTGTGCAATGAGGAAATGTCTACCGTGGCTCAGCAGGGAGCCAGCTCCTCGAAGGGAGGTGGGCTGCTCTGGGAAACAACTTCCTAAAGAATACATCAGACCAAAACCAGTTTTCCTGGGCTCTTCTTTCATTCACAACGATGCTAACATTTGAAAACAGTTTTGTTTCTAGCTCAGTTCAGAAATTACTGCCTCAACTGACACAAAATGTCCCTTCAACACTTTATTACAGGAGCTGTATGAAGAATCGCCCTCAACAAAGCAAACGAGAGCTCACAAACAGGCGCTTTTCATACTGCCTCACAAAGGAGAGCGGGAGTGGGGAGAGCAGGCAGTCAAGACACCAGCCCAGTGGGCTGCAGTTAACGGAACACCACACTGAGGTGGCCTCATGGCTCCTGGCTTGCATGTTTATTACTTCCTAGGAGCCATTCATGAGATTTGCTGCAATGAAGGCTCAAGTCAGTAACATTTTTTAAAGCTAAAAGCAGAGCGCCCTCTTGAGGTACAAGAACAGAATGAGCCTATGCTGGCCCTGGCCAGGCAGCCCCGAAGAGGCTTTGTTCCCTCGTGGGCTTTTGGACACACATCGTGATCCAAATCAAGTGAATCATAACATAAAACCCAATTTTTATCACAAAAATAGATGGCTTATGGCCAAATACTCTGACCACCAAACTGTAGCAAGATTGCCAACATTTCAGTTGATGAAAATGTCAGAGCAGCTGCACCTCAGAAACTCCGCATTTGCTTGGTCAGCCTGCTCCATAAGTACTCAGAGCTCAAACCCCACATGGAAATTCACAGGAGAGGTGTGCCTTAACACAGATATAGCTGAAAGTCACATATATAAACACACATGCACACACACACACACACAAACACTGTAAATATGGCTGGCAAGATGGCTTATCTGTGCCATGTATCTGTAATCCCAGTTTTTCTGCTATGAGATGAGAGACAGACAAGGGTCACTTGGCAGCTCAACGGCTTGGAAGCCTGGAAGGTAAGGCTCAGCAGCGGACCAAGAGCCGCTACCGCAGCACAGCAGAAGCAGGACTGAAAGCTGTCTTCTGCCCTCCACACAAGCACCATACATTTTAAAAAGAAGTAAAAGAAATAATTTAAAAGTATTTAATGTAAGTAAATAAATCTTCCTAACTTAGGTACATATAGAGCCCTTTTCTCAACACAGGTTTCTTAAGTTGAAGGTGTGTATTTGTGTGCGTGCACGTGTGCACACAAGTGAGGAGGCCAGAGGACATCGGGCTCATTGTCAAATGAGAAGAAAGATTCAATGGTATTGAAGATAACACTGCTGGGGTTTTTAGAAGCGAATGAGCTCGGTTGGGAACCCAGAGTCACTCCTGCCACTATGTCTCTTCTTGGACTAATGGAGGCTAGTCCCAAACATCACACTTTAACTACACTTATCACATCTGACTCTTGAGTACGAAGAGGAGTGAGCTGAGTTACATCATCACTCCTCTACTCTAAAGTTTGCAGACTGAGGGTTTCACTAAGCGTGACTCATATTCACGAATGATCAATGTTTTGGACGGACAGTAAAAATAGATGCCATCTCATCTAGCTACCGAGGTTCCTGTGGGACAAGTCAAATACCCAGAAGTCTAGACTCAGGGACACAGAGTTTACCAGTATTTATCAGTCAAACACAAGCACTTGCTCACCACACATTCTTCCAGAGGGTCAATCTTTTATGAAACCCCTCAAGCTATCCCTAACTTCTACTTAAATTTATGAAACATCATCTTTATTTAAATTTCACAAGCCCAAAGGAAAGTAACAGGGGAAGGAAGGGACTTAACGGAGGTGTAAGCTCATTACAGGGGGTAACCCTACCAAGGTCATCGCTGTTGATCTCTGATAGCACAGAGTGACCACTCAAAGTCCATTCTCATGTGTATTCAGGCTTTAGTTTCAGGTCAAAAAGCTCCCCTCATACCCATTCCTGGCCAGACACTACTTATCACCACACAAAAGCCTATGAGGCAGCACTATTTCACCCACCTTGTAATCAATCAGCCGCGTGACAGTCTCCTTCCTTCCCTTTCACAAGAGAAGCCAAAGTCTGATGGTGCTAGGGGTGTCGGAAAGAGAACCACTCTCTTTTCAACATATGGGTGCATGCGCACACGCAAACACACACACACACACACACACACACACACACACCCCTTTTACGCCTAGCAATTTCTAGCATTACAGCAAACTTCAGGCTCTGAAGGTAGCCTGGGGTTTCTATTCCCACTCTGCTATCAACTACCTGCGTTAAGCCTGGGTAAGCTGCTTTACGTCTCTGGGCTCTGGATTCCTCCAATGTAAAGCAGAAGAAGTCTGAACACCACACTCAAAGGCTTACTGTGAAGTAAATCACAATGGTTCAACATGCGTGGTACACACAACAAATGTAAGCCTCCTATACTCTCAGTGATGATCTTGGCCTGTGACGACCACACAGATAGGCCTGGGTAGACACATACATGAGACTGTACAGTACACACTGTTCTTAACATTGCTTTTTGTCTTAGCACACCCTGGAGATGTAAAACTCTTCTACTAGATGAAGCCATTCCTCCACGAGGCTGTGATTATCACTTGTGACTGAAAATCTCCACTGTGTACCTGCAGCCAAGACTTCCTTTTCTGGACCCTACAGGACATCCCTATATACATCATGGGCATTTCAAAGATAACAAACCAAAAATAAACTTCTTAATTTCCTCCATCAAACCTGAGCTTTCCTATGGCTTTTCCACCTTAGCATATGTCATTTACATCCAACTACTCAAGCCATCCAACGACGGCTTGGCTTTTGATGCCTCTAATCAAGTCTCTTCCCCATCATCACTGCCACCACCCGTGGTGAATCAAGGTGAGAAGGAAGCTTCTCACATCCCCATGGTAACCCTCTAACCTGTCAGTCAGAAGACAGTTCAATGACCTTGCCTGTTAACAAGGATGTGTTGGTTTGAAACAACATACTTCTACATTTCATACAAACTCCAGCTCCTTGAAAGAGTACATAATTTGGCCCACGTTCAGTCTTTTAATGTCACCTGAGGACATTCCCTTGCTCACTGGAGTATAACCCAGTGGCCTGTGGGAAGAGCCCTCCCTTCTCAGCGTCCTCCTTCTACCCTAAGGAAGGTCTCAGACTCGCCGTCCTACAGCAGGACCCTGTCACATCAGGGTCACCCTTTACTCATAAGACACTGATATGAAAGGAAAGCACCACAAGGACACGCAGTTCTGTCTTGTTCACCATGTTGTGCCCAGTGCCTGTAACTGCACAGACATGTGGCAGTTTGAATAAGAATGGCCCCCAAGGGCTCATATATTTGAATGCTTGGTCACCAGGAAGTGGAACTCAGTAGAACATTTAGGAGGTGTGGCTCCATGAAAATAATTCTTTCCCATACACAGACATACACAAAGAAAGAAAGAGTACAAGAAATTCAGAATATAAACACAGAAAGGATCAAATCTTCACAGGCAGCTGCTAGGAGGATGAACAGACAATCATGCAGAGTGAGAAAATAGGGCTTCTTACTTGACTGCCTCATAAACATTGTTTGAAGTGTGGCCTGATAAAGCATCATGCAAATTTCGGATAAAATAATCTCTGTATTCTTCTGGAAGGGCCATGAACGTTCCACCCATCACAATGAACTCCACCTTGTCCACAGAGTGACCAAGTTGCTTTAGCTGCAAGAAACACACATTCATCAGAGCATCACACTAAAGATGCTGCAGGATTTCCAATTTCATCTTATAGTCGCACAAGCTCAGTTTACAATAAAACACATGTTGCTAATTCAGTGCATTTAAAAAACAGTTCCTGCTCAAAAAAGATGGGAGAGAATTAAAACTGAAGCAGAAGCCAGACTTCAATGCTAACAGTTAAATAGGAACTTAACAACAGGAAGAGTTTTAAGATATAACAGAATATAATAAATAATCAATATAATGCAGTATCAAATACTGCAAAAATTTACTGACCATATATTTTATATCTGACTTCACAGTAGAAACACACAGTGGCAGGTGATGCATAACCTGGACTTAGTGCACAGGGAGAAAGATGAGTACTAGTTAGAGTGAGACTTAAGATGCAATCTAAAGATGACTGTGGGCACAGGCCCTCAAGATGCTCCTGGAAAACCAAAGCACTAACTGACTGCCTCAAAATGAAATATCGCATCTCCCCTACTTCAGGGCAGAAGGGCACAACTGTCCACTGGGTCAGCTACAATAAGCCCAGATTTGAAGTTTTAAAATTTCTTGTTGTATGTTAGGTATAAGGAAACTGGATCATGTTGGGACTAATTGAGTCCTGGCCTTCAGCTGCTCTTCCCTGCTAGAGCCTTCTAATTAAAGTCACTAGAAGCTGTGTCTAGCCTAGAGGGTCAGAGGATGGGATTTTCACCTGTTGGTCATTGACTGCTGGGTATTTAAGCCTCCACGGTGCTATTAAAGAAGGGCTTTTGTACCAGTGATTGGAGGTCCGTGTGTTGGTTTGTCTCTGCGTGTGTTTCCTCAACCTCCAGCCCCTTGCCCGAAGCTCGCGAACTGGATTCTAGGGCATAGAGTAAGGGGGGGGGGGGCACTGCGGTGCATAGCAGATCAAAATGTCAAATTATGAACTAGAATATATCACGTAATGACTATCTCCATGGAACCTTTCAAAAATAGTTGTTTCTGCAAGTACCAAATAGCAACTGCTGTTACTGTGTCTGTGCATCTGAGTGAGCGTGTGTGCCTCCCCATCAACACTACACGGCTAACAGAAAACTGTCCTGGTAGCATCTACAAAAGCTCCTGCTAGGACTCCAAGCCAAACTCCACACTCACCTCCAGAGGTGGAGACCCACCCCTCTGTCCCTGTCACTGTTTCCCAGATGACTCTACTACACGTACAGTTAGAAAAGAATTGTTACTCTATGTGATTATCATGTCTAAACCTAAACATTTTAGTAAGTATACCTTTTCATACTCCGTTAAAACATTTTTATTAAGTATATCACTTCATACTCTGTTAAGACAGTTTTCCACCTTGTGATGGCTATTCTTGGTTGTCAACTTGACTACATCTGGAATTTAACGAAAACCCTAATGACTGGGTACACCTGTGAGGGATTTTTTTCTTAAATCATCTGAAGTAGAAAACCCCCTTCTAATCCAGATCTCTGAGGTGGGAAGACCTGTGCCACACCGTCTGCTGGACACCTAAAGGACGCTCTCTTCCTGCCTGCTTACTCTTGCTCTCGCTACCAAGACCATCCCTTCATTAGCTTCAGAGCCCACTTCTTTGGGGTTCCCCATATACTGAAGGTCAGCTGAGACATCCTGCTTCGTAGACTGAACTACTGGATTCTTGGATCTGTTCATAGGCAGCTATTGCTGGATTAGCTGGCCCGCAGCCTGTAAATCATTTTATTCTATAAGTTCTGTTCCATTGATCCTGACTAATATTATCTTAAATGAGTTACATACCATGTTTGAATACAAAAACGAGGTCAAAGTCAGTTCAGAACATGTTTTCCCAAGCCTCATGGGCTCCCCGGGTAGGGTCCTCTTACAGCAAACACCTACACATGCTTGAGTGACCGCAAAGTGATCACTAGAACTGGGTGGTGTTCAACAACAAACAGATACCCAAACCCAGAAGCAACATGTGTACTATACGCTCTATTTTAGACCTTCTATCTATCTCGCCATGTAAATTACTATAACAATTACAGATGGTGCTTACATTTTAACACCTGTCAACTATGTTTAGACTCCTTGAGAAGTTCAACATCACCAACACAGTACTAGCTTTTAACCTGTTATGTTAATGTATAAATTACATGCAATAAAATCCATCCCCTTTAAAAGGCACACCTGGGGAGTTTTGATGGAATATACACTACCATGGTCATGGCACAGAACAAGTCCACAAGACCCAAACAGCTGCCCACCACCCCTTTGCTGTAAACTGCCTGCTCTCACTGAGCAAGACTGTCACACTTCTTCACCTGGCTCTGGAAGCTGACGTTCAACCCCTTGTTGACTATTAAAGAACTTGTACACACTTTCATAAGTGACTTCCTTCAAACTGAAAGAAGTACAAGAATATAAAAGCCTTCAAGGAGACAGGAGTCTCTAAGGAGTGCAAGTCTAACCACACGTGGCACAGAAAGCCTCTCCAGATGAGCGTAAAATTACACTCTTCTCTCCTTCATAATGACTCCAAATCAAGCAATGGCACGGCAACTTTTGAAGCACAAAAACCAACTTAAAAGCTTCTTTACCTGCTCAATCCGATGTCTTGTCTGCAGATAAGGGTCGTATCTAGCACGAATAGCTCGCATGGAAGTTGGCTAAGAAAATAAGGAAAAAAATATCATATTATAGTTATAACAAATTAAAAAAATACTGAAGGAGTGAAGGGTTGTATTAAAATTAAACTACTCAAGGGTTTTGAGCACTAAAGCCATGCCTCATATCCCACCTTCCTTTCTCAGTTTTGGCAAGGTTCAGAACATCAGGCTAGTCCGTACCACACTGTCGAGGGTACCTCAACAGCAGGACATCTTCTTGGGTTTCAGTCACCTTCTGTGGAAATGTGATGACATCCAAAGTGTAGGTGCACACACACCGATGGGCATACATACTCAAGAGAGTCATGTAGTAAAATCTCTTTGCACAAGGCCTTTATTGTTACACAAGGTTTCTAATGGTTCAGCAAATGGTCTTGATGTCACTATCACACTGGAACACTCTACTGTGATGAAGAAGTTTCCTAGCATAAAAGGACGATGAGCTTCTTTTTGAAACAGCAGCAGGTGGAAAGTATTATAGAGACCCAGAGCTGGTCAGAATACAGAAAGTAAGTGATAGCAGAGTGGCCAACTCCAGCTGATACACCGAACGCTCGGGGAGAGGTGGGCAGAAAACCAGGTCGTGTCTTTTACATGTGACAGGGATAAATACACTTACAAGATCCCAACAAATGACTGTCTGTCACACAATGACATCACCAGCTGACATGCCAACATGGATGGGGGGATTTCCTAAGGCCCTACCACTAGATAATGAGCTACAGGCAATCGATGGTGCTGAGAGAGAGAGTCAGTTTTCTCCAGGGACAAGCGCTCTGAGCAGTTATCTAATTCCCAAAGTCTTTGTGGTTAGGAAGGTGAGATAGGAATACTATTAAAAGGTTGAGGTCAATCTGAGTCACAAAGAGAAATGTCTGAAAAAAAAACCCCAACACAACACACATAAATATATATATGTATATGCCTCAAATTCTTCACCATAAAACTGAGATAATCACAGTATCTTGCTTCCAAATACTGCTGAAAGGGTTCGAGGGGCAAAGCACTTGGGACAGTGGTCAGAAATAATAGTAAGAAATGCTCATGTTAGCACTGCTCCTGTGGCTTGGCACACATATGGTCAAATACCTGGCAAAAAGCTTTTTAATCAGGAAAAAAGCCCAAACTTCTAAGAATGTTGGTACTTGTCATGCCACACTCTGGATCATAGCACTTAGTCAGGAGTAAGTCTTTACCTCGTAGCCTGTGTAAGACTGGGTTGAGTACTCAAAATCCGAGTCAGGTCCTCCAGGGCAGTATCTAGACACAACAGAAAGAGGAGGGCAGGTGAAACACTCAGTCAAACAGAAAATTCTGCTATCAAAGCGGCTTTGCCATCACTTCAAACAGTAGCCTCCTCTCGCAGCATTGTTTACCAACAAGCAAACTAGACAGTAAGTGAAGGAACATGGCGACATTCGTGTCCAGAACACTGCAGGCAAAGATCTTTACATGCTTAATGCGGGAGCCCAGCTGTCCAGTCTGGATGATTCTATGCTTTCCTGGGACCCATATTCAGGAAAATTTCCCTCCCATTTAATGTTCCTACTCAAGCCATGCATTTGTACCCATGAATTCTTCCCAATACCTCAACTACAGAAATCTAACAGTTATTTATAAGAATAATATAAAAACTTTGATATTTTTCTGGTCCAAATTCATTTTGAATTTGATGCTGGAATCCAGGGAGCTTGTTGGTCATAGATGTCCGTTATCCCAAGCTCATAACCTATGAGTATTTCAGCACTGCAGCAGTGGCTGCTCCACTTTCAAAGTGCTGAAATACCTTACCAAAGCTACGCGTCTATGCAGCAACATCTTACTATCATCAGCCTGTACTGGCCAGGACATTAATAAATCTACTTACTAGTTTAACTGAAACACACACATCAACTTGTCAAAATCATACTTACACACATATATTTCCTGTAAAATTGATGTGTGGACATCTGTGAGGTTTGCACATCACAGCCACAACTGCAATCTATAAAAGAAAGATTAATTAAAAATCTATCACTGAAAAAATTAACACAATTCTAGAGTGGTTACCTTAAGAGCGAAGGAAAGGAATGTAACTGGAGCTGCACTTTAGGGTCTTCAAGATATGAAGAGGGGAAAGATCGATGCAACCTGAAGAGAAATCTGGGTATCTCTCTCAAAATATGGAAGGTGCTACACCCTAAAGCCGAATTCTTTTATACTGATAATATTTGAATGTTTATATGAATTGCATATATGAGTTTTATAATTGGTTTTACGGTAAATACAGAATAAGGAACTGTTACTATTAATTTGCGGTGCTGGAGACTGCATCCAGAGTCTTTGAGCACTCCTCTTCCACTGAGCTGTAAACCCAGACCTGGAAATTAATTTTTAAGATTTGGGTGAATCTTATTCTCTCTCTAGATATTTTGCTAAAATATCGACAAAGGTCACTACATATATATATAAAAAACCTAATCATTATTATTCAAATTTCACGGACACTTTAGGTTTCAATCTATAGCAGAAAGCAGGAAGTTAGGAACCAGACTGATCCAGAGTCTATGTGTAAAATCTCAGAGTACCTGACGGAGTCGAGGATGGGCGGGGGAAAGAGCCTGCTTGAGAAAAGGCTGGTAGCAAAGATTTTAAGGCTAGGCCGGGCTGTGGTGGCGCACGCCTTTAATCCCAGTGCTCAGGAGGCAGAGGCAGGTGAATCCCTGTGAGTTCTAGGCTAGCCTGGTCTACAAGAGCTAGTTCCAGGACAGCTACACAGGGAAGTCCTGTCTTGGAAAACAACAACAATAAAAAAAAAAAACAAAAACCAAACCAAAACAAAAGATATTAAGGCTATTAAGAAGTAGCTGACCAGATAGAGCCACACTAAAGCTAACATGACCAGGATTTCTTACAGACAGAGAGGAAGCTGTACGTGTAACAGAGAGAAACAGAATGAAGCCCAGGGCTGAAGAAACTGGAGTATTGTTCTCCAATTACAGTTGTTGACAGATCAAGACACCCCGAAACAGATGGAAGCGTGCTTATATAAGCACACACATGTGTGCAGATTACCAAAAAGGCATGACCTGGCTCTAGTTACGCAGAAGCATTAGTTAAAGCAAACCGAAAAACGTGTTAGGAAATGACCAGCCGACAATCTTCACTGTGAAGATAATGAAATCAAGAAAAGACAGAACAGGTATGTTCTGAGGAGCCATGGCAACCAAGTGCAGCAGGGATTCTGAACTGAGAAGTTATTGAAACAGCAGGTGGTGAGAAGACAGCAACGCACACAAGCTAAACTCCTGGGTTTTCATTTTTGTTTTTTAAGTTTTTGTGTGTGTACAAGTACTTGTTAGTAACACATGTGTATCAGATTTGAAAGCACATTGTATGTAAAAATTGTGGGGTTCAACTGTCCACAAATACCAGAATCCAAAAGACCACGTCACTAAAGTAGCCAACACAGGCACTAGAAATATCATGTCCTGATCCAGACAGCATACCAAACACACTGGGTCACATGAGGAACATGGACTTCAACTCTGGAACCCCTTTCCAATGGATCCTAATCCTAACCCTGCCCATTTCCCCTGGCCTCTCACACTCAGCCTTTTTATCCTAGAGCCTCAATCCCAATTCAGTCCATAATGATTTACAGGGATCAGGACAAGAGTGCCCAACACAGCCTTACGTTTCTGAACTGCTATGCAGGCCGCATCTGGACTAACTTTCTAGAAACTTGTCCTGCTCACATCAGGAAATGGTTTCTTGTTATCTGGTTTCTTTGTCAGATGTATGTGACTGTTTACAATCTAATTCTAAACAAGGTCCCTAGTTGTCTCAGATGAACTTAGTAGGAGTTCAAAGGTCAGTGTGGTCTCTACAGTGAGAGTCTCTCAAAAAGAAAATCATCAGTCAAGTGAACTGAGTTTCCCCCATCTGTGGCACTCCCTGCCTGCAGATGCCATGCCCTTCACGCCCCTCCCACCTCTGTGATCTCTTTCCTATTCCTTTTTTGTTCCCAACACCCTGAGCCTGACCCCCTCCCCCATCATACAAGCGTACTCACAGGTCAGGAAAGCACAATGCTTTCTACTGGGGCTCTACTTCTTCCTTTTGCTGTAGAGACTCGTATCTCTGGATACCCACAGCACTCCCTATTGGAGATTAACTCTACAATCATCACATATAAAACGACCCTGCTGGGGCTAGAGAGATGGCTCAGCAGTTCAGAGCCCTTCCAGAGGACTCGGGTTCAAGTCCCAGCACCCACATGACATCCCATGACTGACTGTAATCCCAGCTCCAAGGGATCTGACACCCTCACACATACATGCAGGCAAAACATCAATACACATACAATAAAAATAAATTAAAAAGCGAAACAAAAGAAAACCCTACCCTGCACCATGATATGCCTTTCAGAAGTACCAACTGGAAGCTATCAGCAATAAGAGGGTCAGCAGCACTTGTTACAGTGTTAAGTGACCGAGCCTCAATCTTTAAAGACTACAAAAACTGTACTCCTTTACTGCCCTTTCAGCATTGCTGCACACCCCTTCACTTGAGCACACAGCACGACAGACTTCAGGAGTCTGAGCTCCCCACCCCTGCCTTGCCACCGCCACCGCCAGTTCTCCAGTTCAGACACTCACCCCACTGGCAGTCCTGATGGGTTTGGCCCTTAACTTGGGAATCAAGGCCTTTCGATAGTGAGGAGGGACCGCAGCGATGATATCCACCAGGCGGGGCTGGGACGAAAGGCCATACTTGGAAGCTGTCTTGGTTTTCACTCTGAAACCCAAGCATTTATAGTTATCAAGATCACAGCACTTCAGGCACAGGCTACTCACAGAATGGTGTGCACACATAACATCTGGCACTGCTCACAGAATGGTGTGCACACATAACATCTGGCACTGCTCACAGAATGGTGTGCACACATAACATCTGGCACTGCTCACAGAATGGTGTGCACACATAACATCTGGCACTGCTCACAGAATGGTGTGCACACATAACATCTGGCACTGCTCACAGAATGGTGTGCACACATAACATCTGGCACTGCTCACAGAATGGTGTGCACACATAACATCTGGCACTGCTCACAGAATGGTGTGCACACATAACATCTGGCACTGCTCACAGAATGGTGTGCACACATAACATCTGGCACTGCTCACAGAATGGTGTGCACACATAACATCTGGCACTGCTCACAGAATGGTGTGCACACATAACATCTGGCACTGCTCACAGAATGGTGTGCACACATAACATCTGGCACTGCTCACAGAATGGTGTGCACACATAACATCTGGCACTGCTCACAGAATGGTGTGCACACATAACATCTGGCACTGCTCACAGAATGGTGTGCACACATAACATCTGGCACTGCTCACAGAATGGTGTGCACACATAACATCTGGCACTGCTCACAGAATGGTGTGCACACATAACATCTGGCACTGCTCACAGAATGGTGTGCACACATAACATCTGGCACTGCTCCACCCGTCACCGGGGGCAAGAGCGGCTTAACAACCTATACACACTGAGGAAACAAAGGTCAAAATCTGTTCGTAAGCACCCTGCTTTCCTTTAACCCTAAACACTAGGAAGTAAAGCAGGACTGCGGGCCCAGGATAACGGCACAGTGAAGGTCTCTTTCCAAACCTTCCCACCCTAAAGAACTACTCTGACCTAACTACCTCTTCAGCCTTGCTGCTGACATTTGGGACTGTGTGTAGAAGGCTGTCTAGACATTGCCATGTGTCCCCAGGAAGAAATCACCCCAACCAAGAACTACTTTCTTGGATAAAATTTAATATATAAAAGCAACAACAAATCAAACCAGAATGTAAGTTCTAGACTCTACCTTACCTATTAAAAAACAAAACAAAACAAAAAAAATCCTGTCTCCTCCTACCTATGACCCTATCTATATATAACCCCAAGAGTATCTTTTGCTAAAATAATTACTTTAATTCCTAAACCCCTCTTCCATTTGTCTTGCTATATCCAAGTTAGCTTTGAACTCAAAATTCTCCCTGTGCCCCTGAATGCTGAGATTACAGATGCATGGTGTATCCAGTTTATCCCTTTATTTTCTCTACAATTTGACCAGCTTTGCTTTCCTTTGTGCCCACTAGCCAAATCCTACTGGTCACATTGTCTAATTGACCCACCTAAACAAAATCTGTGGGCTGCTCACAATGTTTTCAGCTAACTGAATAGCTAGCACACACATACATATGTGGTATATCAGATGTAAGTCACAGTCCTTTCACGTGATGTGTTGTGGCTAAGCCTACACACACACACCACAGGCAAGGGCTACTTCCCGAACGTAGGAAGGACTTTAACATGTGCTGGGGAAATTAGGAAAGACAGACCAGAGAAGCGCTCAGGTCTCAGGCAGTAGACACAGGGATGTCACTCTAAGACATTGTAGGACAAGCTTTAGACTAGAACGCTTTCATAGTCACAAGAGGACAAGTATGACTCACTTATTCCTTTAGCAAATGCTTTCTAAGCACAGTGTTCAAAGGAAAAGGTTGGGTACAGCCACCTTAAGAAACGGAGAACTGGTCTACAAGAGGTCACGGATGTGGTGATTACATGACATAGTGGGGAGAACCCTCTCTCTGTGAACATATATAAAGAGCAAATGCAGAAAAGAAAATAAGGAGCAGAGATGAAGGACCACTCAATCGAGGGTGCACCAAAGACCAAGGTGAATGGACATAAATGTGTGGTAGAGATGGCTGGGAGTAGATAAAGGCACCAGACAGGGTGCTCCCAGCAGTGGTGCTTCCAAGCAGACAGGAGAAAATGGGATGCGAGATGATGGTGCAAAGGAACAAATGGGCTTTGGAGGCTCCAAATCGCCACTGTGTCAAGGACTACTCCCCCCTGGGTGACTTAACGCCTCTACTTCTCAGATCACCCATATGTCAGGTGAGAATGACACCTGCATCTAGCCCATACTGCTTAGATTTGTTTTCTTCTTCTTCTTCTTTTTTTTTGGCTTTTCAAGACAGGGTTTCTCTGTAGCTTTGGAGCCTGTCCCGGAACTAGCTCTTGTAGACCAGGCTGGCCTCGAACTCACAAAGATCCGCCTGCCTCTGCACCCCCCCCCCCCCCGGAGTGCTGGGATTAAAGGTGTGCCAGGCCAAGTTTGTTTTTTCAATACGTATATGCGTGCCTGTGTTCATGTGTCACTGCGGCAGCATAGAGGTCAAAGGACAGCTTTTGGGAGTTGGTTTCCTCCATCCCCTACACTTTCACCTACTAGACCATCTTGCAGGCCCCTTGTGTGACTAATTTTATGCCAATTTGACATAGGCTAGAGCTATCTGAGAAGAGGGAACCCCAGTTGAGAAAACACCTCCAATAAGATTGGGCCGTAGGCAATCCTGTAGGGTAGTTTCTTTTTTTCTTTTCTTTTGTTCTTTTTTTCTCTTTTTGGTTTTTTGAGACAAGGTTTCTCGGTAGCTTTGGTGGGGTAGTTTCTTAATTAGTGTTTAAGACGGCTGTACCTAACCTCTTCCACCATGCTTAAACAGCATTTGCTAAAGGAATAAATGAGTCGGAATTGTCCTCTTTTGGCTATGAAAGTATTCTATTCTATAGTTTTTCCTCCAGCTCATTGAAGGTGATGCTGCCTCTAGGCCAATGGGTTCAATAATAAAGCAGGATGAACACACCATGGGGAGCAAGCCAGTAAGCAGCACCTTCGTTGGGCACTGCATCAGTTCCTGCCTCCAGGTTCCTGCTTTAAGTTCCTGTCCTGACTTCCCTCAGTGATGGAGCTTGACCTGAGAGTTGAAAAAAGTGAAAGAAATCCTTTCTTCCAAAGGTTGCGTTTGGTCATGGTATTTCATCATAGCAACAGTAACCCAAACTAAGAAATTAGTAGCAGGAAGTGGGGTATTGCTGTGACAGACCCGACCATGTTGTTTTGGTAGGACTGTGGAAGGACTTGGAACTTTGGCCTTGAAAAGCCACTGAGAAGTTAAGAGCTTGGTAGGTTGTTCTGTAGGAGCTTAGAAGATAAGTACACTGAGAGCAACGCAGAAGATGGAGGCTTGGCTTGCGAAGTTTCAGAGGGAAGCAAAGACTCTACCTGGCCATTTGTGTGACAAATATGTGGTGTCTAATGGAAAACAGCTGCGATTAACAAGAGACCAGAATCACTAAATTAAATCTTTGTTTTGTTGGAACAATGGATGCTGGTTGGCTGGGGCTGAAGAATCAGCTGTGATTAAGAAGAGACCAGCATCACTGAGGTAAAGTCTACTGGAAAGTGTTTCCCCAGAGTTAGCACATGCAAACTGTGTTCAAAGGTGGCCAAGGTTGTACTGTGTGCTGGCAGCCAAACCTGGTCATGTGTATCCCAAGTAGTACAGGTTTTGAAGACATGAAAGAATCATGGAAAGCAATTTAGGCTTGGCACTAAGAGAGGTCATTGGTGAAGGTATACCAGCACAGTAGTAAAAACCCCAGGATTGAAGGAGCCATGAAAAAGCTGAGGCTTGGCATCACGAAGAGAGTCCAGGAAAGGCTACGGTAAAAGTGCAGCCCAGTTGTAGTAGAAGACCTCAACATTTTGGAGATACCAGTACCATGAGATGATCACCAAGAACAGCAGAAGCAGTGGAGTGGAGCCAGCCAGAGCCTAGAAGGCGAACTGTGAATGCTGCAGAGGGCAGAGCTAGAGAAGTGGACCAAATACCCTGGAGGAGCCCAGAGGGTGATGAGTGAATCCCAGACATTGATTATTTACATTATTCAGACTGTGACTGTGCCTTGGTTCTTCCCTCTTGAAATAAAAGGTATTTAACTTAATTTTGATTTCTACAGGAGCCCATAGTTGAAAGACTTGAACTTTTAAAAGGGATTTTAGATTTTTAAGGAGACTGAACTTTTAATCTGCTTGAATTGTAAAGATGGTGGAACTTTAAAGTTATTATGTTTTACAGTGTGATATTAGTATTAACGTACCATCTGAGGGATAAATGAGAAAGAAAAGGTTCTAACTGAAAAGTGTAGGCAATCTCCGTTTACAGAAAAGTGTTGTTCTTATGTGTCAAGCTGACAAGCAAGATGTGACTGCCTCGCTGAAAAAGGTACTGAGCCATGTGGCTAACATGGACAAGAATAACGGGCTAATATAAGTTATAAGAGTTAATAATGGGCCAATCAGTTTATAATTAATGTAGACCTCTGTGTGATTTTTTTTTGGGCTAAACGGCTGTGGGAACTGGTGGGACTGAAAACGTCAGTCAACAGAATGGCGCCCACATGGACATCTGCATCCACAAAAAGCCTGAGAGAGCCTGGGAAGTAATTTTAGAGAGAAAAGAATAGTGTTATGCACAGCTTATTGATAGCAGCATTTTCCTGGGTGGGCTCTGCTTGCATGAGGCAAGCACTCTCATTTAAGAGAGACTTCCTGATTCAGTTTTAGCTGCAAAACCTTGCAGCTCTTTTAAAAGGTCCTGCCACAAAACACTTGAATGGTGTTGATGAAAAGCTGACTGCAAGCTTTTTGGTGGTGGCAGGGACCTTGAAATGCCGTAAAGTTGTGGCAATAAACATAGCTCCCGCTGGTACCTCCACCATGAGGCTGAAATCTCCTAAAGCTAAGGAATGGGCTGGATCCAGCCATCAAAGCCATGGCTTTAATCCTAGCCATATCATTTAGCAAATTAAAGACTTATGTAGTCAGAAAAAAAGAGATACTGTAAGATAGTTTCAGAAGAAAAAGCTTCTAAACAGTTTACAGTGTGTTTAAAAATAAATGTAGGATTGGGAGAGAAAAGAAAAAAGGTTAAAGTCCTTAAAATAAAAAAGAAAGAGTAGCTGGGTGTGGTGGCACACACCTTTAATCCCAACACTTGGGAGGCAGAGGCAGAACAGATCTCTTTGAGTTCAAGGACAACCTGGTTTACAGAGTGGGTTCCAGGACAAAGATACACAGCAAAACCCTATCTCAAAAAGCCAAAAATTAAAAATAAAATAGAATTGTAGGTATCTTGTGAATGCCTTGACTTCAAAATTGAAGTCAAAAGATATGTTACTTTGGAGAAGAGGTTTTGCTTTTGTTTCCACAAGAAATGAGAGGCTGTGGATTTATTTCAGGTTAAGAAAAATAAGGTTTGATCAAGGATGACCCCCTGAGAAATCTTCGATAGGAGCAGATGGCCCAGATGTCTGAGTTCAACACCCAAGACTGCTGGTTGAGATGATCAAGCCTCACAGGATACTCCAGTCAGGACTTGATCATAATTCTAAATTTTCTTTGGGTCCCCATAAGATTATCAGTGCTCCCAACCAGGAGGAAGTAGACTGGAAAACTAAGCCCACATTCCCCAAAAAAGGACTATGGATATTTTCCTTTGTTTAGAATGTTGGTTACAAGTTGTTATGAATAATGGTCCAGAGAAAAGCTAAACAAAGGATATTAGATTCAGAGTTCTTGTTCTTTAAAAAAAAGGGGGGGGTAGATTGCTGTGGGACAATGGTTTTACCCTGTAAACATGTTTCTTGTAGTTGTTTAATAAAATGCTGATTGGCCGGTAGCCAGGAGGAAGTATAGGTGGGGTGACCATGCAGGAAGTAGAGGTGGGACAATGAGAACAGAAGAATTCTGGGACAAGGATTCTGCAGTCTGCAGTTGTGATCCAGACACAGAGCAAACAAGATGTGACTGCCTTGCTGAAAAAGGTACTGGGCCACGTGGCCATGGACAAGAATAATGAGCTAATATAAGTTATACGAGTTAATAAGAAGCTTGAGCTAATGGGCCAATCAGTTTATAATAAAAGAGAGAGAGAAAGAGAGAGAAAGAGAGAGAGAGAGAGAGAGAGAGAGAGAGAGAGAGAGAGAGAGAGAGAGAGAAAACGCTTCTATAAGTTTGAGCTATAGGCAAGCCTGTCAGGCATTTCCTGATAGGGGAGAGTCCAGCCTATTGTGGGTGGTACCACCCCTGGGCTGATGGCCTGGGTTCTATAAGAAAGGCAGAGCAAGCCATGGGGAGCAAACCAGTAAACAGCCCTCCACTATGACCTCTACATCAGTTACTGCCTCCAGGTTCCCTGTTTGAGTTTCTGCCCTGATTTCTCTCAGTGGCAGATGGTACCTAGAAGTGTAAGACAAATAAACCCTTTCCTCCCCAAGCTGCTTTGATAATGGTGTTTCATCACAGCAATAGTAACTCAAACTAAGACACCCCTCATCAAGTTCCTGAGAGGATTAATTCAGCCATTACCTGCAGTGCCCTTGTACCAGTGCCTGAGATACTGGGAGTACCCAACAAAGATGGAGGCAATCAGATTAGGAGGCTCAGACACAGCTTATTCATTGTGAAGGACATGATAGAACAAGGCAGAAACCTGAGATTCTTAATGACTACATAGAAAACAGGTAGCACAGGATCAGTTAACAGAACAACTCTCCTGCTCGGCATAGCGGGGCATGCTGGTAATTTCAGGACTTGGAAGGTAAAGGCAAGAGGAATGGCTTGAGTTTGAGGAGATCTTGGGCTTCAAAGTGAGGCCATGTATCAGACAGTTAAACAGACAGTTACTTAAGAACAAAACTGCAAGATTGCCCACTTATAGCTGCACTTACTTATTGAGATCGATGTCTCTCCCGAGTTCGTGGGCCTCAATCAGCTGCTTGATAACATCTCCTATAGTCAACAGCATCAGCTCAGCAGGGCTGAGATCTCCTGTAAAGATTTTAACAGCAGCAAAAGTCTCATCAACATTTTTTACATTTATTTATCTATTCATATGTGTGTACATATGTAACACATGCATACACATGAGCATGCGCATGCAATTTTAAGTATGGATGACAGGAGCTGGGTTTTTCCTTCCACTGCATGAGTTCTTGGCTTATCAGGCTTGGTAGAAAGTGCCCTTACCACAGAGCCATCTTGCCAGCCCTCAGTAAAGATTTAACAATCTTACTTAGTAATTTTCCTTCCAAAATCATCTCAAGATCAGCTCAGGGGCATCTAATTCTAAAATAATCTCAAACATGCCAAACATATAGCTCAAGAGGAGGAGACACTAAATCTGTATTGTTCACAATCCGAACATCTTTTATATTTTCAATTAATGCCCCTTTCAAAAACAAACAAACCAAAAACAAAACAAAATAACAATAACATCAAAAAAAAAAACAACAACAAACCAACATTATCTGTATGTAGGAAAAGCTCCCTTTAGAAGTCCAGGACTGAGAGGATACTGCAGACAGATATAGGAAAGAGGAAAGACGACTGCAGGAACAATTATGAACAGAAAGAACCTACTAGTGCAGGAAGGGGCCAAAGTAACTAAATGCCCGTCCTTCACTGCAGGGTGGCAATGATGAACACCGTAAGCACACAGAGAACACTGGGATGCACTAACTCAATCTCAGACAGAGTGAGGGAAACAGAGCAGGAACTTGCCTGTCCCAGAATGCACTAACTCAATCTGGGAACAGACTCAGGAGACAGGACACTACCTGCCCATTCCACAAAGATGTACCAAAGGGCCTTTGGCTGTCTTCTCATTATACAGTTCAGGCTGACTTGAATTTGTTATTGGTTCGAGCAGGTCTTGAACCTATGATTTTTCTGCTTCAGTGCTGAGATTATACTGCATGGACTACCTTGTCTGGCCTATCGAAGGATCTAGCCGCATTTCCAAGACACCATCTGCAGACTTTCATGACCCTGTCTCGGCAGCCCCCCTTTTATCCACAGAAGCAGGAGATGCTGCTGCTTGTCCTATCACCTTACAGCCAAGCCAGGATAATCTCAGCTCTTTTTCCTAAGGGTCAGTGGAGCCTATCTTTTACCAGCTGACAAGAATGGTGTGATGTCTTAGCTTGGGTAATGGCAACGAACATGCCTTCTGCTTGCTGGTGTAACAAAACATAGAAGTCATCATAGAAGTGTGGCTAAAGAGGCCATGGAAGTTACTGAGACCTTTCATCCAGTCCCATCTGAAACTCACTATCACACTGGAAAGCTGGTACTGCTATCCCATTTTATAGATGTTAAAAAAATGGATCGAACAGATAAGTAAATCGAGAGTTAAATCTCAGGTCCTTGTCTTTTCACCATAGTGTACACTGTGTACCGCACTGACTTAATGAGGCAAAGCTAACACAGACAAAACAAGAGAAAAGTCCACGTGCAGCCAAAGAGTAAATGCTTCCCCAGGGCTTCTCAGTTTTACAAAGGTGCCCCAGAGGCCATGTACCAGAGGTGGACCTGGAGTATGGGGTGAGCACAGATGACATAGCATCCTGTCAGCTTGCACAGTCACATTCTCATACCTCCATCTGACATCACTGAGAGGCCAGGAAGCTGTGTAGTGCAAAGTTTTACTCTTTTGGCTTTCTGTGGGGCCTACCACTCAGCTCCCAAATAATTCACACATGGAGGCTTATTCTTAGTTATGATGGGGTGGCCTTAGCTTGGCTTGTTTCTTGTCAGCTTTTCTTAATTAAATTATCCCATCTACCTTTTGCCTCCTTTTCTTTCTTCTGTATATCTTCCTTTCACTCTTACTCCGTAGCTAAGTAACTGACCCATGAAGCCCTCCTCCCCTTGTTCTCTCTTTACTTCTCCTCCCCTCGTTTCTTTTTCTATTTATGCTCTCTGTCTGGCAGCCCCGCCTATCCTTACTCATGCCTCACTATTGGCCGTTCAGCTCTTTATTAGACCATCAGGTGTTTTAGAGAGGCAAAGAATCACAGTTTCACAGAGTTAAACAAATGCAACATAAACAAAAGCAATACACCTTAAAATAATATTCCCCAACAAGGCTGGGCTGGTAAAGCAAAGATGTGTAAAGCTTCCGGGAAACAAAGAATGGAACAGCAGCGCCAGACATTAGAACTACCTATTCTGGTGAAAGGAGATCTATCTAACTTGAACACAGGCTGCCTGAACAGGGTTCAATAAACACACAGAACACTGGCTACTATGCAAAGGCATAAAAGGTGTTAACAGAAGAGAATTATACATTCTCAACGCTCTAACTTAAGAAATGAAAGTAGTTTTCAAAGAAAGTGAGGTTATCAATATAAACAATAAGTCAAAAGGGGGGAAAAGATACAATCAATTTGGATTCTAAACAAAAGGCTTTTGAACAGTACATTAAAAATCCACATATGTGAAGTCCTGAGTTCGAATCCCAGCATCCATGTTAAAAGCTAGGCATAGCGACATTAATACCTATATTTTCACCATATAATGAAAGAGAGAACCAGAAAGGACATGACACGGGACTATGGCAGGATTACTGACGCTTGCTGGTTGCCAGCCTAACTCCAAATTTAGTGACAGCTCTTGTCTCAAGGAGGTAAGGTGGAGTGAGACAGAACAGAACCTAAGAACTCCTCCTCTGGCCTGTGCTCCCACATACATATAAGCAAACACCACACTTCTATACACATACAAAACAACAACAACAAAATAAAACCTACAAGACGCAAAGAAAACCTTTAACCTGATCCGATGGACAAATCTCAGAAGACAAATGCAAGAGTCGACAAAAATAAATGTACACGAAAGCAAAAATGGTAGAGGGAATGACAGTAAGTAAACAAATTTAAGAGGTGATTTCAAAATAAGAACTAAAATTAGGAAACAACCTTCCTCAAGACCCAGCAATACCACCTTTGGGTATATACCCAAAGGATGCTCAATCGTACAAGGACATGTGCTCAATCAACTATGTTCATAGCAGCATTGTTTGTCATAGCCAGAACCTGGAAACAACCTAAAACCCCTCCACCGAAGAATGGATAAGGAAAATGTGGTACATTTACACAATGAAATACTATACAGCAGAAAAAAACCAATGATATCTTGAATTTGCGGGCAAATGGATGGATCTAGAAATCATATTAAGTGAGGTAACCCAGACCCAGAAAGACAAATATCATATGTACTCACTCATAAATGACTTTTAGACATAAAGCAAAGAAAACCAGCCTACAATTCACAATCCCAGAGAACCTAGACAAAACTGAGGACCCTAAGAGAGACATGCATGGATCTAATCTACATGGGAAGTAGAAAAAGACAAGATCTCCTGAGTAAATTGGGAGCATGGGGACCATGGGAAAGGGCAGAAGGGGAGAAAGGAAGGGGAGCAGAGAAAAATATATAGCTCAATAAAAACAATTTTAAAAAAACCCCACAAGAACAAAATAAAAACTAAGGTGTTGGTGACTGTTAAAGCCAAAAGAATAAAGCTGTGTGGCCTGATCATCTAAGAAGAAACAAGTTACAACGCGGCAAGATCAAAGCAATCTAGTGCATGCTGTGTTTGGTGTGACAAGAATACAGGCCATGCTGTTTGGAAGGGGAATTCCAGTTAATGCCAAGAAGCAGTGACCAACAACACACTTAGTTTTCATTTGATGCCGAGGGGTCAAGGGCACACCATGACCAGTCGGCTCCACACACTAAATTTAGACGACACAACTTCAAAATGGCTGGGTAAAGGCTCAGTAACCAGCTATTGTTCTGACAGCCGACAAGCATTATCAGAACAACCGCTCAAGATGGTCTGCAGAGATAGGAGTGGAATCTATTACAAATACTAAAAAAATGTTTTTTTTTCTGTTTTTTGTTTTGTTTTGGCTTTTAAATGCTCTCATTCTGTTGAAAAATCTGCACAGCACTGCTCCAGGCAGTTCACGTAAAGCTGTTGCGCAAACTGTGCGTGGATAATTCCTACTTTAAGGAAGGGCCGACGCCTTTCCTACTTTAAGATTTAAAACCAAACCAAACAACCAAATAAACACGTCCAATCAGTCGCCACAAATGAAACTGCGACGCCTTAAATCCACTCCCCACCTTAACGCCTCTGAGACCTATCTTGGAATAACGGTACTATCCACCCAGCTACACAAAAGACACCAAGCAGCCCCTTCCAAAGAGGAAGAGAGGAGAGGCTGTTGGACACAAAGCACACAGATAAAAGATAGGCCAGCCGACCCCATGGCGCGGGGGTCCTCAGGGAGGAGAAGTCCTTGGACGAGTGGGGTTCATCCCCGTCTTGCGGGTCATCCATTTCCGCCTCCCTTTCCCCCTCGTCCCGCTTTTTCTTTTTTGCACCTTTCCTCTTCTGTTTCATCAGTGCGCGTAGTAGGGGGAGGCCACCACGTTACCGTAGCTCGGACTGCGGAGAAGCCGAGCAGCCGTAAAGCAGCCCGGGACTGTCGTGAAAGCATAGCGATTGTACCAGAAAGCTCTTCCCAGAAGGCGGCGCGCGGAGCCCCGCCCTGCCTGGGTGGCGGCTCGCTGCTCACGCTGCCTGGGAGGGGCGGTGCGTTCTGATTCTGTGGGAGGATGGAGAATTCTTGGGTACCAGCAAGCTAGGCCTGGCTAGTATCGACGGGGCAGTTTATTTAAAGCAGCTGCTCTGAGAAGCTGGGACGAGTGTGCGGTGTAACCTGAGTTCTTAAAGCAAAAGCCTGGGCTCTGACAATTTCCACAAGTGATACTGGGACACGTGTCACTAGTATAGACAACCATGTTGAGAAGAGGAACAGATAAAGGAGATCAATGGTTCTCCCACACACACACACTTCACCCTTCCCACATCCACACCCAGGCCTGTCTTTTTGGGTTGTTGACATAAGCGTTAGTTTTTAAAGGGTATAGAAGAAATGAGGGCAGGAACCACGAGGTATGCTTTGTTTAAACAATCCTGGATAAGGTGTGCTCTGGTTGATCATTGTCTCAGTTCTGGTTTGCAAGGTGGTCAAAGTCTTTATTGCGGACATCCCTCCAGGAGATCCATCTGGATCCTACAAGATAATCACTTACTGCTCCAGGGTGCAGCCCTGACAGCACTGCTAATGGCCCTTATATGGTCAGGAGTCTGCCCTTTGAGGCTTTGTTTTCTCTGGAGTCAAGGTGACTGCAGGTTTAGGGCCACAATGACTTGTTTTTGTGCCTTCAGCCAGAGTAAAGGAAACAAACAGACACAAAATGAAGACAGAAAACAGGCAGTTATCCTGCACTTAGTTACTTGTGGGCTCAAGTGGGGATTCATTGCTTATTTTCTTTGTTTTCTCCTCCAAAGGAGCATAGGAGGTGCCTGTTTCAAGAAAGCAGATGTGAGTGGTCCTTGCAAGGAGGTTTAGGGACTCAGGTACAGCATACAAAGACTGGATAGAAATCCTACACACCATGAGATTAAACCTTCACTGTGGTGAAAGCTACACTCTGATTTTCCTGAAAGACACTAGGCAAGAAGCAAATATCAGCTTGCTCTTGCAGGCTCTGCAGTCTTTAGTTTCCCTGAGTCTCAGATAAAGGACACATCTTTCTCGATAACTGTTCCGAAAACACTGGGAGAGACACCATGTTCAAGATTATGCAACATCTGCAGGTAGGACTTGGAATAACTTTTTCTTGAAACTCTTCCATGATCTCCTCTGTCCATGGACCAGATATTAAGAATTCTTCAAATTAATAAAGGCATGGATGTGATGTTTCCAATTCCTTACTTCCCACTAGAGTTGAGGTAGCTCTGTTTTGGGTGCCACCACGACACTGAAACTGTTTTGGTCAAGATTGAGATTTTTTTTTCAGTGTACCAAATTATCTTAATATCACCTTCCTGTCAATAAAAATAAATTAGCTTCCCTGAAAATATTTTAGGATAAGGGTCCCCACTCTAGAGTTTTCTATTATTTTTTTTTCAGTCTCTTGTAGATACCTGTCTCATGTCAAGATATTGGTCTTCTTCAGGAGTCACTTGACGCTGTCTTTTTCTAATGATTTCCCCCAGAGTTCCATGCTTTTAATTATTACTTCTTTGCTCTCAGATTTATAGTCCAACCCCCAGCCTCTTCTCTATCTGTCATGTTGTTAGAGTTTGATGTCAATATGTACTTCAAAAAATTAACATGTATCAAACAGGAATCTGCTATGGCTCTGTGCTGGCCAGTCTTATGTCAACTTGACACACAAACTAAAGTTATCTGAAAGGAGGGAATGTCAATTGAGAAAATGCCTCCATAAGATCTGGCTGTAGGGTATTTTCTTAATTAGTGATTGATGGGAAAGGCCGAGCCCATTGTGGGTGGTGCCATCCCTGGACTGGTGGTCTTGGGTTCTAAGAAAGGAGGTTGAGCAAGCCATGAGAAGCAAGCCAGTAAGCAGCATTCTTCGTGGCTTCTGCACCAACTCTTGCCTCCAGGTCGCTGCCCTGTTTGAGTTTCTGTTCTGTCTTCCTTGGAGATGAACTATGATGTGAAAATATAAGACAAAGCAACCCTTTCCTCCCCAGCTTTCTTCGGTCATGATATTTCATCTCAGCAATAGAAAGTCTAACTAAGATAGACTCCAGTGTCATCAAGGTGTGGGAACCAAATAAAGCAAGAGATTATTGTGCCTCAAACCAGGGTAGAAAGCCAGGGAAGTGGTAAGACTTGTTCAGGTTCTGAAAACGTTTTTGATGGCTTCAATAGGTCATCCACTCAGTGTGGGATCATTTGTGTGTGTGTGTGGGAGGGGAAGACATCAATATCAAGTGTAAGACCACAGTTCTTGGACCAAGAGGAATGATGTAGTTATCATTATCTCATATGAGGTGTCTGTAATGATGTGTTCTATCTCTTTAAGAGACAAGCCACGCCCACTCCCTCCCCTGTCCGCTGAGGCAGGCTGATCGTCAGCTTCCAGCCTGAGTTCTTCCCTTGAAGAGACAGCTTCTGTCTCTTCTCTCTCTCTCTCTCTCTCTCTCTCTCTCTCTCTCTCTCTCTCTCTCTCTCTCTCCTCTTCTCCTTCTTCCCCTTCCCTTCCAAGCTTCCATAACCCACTAAATAAATACCCAACCTCACTCTACATGGAGTGCCTATCGGTCTGTCTCTCGCCAGCCACCGCCTTGTGGCTCGCTGCCTGGGACCAGCCGCCTCCAGAGACCTGCAGCGTGCTCTAGTGGTCTCGTGCACTGTCCCTGGCTGGGATTGGCTGCTCTCGGGACCGCTACCCCCTGCCTGCCACCACATGGCCCGCTGCCTGTTGCTGCTCGGGGACCTGCAGCGTTTCTGCCACTGCAGTTACTCGGGGTTCCTGCAGCATTTTAATTAATCCATTTCAGTGTCCAGAGAGCCTGACTTTGGGTCTCTTGTATTTGGGATGCCTGGTGACAGGGCAGACCATGAAAGAGATTATAGATTGAGATCCCAGTGAGAGCTTTAGGTGTCTGGTGAAGTTTAAAGTTGTGAAACAGGGTAAAAGAAGAGGCTGAAGTCTAAGCCTTGGGATGTTCCTTTAGCAGATCAGAGACCAGAGTGGTAACCAACAATGAAACTGGCTGGGTACATCTAGGAGGTGGGAGGAGAACCAGGAGAGTGAGGGAGACCTAGGAGCCAAGCCAATGTCAAGGAGCGGGGAGTTACCAGTGGGTCAGACACTGCTGAGGAGTCAAGGACAATGAGGACTGAGTTGATCAGGATCATTGTGGGATCGCGATGAGAAAGAACAGTTAGGAATGGTCTCAGCTTGGTTGCTGTAGGTTGATGTGATTGCTAGTCTTCATTATCAACATGACATAGTTGGAAGAGAACTTCAATGAAGAATTGTCTCCATCAGAATTGCATGAGGGCCATTTTCTTGGTGGTTAATTGATGGAGGAGGGTCCAGCACACTTGACTGATACCAACTCTGAGCAGGTGGAACTGGCTGTATAAAGTATAAGACACGTAGCTGAATGTGAGCCTGGGAGTAAGCCAGTAAGCAGCATTCCTCCATAGTTTCGGCTTCACTTCCTGCTCAAACTCCTGCCCTGACTTTCTTCATTGTTGGACTGTGACTTAGAAGGGTAAGCCAAGTGAACTGTTTCCTCCTGCAGCTGCTCTGGTTAGGGCATTATCAGCAACAGAACCCAAACTAGGATAGCTCATATTCAATACAGAGGTGAGGGTTGAGAAAATCTGTCATTTTATTACCCGATAAATGGGGTAATAGTAGCTGGCAAGGAACCTGAGGTTAAAGGGTGACGCAAAACGGCAGTGCAGAGTGGTGATGGGGGCTGGGGTGCGGAGCGGTCGTGGGAGTAGGGTGTGATGACGCTGTGTGCAAATTCTTTCATTGGCATTGATACTTTCCTTGAGTTCAGTGGGAATTCAGCCTGGCAGGGTGACCAGACCTCTAACCAGCCTAGCATTCAGATGTCCAGTGTCAGGTGCTAAGAACTGTCATAAACCAATGAAACCAAATCGAAGACCTGAATATTAATCCACACACATTCTGACACCTGATTTTTGATAAAGAAGCAAAAAAAACCAAATGGAATAACGAAAGCATATTTAATAAATGGTGCTGGCATAACTGGATATCAACATGTAGAAGAATGAAAACAGACCCATATCTATCACCATGCACAAAACTCAAGTCCAAATGGGTCAAAGACCTCAACATAAAGCCAGCCATACTGAACTTTATAGAAGAGAAAGTGGGAAGTACACTTGAATGTATTGGCACAGGAGACCACTTCCTAAATATAACCTCAGTAGCACAGACACTGAGAGAAACCATTAATAAATGGGACCTCCTAAAACTGAAAAGCTTCTGTAAAGAAAAGGACATGCTCAACAAGACAAAACGACAGCCTACAGAATGGGAAAAGATCTTCACTAACTGATTTGGGAGTCCCCTCTGTGTGCTGCCATTACCATTAATGTAATTACTATGAAAGAAACTGCCTTGGCCTGTTGATAGGGCAGAACTTAGGTAGGTGGAGAAGATGGAACTGAGTGCTGGGAGAAGGAAGATGGGGAAAGAGATGCCATGGATCCGCTGGCCAGAGATGTGCTGAAATTTTGCTGGTAGGCCATGACCTTGTGGTGATACACAGATTATTGGAGATGGGTTAAATTAAGCTGTAAGAGTTAGCCAATAAGAAGTTAGAGCTAATGGGCCAAACAGTGTTTTAAATAATACAGTTTCTGTGTGGTTATTTCAGGGCTAAGCTAGCTGGGCGGCCAGGGCAAATAGCACCTCCTCCAGTAACTAACTCCACTTCAGACAGAGGTCTGATATCCAAAATATACAAAAAAAACCTCAAGAAATTGGTCATCAAAACAACAAATAATCCAATAAAAAAATGGAGTACAGACATAAACAGAGAACTCTCAACAGAGGAATCTAAAATGAGTGAAAGACACTTAAGGAAATGCTCAACATTCTTGGTCATCAGAGAAATACAAATCAAAACAACTCTGAGATTCCATCTTACACTTATAAGAATGGCCAAGATCAAAAACACTGATGACAACTCTTGCTGGAGAGATTGTGGGGTAAAGGGGACACTCCTGCATTGCTGGTGGGAATGAAAGCTGGTACAGCCCCTTTGGCTCTCAGTGTGGTGCTTTCTCAAAAAATTAGGAAACAACCTTCCTCAAGACCCAATAATACCACTTTTGGGTATATATCCAAAGGATGCTCAATCGTGCCACAAGGACATGTGCTCAACTATGCTCATAGCAGCATTGCTTGTCATAACCAGAACCTGGAAACAACCTAAATGCCCCTCGACCAAAGATGGATAAGGAAAATGTGGTACATTTGCACAACAGAGTACTACACAGCAGGAAAAATAACATCTTGAATTTTGCAAGCAAATGGATGGAGCTAGAAAACATCATTTTGAATGAGGTAACCCAGATCCAGAAGGACAATTATCACATGTACTCATTCATAAGTGGTTTTTAAACATAAAGCAAAGAAAACCAGCCTACAAACCACAATCCCAGAGAACCTAGACAACAATGAGGACCCTAAGAGAGACATACATAGATCTAATCTACATGGGAAGTAGAAAAAGACAAGATCTCCTGAGTAAATTGGGAGCATGGGTACCTTGGTAGAGGGTTGAAGGGGAGGGGAGAGGCAGGGAGGGGAACAGAGAAAAGTGTAGAGCTCAATAAAAGTCAATTTTTAAAAAGAACTGTCATAAAGAATCCAGGTGCCTTTAACAGCTTCCCAACCTATATTAGAGTTAGTAGCCCTTCTAAATATAGTTAGCCATGGAGACAAGAAAATCGCCAGTAGGGGGCAGGCTAAGCACGTATTGTATGCTTGTAAGTGATGGTCTGGTGATACTCATGTTGATTTTTCTCTGTTTTGAAATTTGTACTGGCAAAAATATAAAAAGAAAATACACAAAAACCCTAAGGGGGAAAAGTCTCTGAAATTCATATTGATATTTTAGAATCTTGCATATGTAGGGAGGACCCATCCTGTCAAAAGTTCAAACTAGTTTTTGAAATACTCTAAATATTTATCTTCAGTCCTGCCCACGTTATGATTTTTGTTACTTTCTAACCCCATTTTGGAGTAATACCTAGAGTATTGTCCTGGTATCCAGGGGTAATAGCCCACAGCTGGGGGTTGAAAGAATGTCTCCTCAGTCATATCAACAGGGTAGCCAACCTTCACAAAGGGGGATCTTGTATTTTCTGCCCTTCTCTACTGGACAGTACTCAAAACATTTGTTTTTTTTTAAAAGAACATGAATCTTGTAAGTTCAAGACCAGTCTAGGCTACATAGTGAGACCCTGTCTTAAAAACAAAATACAATTTTAAATAAATAAAAAAAGATCTAAAGTTTAATTTCTCAAAATAATTATTTGAACCCAATAGTGTTTTACTTTTGGTGGAATTTATGTGGGGGTAGCACTGTTTGTGTCAAAACTGGATTTTATTGACGGTATCCTGTTCTCCACCTCCCTTGGTCAGGCATGTGCGGGTATCTGGGAACTAGCTCTTTGTTTCTCTGCCCCAGCTCCGTCTGGACAGCAGTTGCCCTCAGAGAAAGGGTGCTGTGGCAGGATGCTAAAATCTGTTAGGGAAGGAAAAGTGGTCAAGTCCTGCCTGATTGTGGGAAGACAGCAGGGAAGGGCACACGATCCCCAGTTCACATGCAATTGAAGTTTAAATGAAAATAGGAAACAGCGTATCTTCACACTGAGGGAGGAAGTTGGGATAAATAGAAAATAGAACACAGCACATCTCCATATCGAGGGAGGAAGTTGGGGTAAATAGCCTAATGTGGTTGGTTTCACTTCCGCTGTGTTTACAGATGTGGCTTTGACTGTGACCACCGAGGGCCCTGTCTAGCGGGTCCCTGGTGTCTGCACCATCTGTATCGATGTGTCTCTATTCGCTACTGCTTCACTTGTGGACGTCTGGGACTGAAGCAACACTGATTGGGATTTTTTTTAAAAAGAAAATCTTTTTGATTTTTATTTTCAGTTCAGCAACATCTGGTAAGTTGTTCTTCTTCTCTATTCTGTGATATGATTTGTGGAATTTTTAAATAATAGAGCCTTTAAAATGGATAGCTTGAGATGTACAGAAAGCTTGAGAAAATAGTTTGTGTAACCTGCCCTTAATTACCTTGATCATCCTGGAGTGGTATATTAGTTATGAATGAGTTCACGGTCACGAATGAGCACATATTCATGGATAAGCATGAATGCTAAGAAAATTCTATGTCTTAGTGAATGAATGTTCCAAGTTTATGTCCAGGGTCCAGATTCTATCAGACCCCATCTAGGATACCATGCCACACTTGGCCGTTCTGTCTCTAAAGGTTCTTCTTGGCTGTCACCTGAGAGCTTTCCTGTGTTTGATGATAGTGCTCATTTTGAAGGGTCTTGATCTCGTACTTTGTGAGAGTCTCTGATATTGGCATTTTCTGTTAGATTAGAATTAGGGGTTGGGGGAAGAAGACCACAGAGCCTTTCTCATCCACCTTGGGGAGAATAAACAGCATCTCCGTGAGCTGTCACTATTGGTGCTGATCTGGATCACCTGGCTGGGGTGGTACTGGGCGAATTACTCCTTCCTCTCCGATTTCTATATTATACTCCTCAGAGGGAAGTCGGTACACAGAATGACCCCAAGGAGTAGGGCATTGTGTTTCTGCCCATGAGGATGGTTTTCCTTTAGTTTTGTCAGAATTGGATGATATCTGCTTAACTCCTAGGTGAATGGGAATTCACCTAGGGGGAAACATTGGCAGATAAACATGTCACCCCATGCCTTTTCTGCCTCTGGCAGGCATGTAACATTGGACACACTGGTGGTTAGGTGACAGCCACCTTTTCTCCTCCAGGTATTTGAAGGTTGGGCTTGAGAGCTCATATGGTATTTAATTACTCTTGACCTTGCTGTCAGGTGACCATTACTTTACTGGGTGACTGTGGGCAAGTTCCTTCCCCTCTCTGTGCTTCAGAGTACATGTCTGTAAACTGAAAGCCAGGACTGAAAGTCTCCAATTCCACTCGCCACGACTGCGCTCTGGTAGGGACAAAGAGCTTGTATCACTTCTCTCACTGTCCGTTTATAAAGAGGCCGTAAGCAAGGACAAACCAGAGAAAGGAAGGGTGAGCGAGGCAAGAACAGCTGCCAGCAGTCAGTTATTTAACAGGAAACCAGCCCCGGGCTGCCGTCCCGTGTCTAGCATTACCTGTAGAGCATCATTTGAAAGATGCCATTCTTGGGCTCAGGGCATGCGAATGTAAATAAGCCCCAAAAGCAAACCACGAGGGCTGGCCATGCAGCTGAAACCCAACTGCAATGGGCTGCGCTCGCACAGGTCTGTAAATTGGACTGCTCTGGATTGGTTCTTCACAGACACCGGCCCGATTTTCCCATCCTTATCACCTCCCTCTGCGGGGCAGTGTTTCCTGCCATTGGCTGAGGACGGCTGTTTTTAAGAGCATGAACTCAGCGCTGAGGCCGTCTCGGCCGTGCTGCTCCACCCCTCGGGAGCCCTAATTGCTGTTACCCTGCTGGTGGGGTTTCAAGATGAGGGGTGTCATCTTTTCAGCATCTGTTCACACCAGAGAACACACCTTCTGCTCACAGATGGGAAACCCAAGGCCCAGAGTGGCAAGGTGACCAGTGGACGTCCCACAGCTTTGTTTGGTAGCAGAACGAGAAGCAGAGGGGCCTCTGCCACTACAGCGTTCAGCTCCATATTGATGCGCTAGCCTCTTAGAGGCTTTCCTTTCGCTTTCCTTATAGAGTATTTCTGTCCATTTTCTAGTGCCTCAGATTGTCAACCAAATGGCCCCTTCCTCACAGTCTTTGAATTTGGCAGTAGGAATCTGAAACCTAAATCTCTATAACTCCATTTCAAGTAATTCCCGTTATCTCCACATGTCGGTTAGAAGTCAGTCACAAACTCCTTGTGAACTGGTGCCGTGGCTGCTGTTTTGGTGAGAGGCTCATGGGTTGGTGTCTGCTCTGATGCAGTTAAACTCAGTCTAACCCTGGACATATATGTGCCAACAGATTTTTCTGGACATCATGTGTTGTTGATGTAGTAAAAGAAGTCAGTTGAACATTCCCCTGACCCTGAAAAAAGCCCAAACCACTGCTGGTATTCCAGTATCCAGTGAGCAGGCCCGCTTCTTCCCTTCGCTCTGTGTGCTTTTAAAAATGTGCTTCGTCCCGCGTCCCTCTGAAAGTGAAGGTCCTTCATCTTGAGATAAATCTCAAGGCACCTTCAAGTCTAAGAGCTTGCGACATGTTCATGTTGCCCGGTGTCAGTGTGGTAATGATGCTTTTGCTATGGTCCAGTTGTTCTTTGGGGTTTTGTTTGGACCCACTTGTCCTCCTCCTCCTGGAATCTGCATTCTAGAATACTGATTGTCCTGGCAAACCACAGGATTTTGTCCAGCAGTGGGATCATACGTTTCCTTTGGTCTGCAGTATTCACGGAATCAAAATAACGGCTAGCGTTCTGCGTGGCGATGGCTCACTGCCCCACCCTTCTTTAGAAAGCAGCAAGGCTCTCCGTTATTTCCTCCTTTTGTACTGGGAGTCAGACAGGCCTCGCTGAAGAGTGGCCATGCTGTGGGGCATCGCCTTTTCTGTCCTTACTCATTCCGGTCCTGGTGTGGTTTGGTCTGTTTAGTGTTTGTAACAGTGATTTTTACATTATTTATTTATTTTCATGTGTGTGGGTGTTTTGCCTATGTACATGCCTGTGTACTGTGTGTGTGTGTGCCCACTACAAACAAAAGACAAAAGAGGGTGTTGCATCTGCTGGGACCAGATGGTTGTGAGTTACCATGTGAGTGGTAGGAATCCACCTCAGTCCTCTGTAAGAACAGCCAGTGCTCTTAACCGCCGAGCCATCCCTCCAGTTCCAAGTATTTCAAATCAGAAGTCGCTGTGGCTCTCATGGGATGTGACTTTGAGCATTCCCCCTCCCGGCGTTTCTGCTGTGCACTTTAAATGAGAACTCAGAATCTCAGCATTTGAAGACGAGTCTATTACCAGCTGGTCATACACATAGGTGCCATTTTTCAGACTTCTCTAGTATCAGAAAACCTTGAAGAACTCATAGTTCAGTAGGGAGGAGGAAATATAAACCATGGTTTCTGAGCTGAGCATAGTGGTACTTACCTGTAATTCCAGCACTCCAGAGTTTGAGGAAAGAGAGTCGTGAGTTGGAGGCTTATCTGGGCCTAAGCTGCGTAGAAAGAGACTGTGGAAAAGGGTGGGGGAGAAAGAGAAAGGGAGAGAGAGAAAAGAAAGAAAAGTCATCATAATTGGGCCATTTACAGAACAGCAGGAACCTGAGAAGGGAATTATTAGGAATTCAGACACCTTATTAGAGAAAAAAATTACAGGAACACACTCTTGATTAAAGGGTAGGCGTTCACAGGGAAGAAAAGGGTCAGGGCATTCTAGTGTGCCAGGTTTGTGGACATCCACCCGGACTTCTTCCCTGGAGAACCATGGAGGTTGTGAAGGGCCTGAGAGAAGGAATGGAGAGCTAACGTTCTTCCAACCTTGCATGCAATCAGCATCCCTTCCCATCCAACCAGCGTGTACCAACCATGAAAGCCGGTTAGTCACGTCAGATCTGTAAGCTGAACTAAGAATAGATCATTTTAACTGATGAGCTGTGATTTTAATTTGGGGGTCATGTGCAAATGAGGTGCAGGCTGCCTTATTTGGTGAGTCTGTCTGACTAGGGCCCAGGAGACTAGTGGAGACCAGCACCTCAGGAAGGTTTTGCATATTTCAGAGGGGCTGGTGGCTCTGGCTTTGAGATGCACAGCCGAGTGTTCCCCCACAGAAACAGTGGCTGTGGAGAGTAAGGGCTCTGGGTACACCCCCAGCATTCCCTGGGTTCTCATCTGTGTGGGCAAAGAGAAGGGCTCCAGGGGCTGACGTATGTTCGGCTCTGTAGTGTTCTTCATTCGGAGTCTCCCTAGGGCCCTGAATGTTCTTCATGCACATGATCCTGCCTTGTCTGCCAGTGACCTAGACACAGGCCAGCTCTGACACTCCCTTAGGATGCTTTCATACTGTTGTTCCCCCTGTGGATACCCCATGCTTCAGGGCTGCATTTAATCAGCCCCCAGTCAGTGTCTTCCTGTTGAAGTGGGGTGAGTAAGGTTCATAAGACCGAGTCTCTAGACATCTCCTTCCCTGCTCAGTATCCAGCCACTCAGCTCCAGTCCCGAGAAACAGCATGGAGACACCCCAGCTTCAGGCTGACTCTTGCTGGAAATATATGTCATTGGCACAAGTTCAAGTTCACCTGCCTGGGGCACTGACCTTGCCCAAAGCAGCCAGTGTGTAGAACTTGACGTCCGTAGCTCTGGTCACCAGAGGCTTATTCTCATTTCAGAATGAGTTGTTCTAAAGATCTCAGGCAATATCAAATTAAACCTCCCCAGATAACGTGTGTGATGGAGAACCAATGATCAGACACTGATCTTTGTCGCATCTATTATCAATGGGTGATGCGTGAGGCATGGGGAGGGTTTCAAAGAGAGGTGAGAAGACTCCCTGCTCTCTGGAAGTTAGTGGAAGACATAAAACACAAGCATATTTATGTATTCTCACTTTTGGAGGCGTGTGCTTTTATTCTTTAATGAGACACAGGGTCTTGCTGTGGAGCCTAGGCCGGCCTTGAACTTGTGATTATCTTGTTTCAGTCTTTCAAGAAGTGGGATTGTTACTCCACCCGGCTGCTTTTTGTACCTTTAATGCGTGCATCCTTCCTCTCTTTATCCTTTCAGGCTGGTATTCCTAAGCACACAGAAGGAGCAACTGACTTAGCAGGAAATGGCAGAAATGGAGGCTTCAGCAGGTGTGATGCCACACTCAGGTAACACTCCTGAAATGACCCTAAATAGGGCCTGGCTACTGTTGTCTGTTCAAACACTGAGACTGTGCCCACAGCTGGCGTTCCTTGCTCTTTAGTTGGATGCTGTTTTCTAATGGCAAGTTAGTAGGAACCGGCTGTCAGTTTTTAAAAACAGTAACTAAAGTAGTCTGTTCATAACAAAGCGAGCTGCTTGATGATCAGTTGTGTGTGTGAGGCTTCCTACCTTAAAAATAGTTTCTAGAACACAAGCTAGGACTCTCTGAAATCTAAGGTGGCAAGGTGAGGCCCTTGGAATACTAACAGGTGGCTCTTCTCAGAACGGGAGAGATGCGCCTAGGAAGAGTCTTATTGAAGGACGAGTCCATTGGAGTCAGTGTGGACAAGCTTCCTGCCTCAGTGGGCTGGTGGAAGATCTCTTGGGCCACAGCAAGTGCCTCTTTGAGGAAGCAGAGGGGGCAGCTCCCAGGTACTGGAACAAGGGTATATCAAATCATCCTTGTTTTCAGAACCGAGGAGCAAAATCCTCCTCGTCACTATGGAAACAGCTCCCTTAAGAGAAGGGGAACCAATATTTCCAGCTCTGTGTGGATAGCAGCCATCACATGAAATCTGACAGGACACACAAGCAAAAATCTCTGCAACTTCTGGGTCCCTTGGGCTGAGCTCAGAGCTCAAGAGGGGATCCTTTGCTTTAGCAATGGTTCACATTGACTGTAGAGCTGCGTCTTTCGAGGATCAGTTTTCAAAAGCGACACCCCCTGCCTGCTTCCTTCCATCCATCCCTCTTGCTCTTTACTAGAATAATTCAATGGAGCTGGAACAGGACAAGGGGACGGCCAAGCCATTGTAGGGGATAAGAACCATGGTCCATGTTCAGGCCAGTTCACTCCAGCTACAGGTTAATAGACCCATTCATGGTGTGAATCCAAGATGGAATATTTTATCCTTTCCAGGTGGTTTTCCATTTTTGGAACTGAGAAAAGAATTGTAATCCTGTTATTTTATTTAAATTCTTACCCCAAGCTCCCACTCATACCAGATTAATTGCCGAGTCTTATAAAGTTGAAATGAGGGCTCTCGATAGATGGGTTTGTTCCTTGTTTGATGCGTATGGTTAAGAGACTGCCCGAACATTGTTGACACAAGAATACCTGAGTTACAAAGTAGACATCCTTCTATATTATTTTGCAGATGACTGTGCATGCATCCTGGCATTCCGAGCTGCTTACTTGTCTTTAGTGTTTGGCCTACAACTGTCCCAGGCTTTTGAATAGCATATTTTTTTCTTTTCTGCCTCTTGCTCTCTGACTGAAGCCACAGAGCCAGCAACTACTTGGTATTTAGTTCTGCAGTCCTGAAGCTGAGCCAGGATGCATGCTTGCAGTTAGATCAGTCACTTCCTGGGACAGAAGGATGTAGTGAACAGCTTTTCATCTGTCACAGCAGAAGCATGAGGTGTCAGCCGTTCAAGCTTTGGCACATGTGTGGCTCTGCACTGGAACCTTCTGTGGCGTATGAGCTGTCTCCAGAAGGCAGCAGAATCTGCTCTGGGAGATGCAAGACTGAAGAGGTGGTGGTGGAAGGCTGTGCGTGACGTGTGGGAGGCTCACATCTGGAGCCCAGTGATGCAAGCTGGGGCTTCTGTTTAGGCTGCTACCCTAGGTCCCCACTGAAGTGTCTCAACAGCCCATCAGTGAGCCTGACCTTCTTAGACCATACTCAGCACTGGGGCCTTGTATTCGCTCTTTACATGAGTTCAGAGTGGCATCTCCTGGGACCAGGTGTTCCAGATCACTCCATGGCTCTTTCCCTGGTAACCAGCAAACCCTAGGAGCACTGGGTTAGGATCACTTCCAGAAACTTTTGCCCCAGAGACCAAGCTATTCCCCCTTTCTAGCCAGGCAACACTAATGAGGTGTGTTCTCCAAATCTAAAGCACAGCCTTCCTTAGGTTTAGGGCCCCTACCAGCCTTCCACCTCATAATCAAGTCATCATGTAGGTGAGTGAATGACTCCTGAAGACTTCAAAGATCTCCTGCTTTCTATTTTCTCCTGCTTAAGGAAGCAGCTGCTAATATCTGTAGGGGAAGAAGCCTGGGGCAGGGGGTGATTCTCCAATTTATTAACCAAAGGGCATCTTTTACTTTATAATATTATATTTTATTTTATCCTTTTGTGGTATTGATGTTGAACCCAGGACTTCAAGCACGCTAGTTAAGCAATCAGTACCACTGAGCTATATTCCCATCCCCCTTTTTAATTTTCAACTTGTGTATGTAGGAACAGTGTATGTGTTTGCATGTGTTCATGTGGGTGTGTATTTATATGTGTGCACATGTGCTTGTGGGTGGGTGTGCACATGTTTGAATATACATTTGGAAGTCAGAGTTAAATGTAGGCTGTTTTCCTCGGCTGCTGTTCACCTTTTTTTAAGTTTTATAAAAATCTTTATCGACAAAAAATTTACACAGAATACAATTTGCCTGTTTGTACCATTTAACAGACTTTATTCCAGCATTTTCAAAGGCCTGTGACATCATCGTCACTTTCTACTTTAGAACATTGTTATCTTTAATTTCATACACACATATAATGTATTGTGATTGTAGTCCACCTTTTTTTTTTTGAGACAGAGTCTCTCACTGAACCTGGAACTTATCAGCTAAGCTAGGCTGGTAACCAGCAAGCCCTAGGAGCACTGGGTTAGAGTCATGGAGCTCCAGAGATCGGCCTGTCTCTGCCTCCGTCATGCTGGGATTAAAGCTGGCCCAGCATAATTTTTACGTAGGTGTTGGCAACTGGGCTCCGGTCCTCATGCTGTGCCATAAGCACTTTACTTGCTAGACCACTTCCCAATCCTGATTTTAACCTTTCATTTTGAGATAAACTCTTAGTAGGTGTCCCAGACTGGTCTAGATGCCACGATCTCCCTGCCTCAGCCTCCTGAGTGGCTGGGGGTACAGTCATGTACCCCAGGCCCAGCTGGAAGGCATCCATTGTATAGGGAACCCCTCACACTGTGTCAGTGCTTCTAATTGACCAGCCTCTTGGTTTACAGATGAGGAAGGACTCAGAGGCTTAGCAGAAGACACTTGCCGTGGTTACCTGTTTGCTTTCCCCTCTGTTCTGTTTCTGGTGGAAGTCTGAAAGGCCTGTCTGATCCCTGCGGATTTCCTAAGGCTTAAACTTGGTGGACAGTATCTAGATACTTTGGTTTCTGAGAATATATATGCAATAGCAGTTTGCATGTGGAGAGGAATGTTGGAACCAGATGTGTGATGGTGTGTGTGTGTGTGTGTGTGTGTGTGTGTGTGTGTGTGTGAGAGAGAGAGAGAGAGAGAGAGAGAGAGAGAGAGAGAGAGAGCTTTCCAGGACCCAGAATCACATGGAGACAAGTCTAAGAGCGTGTCTGTGAGTGGCTCCTAGATTGGGTTGAGGTGAGACCCCCCCCTAATGTGGGAGGCACCAGTCCATATGCCAGGGTTCTGGGCTGAATACGAGGTGAGACCCAACCTAATGTGGGAGGCACCAGTCCATATGCCAGGTCCCGGACTGAATACGATGACAGAAGTGAGCTGTGTATACATTACTCCCTACGTCCTGACTGCTGATACTGTGTGACCAGTTGCCTTGTGCTCCTGTCACATGAGCCAAAATAAATCCTTCCTTCCTTGGGTGCTTTTTGTCAGGATTTTATCACAGATAACACAAAAGTAACCGATCTAAGGTACAACAGGTGCAGTGACCCTGAGAATTAGGTTCTAAATTGAGACAACCCCTCAGAGCAGGCAGAGCTAGCCAGGGTGCTCTGAGGCCTTCAACTTGTGTGCACTGGCAGAGGTGAGGCCAGGATCCTCTGCCCGCCCTCAGTCTGTAATTCTCTATGTCCTCTGTTTATCCTAGTTGACTGTGATCTGTTTAAAGAACCCATGAAGAAGAGACGCAGGTCACATCGAGACCAGCAATTCCAAGCATTTCCCTCTGCGGAGCAAAGTGCTCTTAAGGAATGTGAGTGTTGGGAAAGGCTGGTGTGGCTGTGGCAACATGACGCTGCCTTTCACAGACAGGTGCAGACACTCGGAGGGAAAGATGGAAAGTTCCGAAGGCAAGGGAGCATCTCCGCAAGCACCTGCTCCTTAGTATCTCCGCAGAGATATGTAACCTTTATATCCAGGCTGTTCTGTTTTCAAAATAACCTTTTCTGAATGAGAAGACAGTTGATAGATGGTTAGCTAGGTGCTTTGGTGGATATTTATACAGAATCCGCAGGAGAGAAGGCTCTAGAAAGTGTGAAGGGAGTGCAGAGTGCGCCAGTCTCTGGAGGGAGGTGATCAGAATCAACACAGCCTGTTGACGAGCACTTACCTCCAGCAGCAGATAGCTCGCTCGCTGGTTTAACTGACGTCTCGTTTTGCTGAGTTCTCTTCCTTTTCTGCAAGATTCAGTAGCCTCCTCTGGGGTCCTGGCATTCTTTCTCTGCCAGGTACACTCTCAGATAACCCATTTCTATTGATACCAGATGAAAAACTGGAGTCTCGGACCAGGAGGATTTTGAGCAACACTTATCAGAAAATGATTCAGTCTGTCTTCCTGGAGGAGAGCATTCCCAGTGGACTTAAGTATCTCATGTGAGTCTGGAACCTGCACCCTCCAATCCGATGCCACACCCCCACCAGGAGAAACAAAGTGCTCTCAGTTAGAAACAGCACAGAAGGACAGGAAAAAAATTCCTATGGCTGGAGGCTTTCTTTCAGGCTATTTTGTTTGGGGTTTTGTTTGTTTGTTTTTAAGCACTGACAGTAGCCATTTGTTGTGTGACCACCGTTGTCAGCTACTCTCCTGTGATTGTCCCATTTTTACTGAAACTGATGCTCAGAGAGACCAAGCCATGGAGCAAAGTCACACTGTGGATAAGGGGAAACGCTCCAAACCCAGCCAAACTATGTGTCACTGAGTTAATCAACTGTCCGTGCAGAGTTGGCTCAAACAACCTCAGTCGAGTCAATGACATAGTTGACCTTGCTCACAGGACTCCGGATTGCTCCTCAGACTTTTCTGCGTGAGTTTTATTAGAGACGAGAACATGGGACACAAACAAGGATGTCTCACATCTATGTGGACAGTATAACATTGTGGAGAATTCTCCTTACCAAGCATGTTTAGCTAGTCCTGTTTGCTCCCCAGCCCACGTCTATGTAGAAAGTAGGGAGCAGTCTTATCCCTTCATCAAAGAAAGGAAGGATATAGGGGGTTGCCCAGGATCGGACCTTAGTTTCTTTGCATTCTGTTCTGGTGTTCTTCTGCTCATACTCCTGTGCACTCTGAAACGGATGCAGAAACCGGCTTCTCGCCTTGATTGAGAAACCGCCGCTGGAGCCGATCTACGTAGGGTTCCTGGGAAGCACGGGAGCCGGCAAGAGCTCTCTGATCAATGCCCTCATCCAGCAAGCGATGTTTCTGCCCGTGTCTGGAGAAAGCATTTGCACGTCATGCATCGTCCAAGTGAGCTCTGGCTGCTGTGAACAGTATGAGGCCAAAATCCACCTTCTGTCTGATCAGGTAGGCCAGCAGATCTTCCCTTTGATCTTTTATCGTCTCTCATGTCTCTTCTTCTTTTCCTCTCTTCCATGACGTTTTCCTCTCTACACCACCAGAGATTACAATTCTATCATTATAAATGCCGCACAGGGACTGGGGAGATAGCTCAGTTGGTAAAGTGCTTGCCGGGTAAACATGAACACTTAAGTTTGGACCTTCAACATCTGTGGAGAGTAAAAAGCAAGGTGAGTCTGTCCCTGGGGGGACAGAGGTAACGGCTGGCACTTGCCAGCCAGCTGAACTGGTGAGCTCCCAGTTCAGTGAGAGATGCTGTCTCAAACAGACAAACACATAAATAAATACGGTGAAGTGATTGAGGAGAACATCTGATGTCAACCCCTGCCTTCACACATGTGTATGCACACACACAGAGATTACTATAGAACGTTCATCTTACGAAACCTATTTCGGTGAAAATATTCTGCAGGGTGAGATGGGGGTTCTGGCCCAGGTCCTTGGGTCAGCCATGCCCCTCTTTAAGCCCCTGCGTCCCCATTGTTTTTGTTTCCTTTCTGTTTCCGTGACGAATACCATGACAAAGACGAACTGAGGGGAGGAAAGGGTTTATTTGGCTTGTGCTTCCAGGTCACAGTCTGTCATTGAGGGAAGTCAGGGCGGGAACTCAAAGACAGAAGCCTTGGAGCACTGCCGCCTGTTGGCTCGCTCCCTGGCTGGTTCCCACGCTCATCCTCAGCTTGCTTTTTGTATAGCTCAGGACCATTTGCCCTGAAATGGCATCACACACAGTGGACTTGACTCCCTTCTGTCATTCAGAAAATCAAGACAGTACCTCACAGACATGGCCACAGACCGACCTGAGTGAGACGGTTCCTCCTTTGACCTTGTCTCAGATTACCCCAGGCTGTATCAAGTTGATGAAGACAACCATTTACTGGACAAGGGGTTTAGGGTAGCTGACTTAGGGTTCTGTTTTCAACTTCTGACCCCCCTCGGGGCCCTGGGCCCCTGCTCTTCCCCTTGTTACCATCCCCTCCCCCGAGTCTGTCATGAGCAGTGTGGCATGCTCTGCCTTGGCAGGAGTGGAAGGCGGAGCTGAAGGACCTGACTATGCTCCTGCACAGGGCGGACGGGCCCAGGGAAGAAGACGCAGATATGTGGGCCAGGGACGACGCAGCAGAAGAAGCAGCCCAGAAGCTACAGATGCTGTACGGCCGTGGGGCAGAACGGAGGCCCTATGAGGATTTGCTAAGGACGAAGCCCAGAGCAAGGATTCCCACCTGCAGAACCATCACTCTTAAGGCAGAGGAGGTAATGTCAAGATTTATTTTTCTTTATTGTTAGTCTTAAACATAACAGTGGAATAAGTCAAGGGGAATTGTCGAAGGTACAGTGTTTTTTATCGAAAAATAAACTGTTACCCAAATCGGAATTAGCTACCATCCAAGTTATCTTTCTTTCTTTATGCCTATAGATGGTAAACCTTGATTTCCAAATGAAGTTTTTTATGCTCGAAAAGACTACAGTCAGATGAGAATTAATTTGGGACGGCTTTGAGTGAAAATGAGTATATATGTATTCATTATATATTATATTATATCATGCATAGCATACTATAAATATATATAAAGGCTTAAGCAAATGAAGTTTATTCATTAGGAGGCAATTAGGAGGGTTTAGTGACTCAGCCGTGTCCAATTCAACATCTCTGTGGTCTCCTTGGCCTTCCGTGATGCTTGCTGCCTCTTCGTCATAAGGTTGCTGCTGAGATACCTGCTGTCGCAGCTCGTCTCATGGAAAGAAGTAGATGCATGTTGGCAACAAACACATCTCCCATTTCAGGAAGTGGAAGCGTTCCCAGAAACACCATTGTTAACTTTGCGTGTGGATTTCATTGTTCAGAACTGGCTGAGTGGCTCTTCTTAGCTATAAAAGGCAACAATCTGATTTGCCCTGATTATTAGATCAACCTCACTCCCTTGGCTCCCCAAACAGAAGGACATCCAGGCTGGCTTGATGAAGCCTGGGATGCCCATCCAGTTTCAGAACCGGCATGCGTTCTATTATGCTGAGATTCAGAATCTTTATTGAGACAAACTCTCTGTGAAACCAACACTCAACTTATAAACATTGCACATTAAAGAACCTAGGTTTCCCATGGTGGGCCAAGGGACATGGCTCAGCAGGTGAAGGTACTGACTGTCAAGCCTGACAGCCTGAATTTGATCCTGAGACCCACAGGGTGCAAGAATAGAATTGGTTCCTGCAAGTTGTCCTCTGACTTCCACATGTGCCCTGAGGCATGCATATGTGTGAACTTACATGTATATGTCATTCTCTATTGCTTTCTTTCTGGACCTTTCTATAGACATTGATCAACAATGACCACCATGGATTGTAGCTTTTCTGCTCTCTGAAGTGTCCAGTTGAGAATTACTGTCCTGTCTTTGTTCCCAGATGTATATAAGTAGGAACAGTAGATTGGAAACCCCCTCTTCCCCCAATCCCACTCACTGTTATTGAAATATTCTGGAAAAGCACACATATCAAGCATGCACACAAACACACACATATGGGGGTGGGGAGGAAGGATTTATTTATATATATATTTATGTATATCTACTTGGAAATTTTTTTAAAAAATTCTTAAAGATCAAATTTCTGATCAATCTTTAATCTGTAAAATATGATCATTAGGTCATGATTGATTTTCTATAATTATACATGAAACTTCCAGGAACTAAATTCTTCGCAGTTGCCTTTTGCCATGTGGAGAAAATATGCTCTAAGCAAAATTTAGAAAACTGCATCAATTTTAGAAGCAAATGGAATCTGGGAGATAAATTTAGCATCCCTACAACTTTTCTGGAGTCTTCTTCGGGTTGTGTTGGGCTGCATCATCTGAAAGTTAGGGAGCTTTCTTATATTCTGAACTGCCTGAAACTCACTGTGTAGCCAAAGATGGTCTTGAACCCTTGGTCCTCCTGTCTCCTGTAAGCATGCCCCACCACGCTCAGTCTATGCAGTGCTGCGACCAAACCTAGGACTTTCTGCTCGCTAGGCCAGCACTCTATAAGTTGAGCTACATTCCCAGCCCCAGTTCTAAATATTTACTTATTTTATTTTATTTGTGTGTGTCTTTCTCTATGGTGTGTGCATGTTTGTGTGTGTATGTGTATGAGAGAGAAAGAGAGAGAGAGAGAGAGAGAGAGAGAGAGAGAGAGAGAGAGAGAGAGAGAAATAGAGACACCGAGAGAAAGACTCCTTGGAGTTGGAGTTACGGGCAGCTCAGTGTGGATGCTGGGATCTGAAATCTGGGACTCTGGTTGGGTAGAAAGTGTTCTTATCCACTGAGCCACCTCTCTAGCCCCAACTATGTTAAGGAGCTTGAACTTGGTGGTCTCTGGAGTCTTCACAGGCTCGCAGGTCCTTGAAGAGACCATTCTGTGCTTCCTGGTGTCTGTTGTCTGAGGACTTCTTACTGTCCCTCAGCATTCCTTCCTTCAACGACTCTGCATCACAGGCAGGTTAAAGAGCCCTCAGCGTGCTTGGTCCGTGCAACCTGTCATTTCTCTTCAGGCAGGAGAGCTATCTGTCAAGCTGGACCCTTACATCCGGACTCAGAGGAGCGACTGGGATGGAGGATCAGCTGAAACACAAATCTGGCCCTTGATCAAATACGTGGAAGTGATTCTTCCCAAATCTGCACTGATTCCGGAAGGGGTTGTCCTGGTGGACATTCCAGGCACAGGCGACTTCAACAGCAAGAGGGATGAGATGTGGAAAAAGGTGACTGTTTCCCACGGGGTTTATCCCCCTTCTCTCTATTCCCTCACCCTTCAGAGAAACAAGTTGGGATTTTGTGAACTTGTTGACATTAAATTCCTTCATTTCTCTGTATTCTGGTGTTGAACAGGGCAGGGGCTGTATGTGGATAGCCACAGAAACCGGGGAAGCAGGGATTGCAGGGGTGTGTGTAGCCGGGATAAGAGTGTATGATGGACAAGAAGGGCAGCAACAGAGAGGCCTAGGGAAGCAGAGAAAGGGGACAAGGAGACTGCGAGCACAAAGGAGGCCATGTTACTTTTCTGCTGCTGTAATAGAGTGTCCTGACAAAGAGCAACTTAGGGGGAAAAGGACTTGTTTTGTTGGCTATGGTTTCAGAGGTGGTACAGCCCACCATGGTGGAGAAAGGATGGTGGCCAGGGCACAGGGTCTGCATGACAATCAGGAAGCAGAGTGATCTCATTTAGTCCTCACTTAGGAAAGAGAGACAGAGATATGCAGACATGTGGACATGTGTGTGTATGTGTGTGTGTGTGTGTGTGTGTGTGAGAGAGAGAGAGAGAGAGAGAGAGAGAGAGAGAGAGAGAGCAGAAGGTGGGGCTGAGCTCTCAGAAAGGTTCCCTGACTTCTCCCAAACAGCACTACCAGCTGGGAACCAAGCGTTCAAACACATCAGCCTGTGGGAGTCATTTCCCATCCAAATCATAGCAGGGCAGGGGTGCAAGGTACAGAAGTCAGTCACTCAAGAACCAAGAGTCTGCCTCTGTATTGGCAAGGCAGGGATGGATGATGCTCCTTGGTGGCAGAGGGAGGATCATGGTGGGTGTGGAGGAGGGAAATGGCAGAAAGGACACCCGGAGCTGTCTGCCTTCGTCCTGCTGCCTCTGGGTTAGGCTTTTCAAGAAACCAGAAGGAAAAGAACAGCCAGATCATTCTCTAAAGAAAGAGAAAGTGTGTGTGTGTGGGGGGGGGGAGGTGTGGAACATAGGACCAGATAGATGGGGCAGGGATGGAGGAACACAGGACTTCAGCTAGACGGGGATGGAGGAACACAGGACTTCAGCTAGTCAGGGACAGGGATGGGGGAACACAGGACCCCAGCTAGTCAGGGACAGGGATGGGGGAACACAGGACCCCAGCTAGTCAGGGACAGGGATGGGGGAACACAGGACCCCAGCTAGTCAGGGACAGGGATGGGGAACACAGGACCCCAGCTAGACGGGGATGGAGGAAAACAGGACCCCAGCTAGTCAGGGACAGGGATGGGGGAACAGAGGACCCCAGCTAGACAGGGCCAGGGATGGGGAACACAGGACCCCAGCTAGTCAGGGACAGGGATGGGGAACGCATGACCCCAGCTAGACGGGGACAGGGATGGAGGAACACAGGACTTCAGCTAGATAGGGATGGAGGAACGCAGGACCCCAGATAGATGGGGACAGGGATGGATGATGTCTTGTTACTGTTAGTAGCAGAGCAACTATTATGAACAATTCTTACAGCTCTGCTAGTGTACACTAAGTGAACATAGAGCCAGACTCTACAGTTGAAGCAATGAAAGTTCAGAAAACAAAGTCCCTTGTCTAAGGCTAGCCGGTGACAAAGTCCCTTGTCCAAGGCTAGCCAGTGACAGAGTCCCTTGTCCAAGGCTAACCGGTGACAGAATCCCTTGTCCAAGGCTAGCCGGTGACAGAGTCCCTTGTCCAAGGCTAGCCGGTGACAGAGTCCCTTGTCTAATGCTAGCCGGGGACAGAGTCCCTTGTCCAAGGCTAGCCGGTGACAGAGCCCCTTGTGCAAGGCTAGCTGGTGACAAGATTCAGTGGTAATCAGGTTTCTTAGCTGACCCAGGGGCTCTCTCCTCCCCATCCCCGTCCTTTTCCCTCTCCTTTAGGACGAGGTAGTCCATGTCCTTCACTCTGGTCAGTGGCTCAGGACTGGCCATGTGGACTTGAGTTTCTCTCTGGTCTTAGCCCTGAACCCTCAGTTAGTTTCAGGCCAAGCAGAGGATGACAGCTAAGGAGGGGCTGGCTCTTCCCCTGGATGGAACACAGCTACAGCCAGTTTGGATATATTGGGCTGCTTATCAAAGCCAGCACATGTGGCCTGGATCACGCTCTGAGGAGGCTGGCTAGAGGGACAGGCTGGTTCCTAGAGTGCTCTGCCTGGCCCCTCTCCCCTGCATTCCTGAGGTTTTTTGACAGCCTCTCACAGGAAGTAACTGTCAGCCCTTTCTTCCTAGGAAGAACCAGGAGGGGAAGGCAGCAAGCATTTTTATATTGGTGTCTAAGTGTGGGTCCATTCCAAAGAGATGAGGGTCAGGGTCTAGATGTGTGTAGCTCCTTTACTTCTCTGGACCTGGTTTTTTCTCTTTGGAGGGCACATATACTTTAAACTATGATCTACGGAACTAAAGGACTTGGGGTCATGTTGAAGGGCTGCCCAGAACCAAATAACCACACAGAAACTATATTATTTAAAACACAGCTTGGCCTGTTGGTTCTAGCTTCTTATTGGCTAACTCTTACATATTGATTTAACCCATTTCTATTAATCTGTGTATGGCCACGTGGCTGTGTCTTACTGGCTAAAAGTTCTGGCGTCTGTCTCTGGTGGGGCTACATGGCTTCTCTCTGACTCCGCCCTTCCTTCTCCCAGCATTCAGTTTTATCTTCCTTGCCTACCTCTGCTCCTCCCTGCCATAGGCTCAAGCCAGCTTTCTTTATTAACCAATCGTATTCACAGCATACAGAGGAGAATCCCACATCAGGGTCGGAGAGAGGTGGGAGGCATAAGCAATTGATGTCATCAGGTCTTCCCTCCTGATGCAATCAGAGCAGTTCTGTGTTTAAACAAGCACCCTGGTCCCTTCAGAGGCATTTGCTATGAGCTAGAGTCTAAAGAAGGGGAAGATGCTGGGGCTGCCGTTTCACCAAAGGGATGCCTTGGACCAGTGGGTGCAGGGCATAGGGGCCACAGCAGGCAAGTTAGGAAATTGACCTAACCCCAAATTCTGCCACTCATCAGCTGTGTGGCTTTAGAGAAAACTGGTTTGAAACTCACTGCTGTTAACTCAAGGTCTCTGGACCTTGTAACGTTTGGAGCCAGATAATTCTTTGTTATAGGAAGGTTGCCTGGGCATTGTAAGGTATTTAGCCTTTATCTGTAAGTATCCCAAATTGTAACAATTAAAAATATCTTTAGAGGGGCTGGGGAGATGGTTCAGTGGCTATGAGCTCTTGCTGCTGCTTTTGCAGAGGACCAGAATTCAGCTGTCAGCCTCCTGTGTCACAACTGATTGTAAGTTCAGCTCCAGAGCAGTGCACACTCTCCTCTTGCCTCTGTAGGCACCCGTACACACAACACACACACACACACACACACACACACACACACACACGTGCATATACATGCATGCAAATAAAAACATTCTTTAAAAATATCTTCAGGTATTTCCAGGCATGTATCCTCTGGGGTTAACACAATTGGTATGCGTCAGAATAATGAGATTAATTGTTCTCAAGTCACAAAACAGTCATCCCTTTCTTTATGTGCAACTTATTGTGTTGAAAAACTGAGAGTCAGCTTGGTTTCTGATTCAAGTCAGCATTTTGCATATACAGAGATAAGGCAGACAATACAGTGAGAATCATGTCACAGGGCCATACATAATTGTCACGCAAAGATGAGCATTTAAGGAAGCAGTGTTGGTGCTACTGATGTTATGTTTGTTGGCCTTTGAGACATGAATTATCGGGCGTTTAGCTTCTTGCTAGGTGAGCAAAGGTAGTTTTAAAGAGCCCTCCTATGAGGCGACACATGTGACCCGATGGGTCTGGGCCCAGAGCACTCATCTTTAGAACTCTGTCAATCATTCTGCAGCAAGCTGGGAGTTCTGGTGGGCCAAGTGCTCGAGGTTCTGTGGACTCTAAGATGCAAGGCACAGAGGTCCCCTTCCCTCTAGGTGACAGAGAGCTGCCCTGAACAGTCTGAGAGGAGCTGTGGTAAAGAACTGAGGTGTGTAGGATGTCCAGGAGAGGGGGTCTGCTCATCGGTGCTAATCCAGTTCAAGGCCCTGCAAGACAAATGGAGGCCCAGCTAAGTGACTGGCTTCTGCACACATGAGTGTCCACAAGCTGCTTCTTTGGCAGGTGCAGAGAGTGGAGTAGGAGTCCTGAGTGAGGGGCAAGGGTGGAGAAGGCCGCAGGAAAGCTCCAACTCTGAACTGCAGGCTCTACCACTGAGATGCCGTCCACCTTCTGACCCTTGTCCTGCAGACCGTTGATAAGTGTTCTGTGATCTGGGTGATCAGTGATGTAGAGCGAGTTTCCGGAGGAAAGGCCCACGAGGACCTTCTGAACGAGAGCATCAAAGCCTGCCAGCGTGGCTTCTGCAGGGGACATTGCCCTGGTGGTCACCAAGACCGACAAACTCCACTTGCGGGAGTATCTCAGGTATTGTGCTGAGCTGGCAAGGCTGTGGCTCATCCTGCCCTGGACTTTCTTTCCTGGGTCCTGGCTGTGAAAATGACAACATAACTTCACCTCAGGCTTCACCAAGTGACTCTTGGGGATGAAAGAGAAGTCTGTGTGACTTGTGGCGATGTCAAGATGTCTGGGTGGGTTTGCTCAAAAGTCTCAGCCATGTGACACTCCTAGGGCAGTTGTTGTGTGCTAAACCACTGTCCTCTACAGAAACTCTGAGGTACCACTTGGTGTAGGTGGGTCTTCTGTCTATATGTTACTTTCATTGGTTAATAAAGAAACTGCCTTGGCTTTTGATAGGACAGCAGCTTAGATAGGTGGAGTAGACAGAACAGAATGCTGGGAGAAAGAAGCAGAGTCAGGCAGATGCCATGATTCTCTGACCTGAGACCGATGTAGGTTAGGATCTTTCCCGGTAAGCCACCACCTCGTGGTGCTACACAGATTATTAGAAATGGGTTAATCAAGATGTGAGACTTAGCCAATAAGAGGCTAGAACTAATGGGCCAGGCAGTGTTTAAAAGAATACAGTTTCCGTGTAATTATTTCGGGTAAAGCTATCCGGGCAGGCGGTGGGAAGCGGCCCGCTGTTCCTTTTACAACCACTCACATGCACGATATAGAAAGAGTGTTCCTGCCCCCAGGAACATGGAAATGTCCGTTTCCCGTTACTCAGAGGAACATACCATATCCAGTTTGCTGCAACTTTCAAGTGTCAGGTTTTGCTTCAGTATTGTTTACTTAAGGTTTTTTTTTTTAAGTTTTTTTTTTAACTTAAAACTTAAGAATTTGGCCCAAAGGTTTTAGAGTACCAATCTATGACTAGGAATGAAAGATCTGTATTAGAGATACTAGGTTGGAGAGCTTGGTGGAAATTAATAGACGACTTTGTTTCCATGTGACTCTGTTCCCCAGTTACTAGGAAGAGGTGGGACTTCCCTTTCACCTTGGGATACCGTTGAGTGAAAAATGAACCAGCAGAACAAATACATACAGACTGTGTTGAGCACACAGTATGAGGTCACAAGATACAATGTCAATGTCACTGGGTCGTTGGTAATTCTCTGCAGTCTCTGGAACTTTTCACATGTCTTCTCCACATTCCTCCCAGGGTCACCAAAACTCAAGCCTGGCTGTTTTTCTCTAAAATTTTTCCTCTTATGGTCTAGGTCAGAATTCTAGCTTCATTCCTCACCCTTACAATTTGTCCTGCCCTGCTCCCCACCACAGAACATCTGAAGCTCACTTTTTCCAGGACCAACATTGAAACTGGGCATCATTAAATCTGCTGGGCACTGAGGATTGTCCCATTTCTAAGACCACTGTCTAAAAGAGGGACAAGCCCAGTACCACGGGAACTCAGACTGAGAGGGCCACCCTCTGCCTCAGAAAGGGAGTGCGTTTACAGGACATTGCTTAGCACTGGGAAATAAAGGCCCTCTTTCCAAGATACTGGAAGAGGAGGGGTGGGAGTGGAAGGAGGGTTGAGTCAAAAAAGAGCTTGAAAAGAGTTTGTACAAAGACAGGGCATGTCTGTTTGTCTGTGCTGCTTTCTGGCAAAGTTGGAAATTTCGAGAATACAAAATAAAAGTTTAGTCATTGTGACTTTTTTTCTTATTTCATTTCAGGGAAAGAAAGATGGAAAATGTAAGTATGGACCAGTCATTTAAAAACATTTATTTTTGTTATTAATTATGTGTGTGTGTATATGTGTGTGTGTGTGTGTGTGTGTGAGAGAGAGAGAGAGAGAGAGAGAGAATGTGTGTGTTGTATGAGTGTGTATGAATGTGTGCAAGTGTGCATGCATGTGCTATGTAAGAGAAGATGCCTGTGGAGGCTGGAAGAGAGATTGATCCCAGGATCTGGAATTACAGGCAGTTGTGGTTCACAGAAATAGATGCTAGGAACCACACTCAGGTCATCCGAAAGAACAGCAGGTGCTCTCCAGCACTGAGACATCTATCTCTTCAGCATCTGGACCAGTGATTTTGTTGATACTATTTTGTTTTTGAGACAGGATTTTTCTGTGTAGCACTGGCTGTGCAAGAACTCAGTCTGTAGAAAAGGCTGGTCTTGAACTCACAGAGATTCGCCTGCCTCTGCCTCCTGAGTGCTGGGATTAAAGGTGTGCGCCACCACCGCCCCAGCCTGGACCAATAGTGTTTTTTAAATAATGCCTTTGTGATTGGTAGTACATTATCCTCATATGTGAATACCTGAGTTTCTGGGCCAAATGAAGACAGCTAAAATAACAAGCACTGATTACCTCACCACTGCCCCATAACCCTAGCCTCTGGCTGCTATATATATATTTTTTCTTAATCCAGCAAGCTATTCAAGATCAGAGAGAGGCTGTTTTGCAAAGAAATGAAATAATCAAACTACAAAGGACTAGAATTCTCAAGGAGAAATTGAAGGTGAGTTTGCGGTTTTGCTGTATTTTTCTGCTTCTCTGTCCTCAGATACTGAGAAACAGATGTTCATTTGGTCCTCTGTGGTAACAAGATTAAAAGCTTTGGAGTAGACAAGTTAGACAAAAGTAAGTCCTGCTGCTTGATACCTCTGTGACCTTAGGCATGTTATAGTACCTCTTTGTGCCTCTACTTTCCTGTCTATAAAATGGGGAGCTAGTGCTGTGTCCCTCATGATTATTGGGATGAGTAAACGAAGAGAGATATTGTCTCCCGGGAAAATCAGCCAAGTATAGTGTGTGGATGTTTCCCAGGGAACCAGCTCTATGGGAACAAGTTTCCAAGTCCTATCGGCAGTAGGAAGAGGTGATGCTAGAGAAAGGTTTGGGGAAAATTCCCAGATTCTTGGGAATAACTGAAAAATAAAATACCCAGTAGTCTTAGGCTGGGAAGATATGGCTCAGTCGTCAAACACAGTTCTGCAAGCTTGAGGAGGAGACTGAGTTTGGCTCCCTGACATCCATATCAAAGTTGCTATGGCTGCAGACGGCGCTAGTGTGGGCCAAACAGGCAGCTCTCAGGGGCTTGCTGGTCAGCTAGTCTAGGTGAGACAGTAATCTCCAGGTTCAGTGAGAGACCCTGCCTTAAAAAACAGGTGGAGAGCAATAGAGAAGAAAGTCCATGGTAACCTCCAGCCTCAATATACATATGCACTGTATGTATGTATGTATGGAGGGATAGCATACCTCCCATATATGTGTATATACCACACACACACAAGAGAGAGAGAGAGAGAGAGAGAGAGAGAGAGAGAGAGAGAGCGCTAGCTCAATAGTCTTTAGGACAGGGGTCCACGGAGTAGAGGCAAGAACACAATAGTAACAGGTGGCCATGTTTGACAAATTATGCAGTAAAGCTGGAGGCATGATAATTATCATATGGGAAACATAATTATTTTTACTACTTTATCAATAAAATAGTGAAGCATAAACTTATCCCAGTAGTCTCATATAACTGTAAAACGGAAATTTATTTGAAGATGGCATCTGACCACTGCGGTACAAGTGATGGGCCAGAGGATGTAGACCGCCATAGGTGTCATGGGTTCACCCAAATGACATCTTCAGTTTCACTGTCAACGGCAACACTTGGCTCCTGTCCAGTTTAGTCAATAGCTTTGTGTGTCTTGACTTCCACAGCACAAAAGCAGAAAATGCATGTTGTGCCATGTAGAACCAGAGATGCCAAAGCTTATGTTACCAGCTCTGGATGAGCAGGCCTCCTGCATGAGCTGAAGTCTTCCACTGAACAACTGGATGCCAGTTTCCATGAGCCGATAAGTAGGCAAAGCTGTTCTTAATCTCTTGCACTGTTCCTGCTGGCAGGAAAGAAACATGCATTTTATGAGGTCCTAGTCAGATTATCTCGGGAAGTGGAAAGGCATAGTACTTCGCTGCTCAATTCACAGCTATGTTTATTGCTAACAAATGTGGCAAATTGATTTGCATGCATTGGGATCTGGGCAGCAGTGTGCCAGTGTACAGGGTTGCTGTGGTCCTTGGTGTTGAGTGCAAGTTCTTTTGCGTCTGCAATCCACGGAGATCCCCACTGATGGCAAAGTGATGGACTAGTTCTCCAACCACTTTGAACCCTCATTTGTAAAACCTACATTTGTACTAGATGCCTTTGGGGCAGATTTCATTTTACTCCTTGAAAATATGAGGCTGAAGTTGAATAATAGGCAGTCATTTTTATAGCTACAGGCCAATAACTTTTAAGTTAGAGAAATCAGAATTAGAAAAAAAAGTTAGGCAAAGTCTCCAGAGAAGATAGGATGCAGGGCTTAGCAATGAGTGTTGGGAGAGAGTGAGAGAAGTGAGAAGGGGCTGGGGAGAAGAGGGTTGGGAAAGAAGAACATACGACTTTTTCAACATGGCAGAAGTTTTAAGGACAAAAAAATTGCTAGGGACAGGTTAGAAGGTTGCCTTGAGCGTTCTACAGTGGAGAGATTGTGAGAGAGACAGGACTGTGGTGTATCCACCAGCTCTTGTTCAAACTGGGCTGCTGAGAAAAGAGGAGGGATTCTTTCTCTTCCTCTCTCTCTCTCTCTCTCTCTCTCTCTCTCTCTCTCTCTCTCTCTCACACACACACACACACACACACTATTGTGCACACACCTCCCTCCTGTTTAAAGTAGCACACTCCTGGAATGCTAGAGGGAAAGGGGAGAATGGGTACTTTGTAAGATGTTCAGTTTCTTTCTTCCTCCCTCTAACCCTTCTGAGACTTAAGAGAAAATGTAAACAGAGACCGCGCCTTCCTTTCCCTGCCACCCAGACCTGAATAATCACACAGAAACTATATTAATTATAACACTGTTGGGCCAATGGCTAAGGCATATTCCTAGCTAGCTCTTAACATCTTAAATTAATCCATTTTTATTAAACTATGTATCACTACCAGGCTGTGGTTTACCTATAATGTTCTGGCATCTTTCTCCTTTGGTGGCTACATGGCATCTCTTTGACTCCACCTACTCTCTCTATATCTCTGTGATCAGATTTCCTGCCTGACTTAACTCTGCTAAGCCATTGACTGAAATAGCTTTAGTCATCAGCCAATAAAAGCAGCACATATACAGAAGGACATCCCATATCAAATAAAGCTGTTATGAACATATTTGAGCAAGTATCCTTGTGGTATAATTGAGGATCCTTTGGGTATATGCCCAGGAGGGATATAGCTGGGTATTGAGGTAAATCAACTCCTGAATTTCTGAGAAACCACCATATTGATTTCCAAAGTGGCTATAAAAGTTTACACTCCCACCAGCATGGAGGAGTATTCCCCTTGTTCCACAATCTCTCCAGCATGAGCTGTCACTTGTGGGTTTTTGTTTGTTTTGATTTTTTGAGACAGGGTTTCTCTGTAGCTTTGGAGCCTGTCCTGGAACTAACTCTTGTAGACCAGGCTGACCTCAAACTCACAGAGATTTGCCTACCTCTACCTCTTGACTGCCTGGATTAAAGGTGTGTGACTCCACCACCCAGCTATCACTTGTGTTTTTGATCTTAGTCATTCTGACAGGTGCAAAATGGAATCTCAGAGTTGTTCTGATTGGCATATCCATGACGCCTAAGGATGTTGGACATTTCTTCAAGTTCTTAGCCATTTGAGATTACTCTGTTGAGAATTCTCTGTTTAGATCTGTACCCCATTTTTTGTTTTGTTTTTTGTTTATTTTGTTTTTGATGTCTAGTTTCTTGAGTTCTTTATAAATTTTGAATATTAGCTCTCGGGTTTAGTGAAGATCTTGCCCCATTTATAGGCTGCCATTTTGTCCTTTTGACAGTGTCCTTTGCCTTACACAAGCATTTCAGTTTCATGAGGTCCCATTTATTAATAGCTGATCTCAATGCCTGTGCGATTGGTGTTCTGTTCAGGAAGTTGTCTTCCATGCCAATGTGTTCAAGGCTGTTCCCCATTTTCTCTTCTATCAGATTCAGTGTATCTGGTTTTATGTTGAGGCCTTTGATCCACTTGGATTTGAGTTTTGTGCAGGGTGAAAGATATGGGTCTGTTTACCGTCTTTTACGTGCCAACATCCAGTCATACCAACACCATTTGCTGAAAGTGCTTTCTTTTTTTCCTTTGTATAATTTTGGTCTCTTTGTCAAAAAGCAAGTGCCTATAAGTGTGTTGATTTACTTCCAGGTCTTTGATTCAAGTCCATCGATCAATGTCTCTGCTTTTATGCCAATACCATGTGGTTTATCTTACTATTGCTCTGTAGTTCAGCTTGAAATCAGGGATGGTGATACTTCCAAAAGTTTTTTTTTACTGTATAGGATGTTTTACCTTTCCTGTTTTGTTGTTGTTGTTGTTTTTGTTTTTCCATGTGAAGATAAGTATTGTTCTTTCAAACTCTGTAAAGAATTGTGATGGAATTTTGATAGAGATTGCATTGAATCTGTAGATTGCTTTTGTTAAGATGCCCATTTTTACTATTAATTAATCCTTTAAGTAATTAATTAATTACTACTATTAATCCTACTGATCCATGAGCATGGGAGATCTTTTTATTTTCTAATATCTTCTCAAATTTCTTTCTTCGAAGACTTGAAGCTCTTGTCATAAAGGTCTTTCACTTGCTTGATTAGAATTACACCAAGATATTTTATATTATTTCTGGCTATTGTGAAGGATGTTGTTTCCTTGATTTCTTTCTCAGACCGTTTGTCATTTGTATAGAGGATGGCTACTGATTTTTTTGTATCCAGGCACTCCGATGAAGGTGTTTATCAGCTGTAGGAGTTCCCTGGTAGAATTTTTGTGTTCCTTATCAATACTGTCATATCATCTGCAAATAACAATACTTTGACTTCTTCCTTTCTAATTTATATCCCCTTGATCTCCTTTAGCTGTCTTATTGCTCTAGCTGGAACTATAGGTGCTATATTGAATAGGTAGAGGGAGAGTGGGTAGCCTTGTCTTGTTTCTGATTTTAGTGGAATTGCTTAAAGTTTCTCTCCATTTGATTTGATGTTAGCTATCGAATTGCTATATATTGTTTTTTATTATATTTAGGTATGTTCTTTGTATCCCTGATCTCTCTTAGACTTTTATCATGAAGAGGTGCTGGGTTTTATCAAAGGCCTTTTCAGCATCTAGTGAGATGATCATGTGGTTTTTCTTTCATTTTATTTATATGGTGGATTACATTGACAGATTTTCATATGTTGAAATATCCCAGTATCTCTGTGATGAAGACTACTTAATTGTGGTGAAATGATCTTTTTAATGTGTTCTTAGAATTGGTTTGTGAATGTTTTGTTGAGTATTTAGCAGCTATATTCATAATACTTACAAATTGACATCAAGAACACATCAAAAAAATCATCCAAGACTAAGTCGCTTCATCCAAATGTAAATCAATATTGTCATGCCCCACCTAGGAGACTCAAAAGCAGAAACCATATGACCATCCCTCTAGATGCAGAAAAGGTCTTTTTTTTTTTTAAAAAAAAAATCCAGCGTTTCTTCATGATAAAATCTCAGGGAATCTAGGGATATAGGTACATATCTCAAGATTAAAAGTAAATTACTCCATATTGAAATGAGTATGATTATTCAGCAAGAAACTTTTGTTTGGATCTGGGAGAAGTTAGGAGTTGTGAGCAAATATGGTCAAAACACATTGTATGGCCGGGCAGTGGTGGTGCATGCCTTCCTTTAATCTCAGCTCTCAAGAGGCAGAGGCAAGCAGATGCAGATCTTTGTGAATTCGAGGCCAGCCTAGTCTACAAAGGGAGTTCCAGGACAGCCAGGGCTGTTACACAGAAAAACCCTGTCTTGAAAAACCAAAACACAAAACCAAAACAAAACATTATATGAAATTTTTGAAATTCTCAAAGAATTTATAAAAAAAATTATCTTAAAAGGAAACTTTAACTTTTGCAGGACATGAAGAAAGTTTTGTTTTTGTAGGGCATTTCTTTGCCTGGCATATCCTGCGAAATGTTTAAAAACCATCTGCTTAAAACAGAATGGACCGAAACAGTGGCGTCTGACCCTTCTGATTTGCACTGCGTGCCAGCTCCTGTGCTGTGGCTACCCCCAACATTGCTAGTCTATCCATCAGTACCACTCAGGCAGAGGTGGGAAGCCACGTGACAACCAGCCCTCAGAAGCGGGAATACAGTGGTTTCGGCTTACCTCGGCCAACAGTGCATATTTTTGTGCTTTCTGTGTTTGGTTCTGGGACTTAACCCAGGGCCTCACACATTGCTAAGGCACACACTCCGCTGCTGAGCCTCGCCCCCAGCCCCATGGTACTTAAGAACATTTATTTTCCTAAGCAGGATCCTCCTTGGCACATTTACGTTTGAGTCATTTTCTCTATGCATTTTCTGCTGTAGTTGAAATTTTTAACTTCATAGTTAAGAGAATTCCGTCCAGACATCAGCTTCCTTATGACCCTGCTAAGAGTGGACAGTTGGCAAAACTTCACAGAGGAATAATGTTGGCAGGGGAGGCGACTTGCTTGATAAAGCAGGAGGACCTGGCTTTGGATCCCCAGTGCCTGAAATTCTAGTGCTGGGAAGCAGAGATATGAGGAGCCCTGAGGCATGCTGGCAGCCGTTCTCTCTGAAGCTGTGAGCTTCAGGTTCAGTGAGAGATTGTGACTCAAGTGACAGTAATGGCAATGGTAATAGTATTAGTAATTGATAGTAATAATAGGAATTGTAACCGTAATAACAGTGTGGAAAGCAATTAAGAAACATACTTAACATCGCCCCCGATCTCAGCGTGCAGAAGCGCGCACGCATGCGCGCATGCTCACGCCTCAGGTCTGTTCCCCAAGGCACTCTTGCAGAACCGAAAGTGGGTAAGCTGAGGTTGCCAAGAGTTCCTCTGCGGCCTCTGGTGCTTTCTTCCCCACACTTGACCTGTTGTGCTCTCTGCATGTCTCCCTTGCTGCAGAGAAAACTGCCAGCTGACTCCAAGGTTCTGGAAGCCTCAGATCTGGTGTACACAGTCAGCGCTCACGAGTACTGGCAGCAGGCCTTCCTTACTGAGGACGAAAGTGGTAATTTCTAATTTTTTTTTTTAACCTCAACCACTAACATTCGAAAGAATAAGCTTACACTCTACACATCCTGCTCTAGAATTTTCCATGCCACAGGCAAGTTTTATTCCCACGTACCACAGCTTCTATGCCTACTAGCATGTACTATGTGCTGTGTGAATGTATGTGTTTGTCTGTGTTATGTGTGTATAATCAGTTTTTTTTCTTCCTTGTGTTGTTGTGTATCTGAGACCAAAATTCTTCTCTCTTCCAAATTATACCAGAGTTAGTAACAGTCAAGACAACAGTGGGCTGTGTAAGTAGTGTATGGCTTGTGGTTCTTCAGTTGCCCAGCTATAGGCATCAGACGTGGTTAATGAATGCACATTGCATGTTTGTCTGTGAGGCAGGGAAAATCAAAGGCACGGCTCCTTTCTTTGCATAATTTTGAGCCTAAATACGGAGCCAATGATCATCCATGTGCAAAGATGAAAGGGAAAGCCAAACTTAGGTGGCCCTGGCCATAAGCACAAAGGAAGGCTAGAGGATTCTGAGGTCCATGTGCACCCGTGGGCTCTTGGTAGCTAAGTGAGGGTTCACCAAGCTGGGTCTTAGTCTGAGCCTACTGGGATTATGTCTACACAGGTCTTAAGAGATGTGTGACACAGGTGAATACATGGTGTTTAGGGAGCAGAAGTGTGGCATGTTCCCCAAGCCAGGTAACTGCTTCATGAGCTACCTTTATGAATTCTGTTGTTACAAATGCCTTGGCTTTTCTTTACTATTATTTGTGCTGCTTGTGAATTCCAGAGGTTCCCAAGTTAAGAGAATATATTAGAAAAAGGCTCTTGGACAAGAAGAGGAGGCTGGTAACCAAGTACGTCAATGAAGCCTTTGGTTTGTTGCTCCTCACTGACACTTTCAACCCGGAGGAAAGCCTGCTGGTAAGGAAACCCCTGGGCTGTCTTGTACTCTGCTCAAACAGATGTAAGTTAGAAAGACCCCTCGATTGTTTTATACACCACCTTGGGCAGGTGTCATAGTTAGCTCAGTTGTGAACTTGACACACCCGGGAAGAGGAAGCCTCAGCTGTGGAACTGCCTTCGTCAGACTGACCCATTGGCATGTCTGGTGGGCATTTTCTTGGTGTGGGGAGGTCCAGCCTACTATTGGCATTGCCCCTCCGAGGCAGGTGGATCTGGGCTGTATAAGAAAGAGAACTGAGTAAGCTAGAAGGAGCAAGCCAGTGCTCAGTGTCCCTCTAAGTTCTCTGCTTCAGCTCCTGCCTTGGCTTCCCTACATTATCATGGGCTGTAACCCTTAACATAAAGGAACCCTTTCTTCACCTAGTTGGTCATGGCGTTTATCACAATCACAACAGAAGATGGCAAAGTGGAACAGTAGGGCATACCAGGACACAAAGGGAACCACGGGCAGAGGAGCCATCTTTTAGACTGTATCATTTCCAATGCCTTTAGAGTCTAGGAGGAGAAAATGATGACTGAAGGGTGAACCCGTAACATTGGGGTATAAGAGAAGGGGATGTTTTATCTGGACAGGTTTACTGAAGGTAACATGTCCTAATACTTGGATACATGGCGTTTTTCCTGAGACCTCAACAAGATGGGATGTATTTAAATGATGGCTGGGTGACTTGGCTTATAGACACCCTATCCTTTATTGCATTGGAGATGATACAGTCTAAAAGATGGCTCCTCTGCCCGTGGGTTCCCTTTGTGTCCTGGTACGCTGTGAGGTCCATGCTCCCATGCCAGGAAAGCAGGAGGGCTTCCAGAGGGTGAAGAGAGTGTGAGGCTACAGAGGTAGATAAGAACTCTTGATTCCCATCAGATGAAGGCTGCGAGGTGGGCCCCAGGCACACAAGGATCGCATAGAGATGGGCGGGGTACCGGCACACAAGAGTCACGTAAGGGCAGGCGTAGGCACACAAGGGTCACGTAAGGGCAGGCGCAGGCACACAAGGGTCACGTAAGGGCAGGCGTAGGCACACAAGGGTCACGTAAGGGCAGGCGTAGGCACACAAGGGTCATGTAAGGGCAGGTGCAGGCACACAAGGGTCATGTAAGGGCAGGCGCAGGCACACAAGGGTCACATAAGGGCAGGCGCAGGCACACAAGGGTCACGTAAGGGCAGGCACAGGCCTATGTGTAGATTGATTCATAGACCACGAGGAGGTAAATGACTGGCAAACACAGGCCGACAAAGGCAAAGGCTTGGGCTTCTGACTTCAAGGTCAGATTCATGCGGACACACACAAAAGAGGAACTCTGCCCCAAACAGTTATATAACGGCTCATATATCTGTCTTCTGTGATTACCAGACATCCAGGCATCATCATCCGTTTTGCACTGACTCTCAGCCCCTTGGATGTCCATGTTTTAGTGACTCATACAGGACATCCGTACCAGGGTCATGTTGTGTAAACCTTAACTGACGCTTGGGGGCTTCTTTCACCGACTTGCCTTCAGAGTCCCAGTCTGCATGCGTTACTTTCCTAGTCGCTGTTAGACAATACCTGGCAGAAAACAAAGCAAAGCAAAACCAAAACACCGACCTTCGGCAGTAAGGTTACTGTGGCTCACAGTTGAAGGGAAACCGTCTGCCATGGTGGTGGGCCACGAGCAGCGTGCTCACAGTTTGGTGGCCAAACAGGCAACAGCGAGTGCTGAGAAGAAGCGAGGTTGCCCTATAACCTTAAGGTCCACCTCTGCTGACCTAGGGCCCTGTGTGTGCCAGCTGGGCCCCATGTCCAGAGGGTTCCACAGCCTCCCCAGACAGCACTACCGGATGGGGATAAGTGACTGAATCGCGTGGGCCTGGGGTGGGGGTGGGGGGGGCATGTCTCACTGGAATGTAACAAACAGGAAGGGCAGTGGTGCTCTGAAAGGAAAGAGGCTGGAGAAGAGGGGTGTCAGCCAGAGTCCGCACATTTCACAGTCTCCAATGCAGACCTTGGGACTGTCCAGGTAAAAAATTACGTTTTGTCACAGAAATGGACAGGTTTCTTTCTGATAGAGGGCCCCGCCCTAACAGAAGGGAGCTAGCTGCCAAAAGAGAAACTTGGAGATGTAGGTAGAAAAATCAGCCCCTTCCGCAATCGCTAACCGCACTGTTTCTTTCTAAGAGACCGAGTGTTCAGACAGCAACCAGACTGTGTGTGAAAACAGAGCCCAGACTCATACCCTACTGCCAGGTGTCTAGCAAACCAGCGCCCTACCCTCTGCACCCAGTTAGGAAGCCAGCCTGCTGGCTCCAAGTCTGAAGCCTGGCCGGAGATCAGATAGCCATCTCTAGTCACAATCCAGGAAGCTGAACAACTTCTGTAGCCAACAGTTCCAACTGGCCAGGCCTCGGTGACTAGTTTCCCTAACTTTTAACCGGGCACAGAAGCCAATTTTGAATCCCTAATGAACCAACCACACAGGGGCTTGTCCCCCCAAACTGAAGCAATGGTGGTTCCGAGTAAACAACATTTGCCTTTCTGCCTCAGCTGCTCCTTGTCTACTTCCACACTTGGATTTGCCCAGCAGATCTACGTGATTGACTAGTCCGGGAAGGGGAGGGGCTAAGCGGGCTCTTGGAAGAGTTCCTGGGGCTGATCGTGGCCTGGGAAAGGAAGGCAGCCATAAGCCTGACAGGTGGCAAGAATAGGAGATCTGACCTCAGTGTGAAAGTAAGCAGGGCAGCGCGTTGGCCAGTGCAGGGTTTGGAAGACCATAAAGGGGGAATCAAACACAGCTGTTTGTCACACTCCTTAGGTTTTGCTTTGGCTTAGCTGCATGAGACAAAGCAAAGCAAAATTCTGGGCATCTGAGATTTTTTTTTCTTTTCTTTTCCATCTCTGATTTGACTATTGTCCTCTGAAATGGTTGGGGAAGGGTTTGACCTTTCAGTTCCCTGAAAAAGTTCTGCGGGGTGAAATCTGCCTTTTTGCCCAACACTAGATTGCTTTTGGAAGTGCCGATGGAAAATAAATCAAACATGATGCTGTGTGTGGGCGGCTTGTTTTACAGGCACAAGGACAGGATATTTTGGGACCAGGCCTGGAAGTGTCTGTCCCTGTTTGCTGTTCTTTGCCTACTCAGAAGTGCAGGCCCTGGGGGCTCTCCACCGCGCCAAACCTAAACCATAAAGACACAGGGGCAGAGGCTGATGAGAATGTTGCCGAGGGAAGTCTAAGGGAATTGCGGCAGCTTTCCTCAAAATTCCTTGGCCTCCGATGTTGGTCTTAATTCTTTGATGGAAAGTTGGAAGACAAGAGTTCCGTCAGTGCCTTTGGATTCCTGAAAAAGAAAGAAAGAAATCAACCCTAAAACGTGTGTTCTTCATCATTTTTCTCAAGATTGTGTTTCTAACCAGAAGTTTAGATCTGGGGATAGTTAGTGATTTTCAGTAAGTGATTATTGTTTGGATTGACAGGAAGTTGGTCCTGACATTTCAATGTCAAATGAGCCCTAATGCACATAGAGTTCCGGCTTCCCCTCTTTCTGTGTTCTATATCTAGCCCTTTACGGCAGGGATTTGTTCTGAGAACTGCGGCCTTACCAACCTTATCTTTGTGTAATCCTCACAGTGTGTCTACTCATGAATACAGATGGATGCTTCCCACACCCCTAGGCCCGGACATTGTCACCCAGTCATGAGTTCGCTCCACCTATGCAGTTCATTGTTGCAGACAACAGAGTCATACAGTGCATGCATGAGCGTGTTGTTTTCCCCAGTCAGCAACATTCTTCTGGGAAGATGGGATCATGGCTTTGTTTCTATGATCTTACAGCTTTGCTTATCAAAGTGTGGCTGAAGGTTCAGGCCTGTTCACTTAGCAGCTGACTAGGAACACGGAAACTTAGGCCTTCAGATTTTAAAGTGGAGAGCACATTGAAACACTGACCTCAAAATGGCTTTGTGTAAAGCCAAAAACCATGAAATGCTTGTCAATTCAGATGGCATTGAGAAAATCTGTTTTCTTTTAAAGTTTTCGTTGCATTTTATATTCACATGTATTAATCATCCATGTGAATGAGTTTTATTATGGCATTTTCATACATGTGTAGAATGTATTTTGATCATATTCACCCCAGTGCCTGGTCTTGTCTTATTTCGATTCTTGCCAGTACCCAAATTTTGTGTTCATAATAATTGAATTGTCATATGGTAAAAGATGAAAGATTTCTGCAATATGAAGAAAACCAGAGTATAGATGGTTATCCAGTTCCTTTCTCAAATAGGCTGTGGATTTTACACCCCAAATAAGTTGCGACAGCATTTTTGTTCTGTCTTACATGCTAAGAAACCCAAGGATGTCCGTGCACTGAGGATGCCTTCTGCAGACAGTAAGGATTAATCTCCTCTGATTGAACTGCAAGTTAAAGCTTGCGCTAGTGATGGGTTTTTGTAGAACAGAGTTTAGGGAATCTGATGTTCCTTGTGACCTGGTCCCTAGACTGAACACTTGAACATGGGTGGCCTGCGGCAGTTTGTGGAGGAGAAGATGGAGCTGCTGGAGAAGGCTATTGAGCAGTGCTTTGCTTGTATGGAGCAGCCCCTGCAGGCAGGAGTCCAGGTGGCCAGGGCTTCCTACCGCCGTATCCTCGGGACATGCCTGGTGGTGAGTGGCCTTTTCTTCTCTTTAGCAAGGTCAACTTGATCTCCAAATGCCTCTGATACCATCACCTTGCTTTCTAGAAGGAGCTAGAAGAAAGCAAGACATGGCTTGCTCACACCTGTAATTTTACCTAACTCTGGAGGATTGCTGTGGGTTTTAGGTTAACCTGGGTTTTGTAGTAAGTTCCCAAGTAGTCTGGGGGAACTACAGAGTGAATTCCTACCTCAAAAACTCCTAGTCAAAATCTAGCAAGAAAGCAAGAAAACAAATAACAGTAGGGAAAGAATGAAAATTCTATGTAAGAAATCCTCTACACAGATGGTTGCTCACCTGTGGCGGGGAAAATTAAGCCTGCAGTTCAGCAGCAAAAGACTGGGCTTCAGGATTTGAATTTCTTAGTTTGAGGGTCATTTCCAGTAAACATCTGGGTAACGCACAAACCATTTAGTATGTTAAGACCGTTTAGAGATTTCTCGATCATCTCTTCCATAGAATGGGATTGCTAGGTGTCTGCCCTAAGTATCTCCTGACACTGATAGCATTATCAGTCATGTTAGACAGAAGGAACACCTTGCAAGCTACTTGCTTGACATAAATAGTTTTATATATCAGTCAGATGTGTGGGGTTTCTCAAAGATGGAGCTGTGAATGCGGGGTGGAATTCTGTTAAGACTAAGGGGTGAAAGGAGAGTTCTGTCATTTTGCTCAGCAGTCATGACAGGGTGTCACAGGCACAGAGAGTGACTTGAATAACAGGCAAAGCTCAGGAGGCTGGAAAGTCAGATGTTGGCAGTGTTTGCTGAGACCCATTTCCCTGACATGGAGACAGTGACCTGCTCATGGTGCCCCTTATATTTTTTTCATGAGCATGTGTGTGTGTGTGTGTGTGTGTGTGTGTGTGTACAAGCTGCATAACTAGTGTCTCTCTTATAAGAACTTCCATTCTATTGAATTTGGGCTCCACCTTTGAGATCTCACTTACCCTTAATGACCTCCTTAAAAGTCTCTGCTATAGTATAACACTCTTGTACAGTATAAAGATTTGTCACTTGTATCAGGGAGGTGGTGGCACACACTTTTAATCCCAGCACTCACAAGACAGAGGCAGGCAGATCTCTGTGAGTTCAAAGGTCAGCCTGTTCTACAAGAGCTAGTTCCAGGACAGGCTTCAAAGCTACAGAGAAACCCTGTCTCAAAAACAAACAAACAAACAAAAAGTTACTTCTATTGGATTAATAAAATGAGGATTGACCAGTAGCCAGGCAGGAAATAATAGGCAGGATGACTAGACTAAGAGAATTCTGGGAAGAGAAAGGGTGGGATCAGGAATCGCAAGCCAGCTGCAGAGGAAGCAAGATGAGAATGCCTTGCTAGGAAAAAGTTACCAAGCCATGTGGTTAAACATAGATAAGAATTATGGGTTAATTTGAGTTGTAAGAGCTAGTTAGTAATAAGCCTGAGCAATAGGCCAAACAGTTTATAATTAATGCAAGACTCTGTGTGTTTAATTGTGACTGAAAGACTGCAGGACCAAGTTAGACAGAAACTTCTGTCAACAAATGGCGCCCAACATTTTGTAGCTATATCCACATAAAACCCAAGAGACTGAGAGAACTTGGGAAGGGATTCTAGATATGAGAGAACATAATCAAGCATGGCTTCTTTGTCAGGGTCTGGTGCTAGCCCAGACCATAAATTATTTCTCTCTGAAACAGACCCCAATATAAACTACCTCTCCCTGGACCGGCATGGAGGTGCGGGAATAAAGACACACACAACTCATGTGGCTTTATCAGGAAGGCTTGAATCAGCATCTCTATCGGGCATCCTCCAAATTACAAAGAAAGGAAAGGAGCAAAACAACATCCTGACCTTTTGTTAAGTTAGTGGCAGCCTGTCTGGAAGGTCATGTGACCACCTCAGGTGGGAACTATGGCTTGATAGCCTTGCTGCCATACCATATAGACTACGGGCCTATACTTCTTGGTAGCAGCATTTTCTTGGGTGGGCTCTGTTATCTAGAGGCAAGCAGAGGTGCGGCTCCTTTATGAGAGGCTTCGTGACTCAGCATTAGCAGCAAAAGCAGTTCTTTTAAGAGGCCCTGCTACCAAACACTTAAGTGGTGTTTATGAGCAGCCAGTGGCTTGCTTCTTAGTGGTGACATGGACCTAGAAACACTGCAGAGTTGTAGCAATATAACGTGGCTCCTCCTAGTATCTCTGCCATGAACGTAGGTTCTCAGGAAATCCAAGGAACGGGGCAGAGCCAGCCACCAAAACCTCTTAATCCTAGCTATGACACTTAGCAGATTAAAAACTCATGTGGTCAAAGATAGAGATATATAGTAAAGACAGATTCAGGAAAAGAGAAAAACAAATAAAAAAAGCCCTCTAAATGGTTTACAGTATGCTCAAAAATATACGTAGGCTTGGGAGAGAAAAGAAAAGAAAATCTGGCTGGCGGGGTGGTGACTCCAATTGTATTTCATTAAATATTCCACAAAGTTTATACTGTTCCTCAGGGATTCCAAGACATATACTTACTGTTAGTCTGTAGTACACTTTTTTTATTTATCCCATAATTGCTCATTTAACAAATAGCTGTCAATCACTTCTTGAGTCCTTGTCAGATGTGAACTTATATAAAGATGGGTGAGACGTTGGGCCTGAGCTCAACAATCTGACTTTCTGGCATTAGAGACTGACAAGTGAGGAGACGGGCAAACCAAAAATTGTCTGGAAAGGCGAATTAGTGTATCGGTGACAAAATGCCCAGTGAGAAACAGCTTAAGGAAGGACGGGCTCTTTCTGGCTCCCACTTTGAGGGCATAGTCCATCATGGCGGCTATGGCGTGGCTTTAGGAGTGTGAGGCAGCTGGTCACATTGACTCTGCAGCCCAGAAGCAGGGAGAGATGAATGCCAGTGTCTTGCTTGCTTTCTCCTTTGAATTCATTCTGGGACCCGAGTTGATAGAATGGTGCCATTCACATTTAGTTTTGGTCTTCCCAACTCAGTTAATTTAATCTAGAGTTAGATTAAACTTGCCCAGAATTTTGTATAATAAGTGATCTGAGAGTCTGTCAAATGGACAATCAGTATTATTCATCATAGAGGCTTGTGATTGACATGAACCTGAGACACTTTGGAAGTCCAGGCAGGGGCTCCCAGTTAACCTAGAGATGTGACCACGATTGTTTAATGCCTTGAGGGCATGTTTAAAGACCATGTTGTCTCATTTCCATCCTAAGACTTTTCAGTAACGAAGTTTGACCAATAACAGTGAGAATCTGACCCTGTGACTTTCTAGTTACTTCCCACTGACTTGCTAATTCATTGTTTAATTGTCTAGAGAAGCAGAGGAAACCAAGGTTTTCACCAGACCCTGAAAGCTGTTTGCCTCAAAAATGGTGTCTATGCCTCCAGGACTCTGGCCAGAATCGACCTCAACGGAGCCCTCTCTCAGCCTATCTATGACCAGATCGACCCTGTGTTTGGAGGCATTTTTAGGTAAAGAATCTTTCATCTTGCTTTCTCATAAATACACATCTGCAGGACATCAACCCAGAGTCTCGGATTTAAGAATTTATTTCCTTGGCTCTGAAAGTGTAAAGAGTAGCTGGTTATTTGAGAAGGAAAGCTTAGCTTCTGGCACAACACAAAAGCCATCTTGGTTTGGTTTACTTAAAAATTTCCCATGGTGACCCGGGGCACAGATGGAGATGTTGCTGCAGACTAATATTATGATTGCCATTATTTTCCAAATATCTCCTACGTGCAGCAGGGGATTCGTTTTCTTAGGGATCTGAGCCCCCGCACAGGGTATTTTGATTGGAGAATGTGGAATACAGCAAGCGCAAAGCCTTCGGAACGTTCCCTGAGTGTTAAAAGAAAACATGGCTCAGGGGGGATGCTATCTGCCTTTGGTGCGTGCATGCTCATGAACGTGACTTGTGGGCTGTGTTCCCTGACCTCTCACTCTCCTCCATCAACAGAAGGAGGTTCTTCAGATCCCCAATGCAGCAGCCTGTCCCAGGTATCCCTTCTCTATCCCCACCATTCTTTAAGCACAACTGGGTCCCGCCATACCATCTTCTACCTCACCCTGTGGGACAGACGTAGAGCATCAGTCAGTACAACCTGCATCTGTCATGCTAATCAGCATCTGCGTGAGTCATCAAATGCTCCCTGTGACTCTCCAGAGTGGCTCTGGTCCTTTACACATGGACAAGTGGACCATGAAGAAATGTGAGACTTTCCCAGGAACCCCAGATCATGGAAGAACCCCAGGATTCAAAGCTCATACTCTTCCTTAGTGGCCTGCTGCTTCTTCCTCCTCAGATATTCTGAAGAGAACTCCTCCTCCATTTCACTTCCTCCTATCTCACCTCTGTCTGAAGGTTCAAGTCCCGTCCTCCCTAATACAAGCACTGGCAATCACAGTTTGGAGCCCGATCTCTGCCCCTTACTAGTTGTGTGATCTTGTGCATGCCGACCATTCCCTCTGTATCTCAGTTTTCTCATCTGTAAAATAGGCACCATCATAATGACATATAGGCCTTGCAGTCAAAGGCCTAGAGCAGCCCAGCGTCTGGCACACTGTGGGGGATCTGACAGCTGTTACCGTTCATTTGTTTTTCTTCTTTAAAGTATTAAAAGACAGCCAACTTGTCTCATGCTTGTTTGTCCCCTGAGTCACCACCATGGTCTCTTAATCTGTTCCATGACTTTCTTCCTTAGGGATGGGAAGCCGACTGGCCCTGCTCTGATGGTGCACATAGATGCTTTCAAGCATTCCCTAGAAGAGAGGATGGCAGAAATCGGGATAAGAAATGGCTGGAAATGCGATGGCTACAAGAGAGGCCTCCTAATCCAGGAGGTATGCTCCTCAGAGAGGGTGGAAAAGACGAGCCCTGGCTTTCTTCTCCCTGACTGTCTAGGGACAGGATGTATCTCTTCAGGGCCCTGTGAGGTATAAGACATGGCAGGATGCAGGTGAGAGAAGAGGTCCTAAGACCACCATGGAGGTGTAGGACACTCAGGAGAGCTTTGTTCCATGGAGAAGCAATTAACGGGGGCATCTCAATTGGTGAAGTTGACACAGACCCCGGGATAGTCACAGAACACTTAAATGTGCGATAATGTGCATCCCATAATAAGATTGGCACCAACCTCACCATCATTTCTGCCAATTTTATGAATGAGCCAAAGAAGCCAAGCTTAGAGGAGTCAGCCATCACCATCATCACCATCATCATCGTTGTTGTTATTATCACTATTATCATCATCATTATTTCAGGTCATTTGCTAGAATTGACAACTCCAGGCTCTTGTGTGTGACTCACTTTCCCCCAGGCCTAACTGGAATCACATGGCAATGCTAGGGCTGATGCCAGTGCCCCTAGCCTCTCAGAGACCTTCCCTGAGTCTGTGCTCTACTCGGTACACACTTTGTAGAGTATGATTTGTACCAGGTACTGTGCAGGGGCTCCTTTAGGGGATAATGACATTCTGGATTGGGTCCTTGCCTGTGGGGAGCCGGCAGCCGAGCTGTCGGGACGGCGTGCAGACAACTGTGTTAGTTACTTTTCCGGTAAAATCCAGACAAAAGCAAATTAAGGAAGGAAGGAAGGGTTTGTCTTGGCTCACAGTTTGTGGGTACAGTCCACCACTGAGGGTAAATCATGGTGGCAGCTGCTCACATGACACCCACATTCGGGAAGCAGTGAGTGATAAATATGGGGGCTTACCTTGCTTTCTCCTTTTGGTCCATGACCCTACTGGATGGAGTGATGTTACCCATATTTGATGTATGATTTTTTAACCTCATATCTATAAAATCCTCACAGACCTCTGCAAAGGCTCGTTTCCTTGGTTATTCTAGATCCCATCAAGGTGACAATATTGGTCATCAATCACAATAGCCAGTCCTAACAGAAGGCAGGAGGATGGGGTGGCATATACATCATAGCCATAACTGACTCCCTCTGTCAGAGGAACCATCCCAAATATCTGTTAACATGCTTTCTCAGATAAGTGCCATCCTGGGAGGCCTGGAGGGCCACATCCTCCGGAGGAAGAGGAAGATCTACGAGTCTGTCACCAGCTCCATTCAAAACGACCTGAAGCCCTGCTATGAAGGTGGCCCCCAGGGAGGCACTTCCTCTTCTCAGTTTTCTGGGATCCCATTTCCTATCAACTTCCTGCTCTGCCGGCAGCTTTCTAAGAACCCATCCCTCCAACCCGAGTTCTTGTACTGCTCTCAGCCTACACGCTGAGACAATCGCAGGATGCAGGAAAAGGAACTGAGGGGTCTTTCTGTCTACAAGCTACAGCCCTTTGCCTGTAGCTTGGGACACAGTGTTCACTTGTGCCTTCTTTAAATGCTTGTGGGTCAACTCTCAGGCCCCTTCTTAGTTTGTTTTAGGAAGTGATTTTGCAACCTGCTTAACTCAGTCATTGGATTTTCTGAATGATAATCTAAATCTTGGATGGTGTTTTTTTTTTTACATGATGTATGTTATAAATATATATATATATATAGTGTTTTTTCTGCTTGCTTGCTTGCATGCCTGGTTTTTCTTCTGATGCTACAGCTTTCTCAGCAAGTCCCTGCTATCATGTGACTGTGGCTATTTTTTCTTTTTTTCTTGGTCAGAGGCAGCTCAGATCGCTGGCCGGAAAGCCTGTGAGAGAATGAAAGATGTCATCCGAAGAGGGGTGGAGCGGCAGGTAGCTGAGGGCATGTTTGAGAGGGCTCAAGAGAGGATGTGGCACCAGTTTCAACAACTGAAGGTACTCTGCCTCTGCAGGGCATGGTTCAGTCCTGGGGAGCATAAATGGGGAGCGGGTACAGGAGAATAGTAGATACCTGGGCCAACTAGAGCCAGATGCCCTCTGCCCTGGGCCTAGACAGTGCCCACAGTGCCCAGCATCCTTTCTTCCCTGCCAAGCACTACTGTCGACTACATCATGGGGCTGTGACTTTAGAAACACAACCCCTTCAGCTCTGTCCCTTGTCACACCTCTCTGCAAAGTCATCCGTAGGACAGGGGCCATGATAGTTAAGTGGGTGCTTGGGTCTTGGCGTGCATTCCCTCACTTAATCCCCGGCAAGTCTGGGAGGCGGTACTATCGCTGTATCCCTTCTGTGTATTAACAAACACAGGCAGAAGAGATGAGCCAAGAGGTCACAGCTACCGGGAGGCAGAGCTAAGTAGAGAGTTCAGGACCAGGTGGCATGGTGCCAGTATCCAACAGTAGCATAATCGGAAAGCGACAATATTTTTTAATAAGGAAGATGGCTCAGCTCCATACAATTTTGGTAAGAAAAGATCAGAATATATCCGGAGGTCAGTGAATAGAAGGACCTGGCTCAGATTCAATTTTAGTCCATCTGTTTCTGATAAGATTCCTAAGAGTCCTCTTAGATCTAAATATCCTGTCATCTCTATGTGTCAGATGGACATGTCTTGGCGCTGGGTTTCTTAGCTTGCTACCTTCTTCCCAATAACAGAAAACCTTCATCTTGGTCTCGTTAGCCCCTCCCTGGTCATGAGGCTCCAAAGTCTTCTGTCCCAATTCAGGCTTAGCTGACCTCCATCCCACCCACAGAGGAAGCTAGCTTGTGGCAGCATCAGGCCAGTTCCTCACTAACCTCCTTGAGACTGTCTCTCCTGCTTCTTCCCATCTTCCCCGTTTGTTTCAGAAAACCCAGTCTCTGTTGTCTAAAGCAGGGAACTTCCTGTGACCTAGGTGAGAGCTATCTGGTTCATTAGCAGCTGTTTGATTCCACTCAGTTAGCATGGTACCACAGACAGAAATACGTGTGGGAAACTGACCAAACGCTATAGAGCCCATCTCCACCGAGTATGCAGAAATGGTTTCATTAAGCTACTCAATGAAACATGCTACTGAAAAGGAACTAATACACTGACCATGTGCATGTATAACTTAAATCATAGACATGTAGATAGATAAGAATGGGTAAGATCATCTTGTACTTCATCCTTCGACCTTTTTCAAAATCAAGAATTAGTCAACTTTTGCTGAGTGCTGGTGGCACACACCTTTAATCCCAGCACTCAGCAGGAGGCAGAGGCAGACAGATCTCTGTGAGTTCGAGACCAGCCTGGTCTACAAAGTAAATTTCAGGACAGCAAGAACTAAATGGAGAAACCCTGTCCTGAAAAACCAAGAAAAGAAAAAGAAAAAAAGCATAATATGACTAATAGTCAACTTTTAATTATTTAAATATTTTTGTTCTGCCGAATGGAAGGAATTTTATTTTATACATATTTAGTGTGAGGAATGTTCCTGTTTTTAAACTGACCTCTTGGCTGATGAGATGGATCAGCAAGTAAAGGCACTTGTCGCCAAGCCTGGCAATCTGAGTTCGATCCCCAGGACCTACATAGTGAAAGGAGAGAACTGATTCCCACACGTAGTCTTCTGATTCTGTCTGTGTGCTATTGCCTGTGCCTCCTCCCTCTATAAACTAGCTAGCTAGCTAACTAAGAATAAAAATAAGCGGATTCCTTTAAAATGTTATCGTAAGCTGAAGAGCAGAAGACTATTCTACTGAATGTATTGATCAGTCTCTGCTAAACTGATCAGTGGTACAGTGTCTTAGTTAGGGTTGTATTGTTGTGAGGAGACACCATGACCACAGCAACTCTTATAAAGGAAAACATTTAATGGGGTTTGGCTTACAGCTCAGAGGTCTAATCCATTATCATCATGACAGGAAGCATGGTGGCACACAGGCAGACATGGTGCTGGAGAGGAAGCTGAGAGTTCTACATCTTGATCCTCAGGCAGTAGGAAGAGAGTGACACTGGGCTTGTCTTGAGCATTATTAAACCTCAAAGCCCACCCCCAGTGACATACTTCCTCCAACAGGGCCACACCTCCTAACAGTGCCACTCACTATGAGCCTATGGAAGCCATTTTCATTCAAAATACCACATGCGGCTTGCTGATTTGCTGTTACCCTAGTGAGGTAACTCTATCTGGTTTAGAGAGCTATAGCTCTCCCTCTCCCTGATCTTATAGACAAGGATGCTGAGGCCCTGTGAACTGAATTTACTAGCTCAAGGCAGGGGCCCTTGTTCTGACATTGAAGAAGTATAAGGCTAGGAAGTGAGGAGTTTTGATTTCAAGACTAGAGTCCACCAGATTGGAGGAAGGAATCTTGGCATTTGCCACAGGAGATATAAGAAATAGAGGAGAGGGGCTGGTGAGATGGCTCAGTGGTTAAGAGCACTGACTGCTCCTCCAGAGGACCTGGGTTGAATTCCTAGCATCCACATGGCAGCTCACAGCTGTCTGTAAATCCAGTTCAAGAGAATCTGACATCATTATACCAATATGCATGAAATAAAGTTAAATAAAGTTTTAAATAAAAAAAAGAAATAGAGGAGAGCAGACAATGGTGTTTAGGTGCTCAGAGGGTTGAGAACAGCAGAAAGACATTCCTCAGGCCTTTGGGAAGAAGAGTCGGTCCTGTCTAACAAGGTGCGCTGCACGGGGCAATGGTGATAGATACCCATCCAGGACTCACGCAGGAGAGGACTGTGAGTTTGAAGCTGCATCTCTTCTTTAGCACCAGAATCAGCAGGCTGCCTTCAGAAGACAGCCTGCTGTGCATCCCCATAGGCAGGGGGGAGCTGCAGAGGCAGGAGGGAGCCGATGAGAATGCCTTCCGCTGATAGCCCTCTGGGGTCACCTCCAGCTGGGGGGTCCAGTGAGGTTCATTCTTTATAACCTGCTTTCCCTTAGACTGCACCATCCTAATGATCTGATGTTCTTGTCATGTAGCATGGAATCACTGAGCGGGTCAAGGGAAGCATCACGACCATGCTGACCCTTGCTGCCCCCCAGGGAGATGGTCTCTACAAGGAGCTTGTAGGTAAGTAGAAAAACGTTTGAACAGAGGGCAGTTGTGCGGTTGCCCCTGGTTGAATGCAAAGATATCAAAGTGGGTGGGACTGGAGAAATAGTTCAGCAGTTAAGAGCACTGACTACTTTTCCAGAGGACTTGGGTTCAACTCGCCACACCCACATGGTGACTCAGAGCTCTCTGTATCTCTAGTCCCAGGAGATCTGATGCCCTCTTTTGACCCCTGTGGGTACTGCACACATACGATGCACACACAAGTATGCAGGCAAAACACACATACAAATGAAAATAAATAATAAAAATGTAAAAGCACAGACATCAAGGTTGGAATTTCTATAACAAGTTCTGCAGATGATGGTTTTGACTATCTTACTCTGAAGAGGACCCAACAGAGACAAGTGCTTGGACTCAGTGGGTGTCGTCGTGTGTAAGTCTCCCCAGGTCTCAGAGATACTAGCCACTGCTCCGTCTTTTATATGCAGAGAAAAGAGACAGCCTAGGCCAGGCTTACTCCCAAGTTTCTATAGCTGGCCACTGGCAAACAGCAACCCACAAGCTCCCCCTCTGTCTCCATAACCCTTTTTCAAGACGCTGCCTTAGAAAAGATTCCATCTCCTAGTGACAGAGGAAAAAGATTCTCCTGGGAAAGTGACTGTGCCTCCCTTCCCTGCCCAGAGCTTCATCAAACTTGCCTTGTATAAATGAGATGGTGACCAAGTGGGGAGAAAAGTAATTGAGAAAATTCTAGCCAAAATTCCCCAGTCTTGAGGCTCAACATCCTGGGAATCTAGGATTTTGCCCTCTCAGCAGCCCCGGGTGTGCACAAAATGGCACAGACAAAGTTACGAGAGCATCAGCACCTGTGGTATCCCAAGGCAAGACAACGCAAGCCTCTATGAGCACAGCACAGATTATGGGAGACACGCGGTTAGTGGCAGTGGAGCTGGACACCGTGAAGCCCCTCAGCCCAGGACACAGCAGTACAAAGCAATCTCCAGCAGGTGTTGGAGAGGAAGGAAGGCATGCAGGAAAGCATGCGTGATATATAGCCATTTGTGGAGGAAGACTCAGGGGGACTTGAGTTTTTATAGTCACTGCCTTTAAGGAAATCATACTTGCTGAAGGTCTTCCAACTGTCCGGCTGCAGACAACTACCCCAAGTTTGATCTAAGTTCTGCCTGCCTAGATGAAGCGTTTTCTTCCTCCTCCCCTCCCCCACCAATACCAAGTGCATACCTTGAAGGAAGACTGTGCCAGTTGCCAAGGGTATAAAGAGGATCGAGTGGCAAACTGTGCAGTCAAGTATTGCCTGGTTTGTCAGAATGGAACCTTCAAGACTAAAGAGCCCAGATTTTTTTTTCCCCACTTAACAATAGATTGAAGTCACTTTCAGGGGCTCCCAAGAGAGAGACAGGGAAGAACAAACCAGTGAGTAGTAGAATATATGGTCCGGGAAGGTGCTCAAGGTGGGGACTCATGAGGAATGACACTTGAGACCTGAAGGAGAGGGTCCACTCTAGTAGCAGATGGTTAGCATAGCTGTGAAGCAGAGATAGTTCAAGGCTGGACACTGGGAAAACTGTGTTAGCCGAGGCTGGACACCAGGGAAGCTGTGTAAGACGAGGCTAGACACCGGGGAAGCTGTGTTGACTGAGGCTGGACACCAGGGAAGCTGTGTTAGCCGAGGCTGGACCTGGGGGGGGGGACTGTGTTAGCCGAGGCTGGACCCTGGGGAAGCTGTGTTAGTTGAGGCTGGACCTTGGGGAAGCTGTGTTAGCTAAGTTCTAGAGGGTGGCTTTGAATTATGACTATGTAGGACTATTGTAGAGCAGTGAGGAGGAAGGCCTTCCAGACATGCATCAAGGTGAAGCCTTGGGTTTTTACTCACTTCCTGGTCATGGATTTCATAGCAAGCCAGGCTCAGGCAAATTTATCCACACATGGTGAGCCGATGATGGCTAGAGTCAGACCCAAAGTTCATCTGAAGTTTCTTCCCTGAGGACTGTGTTGGTCAGCGTTCTCTAGAAGACCAGAACATAGAGAATGTGTGTGCATGTGGAGAGGGCTGTATCTGAAGAACTGGCCCGTTCACTTGTGGAAGTCATGCATGCCAGACATTTGATGGAAGAGCAAAGCAGGCCGGCAACTCTAAAGAGCTTCGGTTGGAGTCCAAAGGTGGTCTCTGCAGCACCATGAACTGATGGCCCACGTGAAGGCCAGGGTGATCAGAGAATCCCTTCTTACTCAGAGGGAGGGCAGTCTTCAGCTGGTGGCGTGACACGCTAAGGGAGGTAGTGACTGTGCCCCAGGTTCCCAGACAGCCTAGATCCCCCGAGGGTCTGGATGCCGTGGGCTGGAAAACTGCCATAAAATTACCCTCAGAGCTGACCTGATGGCACATGCTGGCAATTCCTGCACTTGGGAGTCTGAGGCCCGAGGGTTGCCTGGGCTTATATCATGACAGCCTATTTCAAAACAAAAACGTTAAAACACACAACTCACCAAATAAATCAAAACCAAAACCAAACAAAAGACACGTACAAAACAAATAGCAAACTAACCACAGTGAGAACATAATCAGAGTCAGAGTAGAAAATGAGCATCTTCAGTGCCAAAAGAGAGCAAGGCAAGTTCACTGGGAATAGAGGTTGGGCGAGGAAGGAGGTCTCAGGGACAGAGATCTGCCTGCGGGGATGTGGGCAGGTCCCACCATGTCCTCTGCCTTGTGTCTCCCTTCACCAGGCTCTGAGGAGGCCTAAGAGAACGCCCAGAAGGTTCCCAGGACTTTTTCCCTAAAGATTAATTTTACTGGTTTTTTTTGGGGGGGGGGTGCGTGCATACATACATGATGGGATTCCCCTGGAGGTTGTGTACTGCCCAATGTGGATGCTGAGCTAAGATCCTCTGCAAGGGCAATAAGCCCCTTTAGCATTGAGCCAGCTCTCCAGTCACCCAGGGCTCTTTTTAAGTGTGACCTCCCCAAGATCCATGCTGAGATAAGTCTTCAGGTAACAAAGAGACTCCCTGGCTTGACTGGGATGTTTATAAAACAAGGAGACAGGATTATCTGATTATTCCAGATCTTATATCCTTCTAAGTGATGGTTACTGAGGGATTCGCCTAGAGGCCTGTTCTTGAAGCAGCATTGACTGGGTGCCTGCGTGTCTGCGTCTCTGACTGCGCATGCGTGTCCGTTTCTCCCTAGACGTCAGGAGTGAGCAGAAGGAGATGGAGAAACTCCACAGAAGCCTGAGGGAGGTTGCCGAGAACGCGCAGCTGCGGAAGGGCATGCAAGATTTCCTCCTGCGAATGTCCCCCAGCAAAGCAGGGCCCCGTGGAACAGCACTTTAGTTTGGGGGACTTAAATCTGAAGAGATGAAAATAAGCCTGGAGCCAAATAACCGGAATTATTATTATGTGTTTTTGAAACAGAATAAAGATCATTTCTCACCTTTTGAACTTTCTATATAACATAAAACCAGAATATCATTATTTTTTGGTATACTTTTCTTTTACAGCCGAAAATCTGTCATCCGGAGTCCTGAGTGGATTCTTGAGCTCTAAAGACAAGAACCTTACACTTCACAGAAGACAGATATTTACACGTTAGAAAGCTTACCCGTCAAGCAGAACGTTATAAAATTTGGCCTCGGGTACCAGATTGTTCCCACTTTAACAGTGTTGGCTACCATTCTGCGGCTGTGATAGCATACCCTGACAAAAGCCACTTACAGAAGGAGAGTTATGGTGGCTCAGGAGTCTGGGGACTAATCCGCCATGGCAGGAAACACGTGGCTGGGAGTCAGAGGCTCTGTTCACATCCTCCGGGGTCCAAATGCAGGGGATGAATACCGGTGCTCACCTCCCTTCTAAACAGAAGCCAGTTAGATCCCTTTTGGGCTCCAGTCTTTTTGATTGAGATCTTAAAGAAAATTCCACTTCACGTAGAATACAGAACTGGAATACAGGGAAATGTTTTTAATAGGTATTTTAATTTATCAGTGGGGTAGTTCTTTGATTGTACGGTCTTGAAAGATGGTAGTTTATTTTTAAAGATTTCTTTTTATTTTTTAATGTATATGGATGATTTGCCTGCTTGTATGTGGGTGCACCCATGGAGGACAGAAGGGGTCACTGGATTGCCTAGAATTAGAATCACAGATGATTGTGAGCCACCATATAGGTGCTAGGACTCGAACCTGGATCCTCTTCAAGAGCAGCCAGTGCTCTTAACCACTGAGTCATATCCCCAGCACCCAGCACCCAAGAGTGGTATTTTATTAAAGGCTGGCTGCAGTATGAAAGCTGAAACTGAATCAGTGAACTTCTTTTCAAGTCTCGTTACACTAAAATCCATTGTGTTGTCTTACACACACACACACACACACACACACAGAGCAGGCCTTTCTCTTTTCTAAATTCTCCTGCCTTGGCTCTGAAATTCTGGAATTGCATGTGTCCAACACCACATCTAGATTATCTTCTATAATGTGAATGCATTTTAGAAACCGCTGCATGGTTTTTTAGCATAAGGCATTTTGAAAATAGTTGTTCACTGGATCAGGCAGATGTTCTAAGTGTTGGCACCTTTCATCACACAATCTCACAAAGTCACGATCTTAATACTTTCACCAGTGTCTCCAGAAAAGGCCTGAAGTGGTGGGAAGCTGTGACGCTCATGGCAGTGAGCACAGATTTGATACAGTTTTGGTTTCCCCCAAAGGCTCGTCTCCTCATTGGCATAGATACTGACAGCTGTTTGAAGCGAAAGGTTTGCTTTCAAGCCAGTTTCCACTGTATAACAATGCAAAATAAACCCCTGCTCTAGTAATTGCTTCTTGTTAGTATCTTGTCCGCAGAGAAGAGAAGAAAAACTAATGCACCAATCTTTAGCCGCATGGGTAAGCTGTTTGTCCGGGGGGGGGGGTGTCTTGTTTGAGGATGGGTTCTGACTCAGCAGGTCTGGACAGGACAGGGAAATGCAGCATCCGGACAGATTCCCAACTCTGCAGGTCCGAGGTCTCCACACTGCATCTTCGGGCAGTGTGATGATTAGTAATGCTGGCTGTCAATGTGACAGAATCTAGAGTTGTACAGGAGAAAGCCTGTGTCCTTGAAGGGGTTTCTAGACTGGGTTAACTGAAGAAGGAAGAGCTATCATAAATGTGGGGAGAGCGTTCCGCGGGCTGGGGTTCTGGGCTGAGCAAGGAGGAGACAGGGAGCTGAGCTTCGGCATTCATCTTAGCTAGCTCTGCTTCCAGACCATGGATACAATGTGACAAGCTGCCTCCCTTCCCAACTGTGGGCACAGTGTGATAATCTGCCTCCTTTTCCAACAGTGGACACAATGTGACAAGCTGCCTCCTTTTCCAGCTGTGGACACAGTGTGACAAGCTGCTTCTTCCCCTGGCCACCATGACTCCCCACTTTTGTGGACTGTACCCTTGACCCTTGAGCCCAAATAAACCCTTTCTTAGATATTTGATCGCAAAAGCGATGATGACGACAACGATGACCATAGTGATTAATACGGGTAGCAAAGAGACAGAGTCCAGAGTCTCAGATGCAGTGCCTCAGATCCTCTGCCTGGTCACCTGGACAAGTGACCTCTCCGAGCTATAGCCTCCCATTCTGAGAGACCAAGCTGCAACGCACTGCAGTCTAGGAACTTTCTTTCGGGGTGAGAGTGGGGCTGGGTCAAAGAATAGGGAGGAAAGAACAGGCGGAGGCTTTGCGTCACTGTGGGGCCAGCAATTTCCAGAAAATGCTAAGGCAGTTAACACTTTGGACTCATGCAGCTGAGCAGACCCAGAGCTGCCTGGGGGACCTTTCCACTCCTGAGTTCCCACTGGGAGTGAACTGCAGTGTCCTTGAAGGTTCAGTATTCTCCAGCGTCCAGCTAAGGACAGCCCCACCCCCATCCCTGGGCAGCGTGGTCACCTCTTCATCATAAAGGATTGGGCATAAAGAAGGCTTGAGGGCTGGGAGGGGAGCTTGGGAGCCTCTCTGTGGTCTTTGAACAAATGCCGGGCTCTTTCAGTAATATGAGACTGTGTGATTGCCTGCGTTGAGCTGAGACTTGGAATAGTAGCACTATGAGACCCTGGAAGCCTGCAGGACTCAGAGTGGCCATCAGTGTGGGCTTGGAATATCAGCCCTAGATACTGGGGTTTCAGCCCTCTGTAATGTGCCCAGAGCCTGCTGGGATGTTGTCATCAGCTTGGAGACCAGTTGGTTCTGGGCCCAGCTTTAGGATGCCTCAGAGAAGGAGCCGTGCAAAGAATCCCCTGTAGGTAAAATGCCCTCTATTTCCAGAACTAAGAGAATGAATGCACTGTTTTGTCAAGGACTCGTGTCTCCTTAGAGAGTCTACTGATAGCTTTTGTCTTTCTATTTGTTTATTTTTATGTGCATGACTGCCTTGCCTTTGTGAAGGTTTGAATTAGAATGACCCCCATAGGCTCATACTTGTGAATGCTTGATCTCCAGATGGTGGAACTGTTTGGGAAGGATTACAAGGAGGTGTGTCCATGGTGACACGCTTTGAGGTTTCAGAAGACTGCCACTATGCCCAGTGTCTCTCTCTGCCCTCTGCTTTCAGACTGGGGTGTGAACTCTCAGTTCCTGCCACCGTGCCTCTGCTCTACCAGCGTGGACTTTAACTATCTGAAGCTTGAAGCCCAATTAAACACATCCTGTTTAAGTTGCCTTATTCATGGTGTTTCATCACATCGATAGAAGGGTAACTAATACAGCCGGCATGTATATATCTGTACCATTTGTGTGCCTGGCACCTGCAGAGGCCAGAAGAAGCTGTCAGATCCCCTAGGCATGCGGTTGTAGACAGTTGTGGACCACCGTGTGGGTACTAGCTAAGAGCAGAACCCAGGTCCTTTGCAAGGGCAGCAAATGCTCTTAACTGCTGAGCAATCTCCCCAGCCTCCCTACTGATCTATTTGAAAACAATTTCTGTGAATGTAGAGAAGACAAAAGACTACAAATCCAGCCTGATTTGTAATTTTTTTCTCTTTCTTTTTAGAAATACAAGAGATAACTATAAAAAGTAAGAGTGAGGGCTGGAATGAACGCCGATGGGAAACAGGTTTTTGATGTGATAGTTGAGAGTTTAGGGAGCTCTTGCTTATGGAATCCTTAAAGATCTGACTGTTTAAAAACACCGCAGAGTGCTTGCATGCCTTCCTTTGATAAATATACAATCCAAATAAAAATGAAATTTCCATTTTGCACCAACTGTAACTTCTGCTTCAGGAGAGAAAAGAAAGACACTAACTCATCACTCTTTTCCCCCTCTTCCTTAATTTTTTTTGTTTTTCACTGCAGATTTTCTGTCTGTCCTGGAACTCACTCTGTAGACCAGGCTGGCCTTGAACTCGGAGATCTACCTACCTCTTTCTCCCACACACAGGCTGGGATTATAGTTGTATGCTACCAATTCCAACTCCTTTTTAAAAAAATTTTTTTAAAATTCTCTCTCAACCTTTGTTTTTTCCCTTCTCTACTCTTCCTGGAATGACACGTGCTGAGATGTCTTCACTGTCGGGCTTGTAGTGCCAACTGGGCAGCACATTTCTGGTTCTCAGTTGTTCCTGAAAGCATGCACAGAGTGTCCTTTCTCTCCCTGACCAGAGCAAGCTAAGTGGCAAAATCAGCTCTGCTCAGCACGATGGAGGGGCTTTATCACATTTCCCTTTAGAAGTGGAGGGAGGCATCAGAGGTCACTAGGTCCAGCAAGGCACATGATGTAGGAGACCCATGGTGTGGTAATCCTGTTGGGGAAAGAGTCCCAGACTGTGATCACGTGAAGTCCATAGTGGGAATTTTTGGTTCTGACAGCCAGTTCTAGGTGACTCAGTGCTGAACAGGATGCTGTGGTTTGAATGATGAATGTCCCCATATAGACTGATGTATTTGAATACTTGGGTCCCTGACTGATGGTGCTGTTTGGGGAGGGTATGGAACCTTTAGGGCATAGAACCTTGCTGGGAGGAAGCCCGTCACGTAAGGTGGGCTTTGTGGTTTTATAGCCCTACTTCCTGTGTGTGGATGAAATGGCATTGGCCCTTCCTACCATTGTGGACTCTCCCTCTGGAACCCTAAGCTAAAATAAAGTCATCCCGTAAGTTGCTTCTCGCCATGATATTTTATTATAACAACAGAGAAACAACTAATATAGGCTTTTGCATGTGGAGAGCATTCTGAATCTCCGCAGATAATTCAGAGAAATTCAGAGCTTCTCCCCATGGCAGCCCTGCATGGATCGGCCACCCCAAACCTCCTCTGAGTGATTTCTTCTCGGAGCCAAACGCGCCCTTTTCTTGCTTGCTCGCTTCTGTACCCTTCAACACCCTTGTCATGGTTCCTACCAGATGCATCCAAAACCAAACACGCCATCATGTATGAATTTGTCATTGCAGACTTCAGGGACTCTGTGACCCCCATTCTTCTGCCTCGCTTAAACTCGTAGTGAATTACATTCGCTCAGAGCCATGTAAAGTAAGTGTTTTAAGTATGCCCTGGGAAGCTGGTAGCCCACATCCTGTTCATGGAAAGGACATCATTCCAACACCAGTGTCTGGTTTACATTTATCCCAGGACTTTCTTCTTATGGGTTTTGGCCCACAGGCTCCCTCTGTTTTTACTGGTTTCTTATGATTGAATGCTTGGCTACCAACTACAAATTGCTCACATTACAATAATTTCATTATCTAATTCGTAAGCAAAATTTAGATCCTCTGGGCTCTGAGATACAGCACCTGGAAAGCACCCTGGCTCCCTGAGTTTGACAATGCAAGGGGCTCCAGTAGGTCCCTTGAAGTAGCCCAGGGAGGATGCTTATCTGCCTCACAGCCTATGAGTCTGGGACAGTGTGGATAAACCCAGGCTGTCTCCTGCAATTTATCATCTACACACCTTTTGGAGAATGAACTCAAGGGAGCCCAGGGAGACAGAACAGGTGCTTGGGCAGATTCCACACTGGGCAAAGAGCAGGGAGCTCCGCGAGGCAGGGGTCCCTGCTTCATGACTTGGCGTCGATGCTAGCTGTCAGCAGCTGGACACTGTGGGGACCCACGTGACAATTAGTATCCCATTTGTCAGGAGCTGTCAACTCTGAGAAGTAATAGCAACGGCTGACCTTTGGGACGCCTGACCATGCTTTTAAAGATTCTCTTTCTCGTTAATACCCTCGGGTCAGGGAAGCCAAAACTAGGAACCTGGTTTTAGGGACTATAAAACCTGCATTCCAAGAGGTTCCATGACTTAATCCACAGCCACAGAGCCTGGCTGGAGACCTTGTCTTCTCTTCACAGGGCCCCTCTGAAGGATGCAGCTCATGAAGTTCATAACAAGTATTGACTTCCACTTCCTCTGGGCCCATTTCTGAGTTATGCCCTGGAATAGGACACACACAAGACAGATGCAGTCCCAAGAAAGCAGGAAGCTCTAGAGTACCCGTGTTATGTCTGCCGTGGCTTGCCACCAGGAATGCAGAACGAATGGGGTTGCCTTGGAGAGTTTTCAATTATGCAAAAATCTTGTCTCTTTATATTAAACACTCAGAATCCACTTCCTTTAGCTTCACAGACTTAAATATGGGCAAAGCCTGGTTAACCCTCCAAATACTTCCTGTTACCTTGTGTATGTGTGTGCATGTGTGTATATGTGTGTGTATTCATGCATGTGTGTATATGTGTATGTATATGTGTGTATATATGTGTGTATGCATGCATGTGTCTGTATGTTTGTGTACGTGTGTATGTATGCATGTATATGTGTGTGCATGCATGTGTGTGTAATGTGTGTGCATTCATGTGTGTGTATATGTGTGTGTATATGTGTGTGGGGTGTGTGCATGTTCATGGTGTGTATGTATGTGTGTGTGGTATATATGTGATGTGGGATTCCCCTCTCTATACCATTGGTTAATAAAAAAGCTGCTTTCGGCCAATGGCTTAGCAGAATATAGCCAGGCTGGAAAAGATATATATATATAGAGAGAGTAGGTAGAGTTAGGGAGAAGCCATGTAGCCCCACCAGAGAAGCCATGCCGGATGCTGGAAGAAACTTTACCTGGTAAGCCACAGCCATGTGGCAATACATAGATTAATGGAAATGGGTTAGTTCAGGATATAAGAGTTAGCAGAAGGACACTTAAGTGATTGGCCAAGCAGTGATTTAACTTAGACAGTTTCTGAGTGATTATTTCAGGGCTGAGCAGCCGGGAACAACCAAGCAGTCTTCTACAACATATATGTGTGTGTGCATATTTTGTATGTATTTGTATGTGTGTGTATGTGGTGTGTGTGGTGTGTGTTTGTGTGCATATGACCAGTTGCCATAAGCTCATGGTTTGAATGGAAACAAATTGGTTTTGAGCTTTTTTTATTATTTTATTTTAATGTCAATCAATTTATACTTATTTGTTCCCTGATTTTGCATGTATATCTGCGTCACCGTGCTCATGTGGGAGTAAGAGACCACTTGCCAGAGTCAGTTCTCTTCCTGCACCCTATGGGTTCCAGGGGTCATCAGACTTGGGTCATCATGCTAGGCAACAAGCACCTTTGACTGCTGAGCTAGCTCACAAGCCCTACATTGGTTTCATCTTAGGTGCTGAGAAGATGTGACTAGAGCTGCTGATGCGCTTTCTGCCCACTAAAAAGAAAGCCTGCCTTGCCTGTCACTGCTCTCCTCCGTTATCAGGAGTCCCCTTAAGGGCCTGGGGCTTTCTACCCACAAGGAAGATGGTAGACAAGTGAAATGCCCCTGAGGGAGGGTTAACAGGGGCTGGAGAGATGGCTTAGCTGCTAAGAGCACTGGCTGCTCTTGCAAAGGACCCTGGTTCAGTTCCCAGCACCCAGATGGCAGTCCACAACCCTCTGAAACTTGAGTCCCGGGGATCCAATGGCTCTTCTGTCCCCGGAGCATTCCTACATGCGTGAGGTGCACTTACATACACTCTGGCATACATCCATATGCAAGAGAAATTAAAATAAATCGAATGAAAAGTTAACAAATTGTGGTCCATGCACATAATGTTAAACCATTTATTGAAAAGAAAGGGGTAAAAGCAAAGACTTAACTAGTTAATACAGATAAACCATATCCTGTGAGAAGTCAAATGAGGCAGAAACAAAGGAGGGGAAGGAGAAAAGTCTCCTAGCCCAGAGCCACTGAGTTTAAAACAATACACAGATTTCTCCAGCAATCTGATAGTTTGACAGTCCTGTGCCTACTTGCGGGCCTTGTGCAGAAAACTAGACCTTGTCTGTTTTTGACAAGGCCAGTGTCCTGTCTCTTCTCTGTTGCAGTGATGCGCACCATGATCCAGGCAACTAATGGTTCCAGAGGGTTAGTGTCCACAATTGTGGGGAGATGGTGGCGGCAGGCTGCAGACATGGAGATTGGAGCAGAAGCTGAGGGCTCCTATCTGGAACCCAGAGTAGGAAGGGGGAGAGAGAGAGAGAAAGAGAGAGAGAGAGAGAGAGAGAGAGAGAGAGAGAGAGAGAGAGAGAGAGGACAGACAGACACAGAGACACATACACACATGCACACACAGAGAGAGAGGAGACAGACACAGAGATACACGCACAGACACACTCACACCTATACCCACCCACCCAAACAAGAGAGAGACTAGAAATAGGCTAGGCTTTCGTTTCAAAGCCTACCCCAGTGGCATACTTCCTCCAGCAAGGCCACAACCAAACCTACCCAGATTGGGTATCCACCAACTGGGAATCCAGTATTCAAATGCCAGAGACCGAGGGACATTTCTCCTTCAATCCACCACACTTGGGCTGTGCTTAGATTTCCTGGCCCTCTTCTTTGTGCACACCAGTCTTCTTCTCCCACCTCTGAAAGTATCTCAATGTAGGTTCATGGGGGGAAATGGTGTCCGTCTTAGACATAGTTGGTGTAAAGGTTTGAATCTAAAATTCCCACCACCGGCTTCCTGTCTTGAATGCTTGCACCCTAGTCACGAGTGCTATTTTACGGTGCTGTGTGGTCTTTAGAAGGTGGCGCCTGTCTGATGAACGTAGCTCACTAGGCAAAACCTTGGAAGTTATGCCCAGCCTCCACTTCCCGCCCTGGTACTTGCTTTCCAATGGGTCACGTGTGAACAGCCTCCACCGTACCTTCCTGCGTCCACGGCACCTTCCCTACCGAGGGGGTCTGAAGTCATGAGCCAAAGGAAGTGGTCCCTCCCTAGGTTCGGTCAGCTATTGTGGTATCAGCAGCATCGGCGGTGAGGAACGCCGCAGGATGACCGCCGCTCTTAGTGACTGGCTCAGTACAATCATGTTCTAAAGCAAACAGGAATTTGTTCCCTCACCACTGGAGACCCGAAAGTTGAAGATGAAGGTGCCAGCCCCCGGTGTGTCCTCATAGTGTGATCCCAGGGCGGGAGGCAAGAGAGAATGAAGGTTGAGTCTTGCCCCGTCAAGAGATAGACAAGAGGAAGCTAGATCTGTAAGCCCCTCTCACAGCGGCATTGGCTCCTGTCATTCCCACTGGGCCCCACCTCCCTGCACTGCGGTCCTGGGTAGCCAGAGAACTGACACCCTACACATTTTGCTGGTGCGTGGGTGTCGGCAGTGGAGATCGGTGAGCGTCACATTCTTCTTCTTTTTTTTTTTTTTTTTTGATTTTTCGAGACAGGGTTTCTCCTTAGTTTTTGGTGCCTGTCCTGGAACTAGCTCTTGTAGACCAGGCTGGCCCCGAACTCACAGGGATCCGCCTGCCTCTGCTTCCCGAGTGCTGGGATTAAAGGCGTGAGCCACCACAGCACGGCTGAGTGTCACATTCTGAGGACACTTCTGACTGGTTGGAAGATTCCATCCGCAGGGATGTTGGTGAGTCCGCGGGTGACGGGGCTCAGACTCCACAGCCCGACTGCCTAGGGCTGAATTACAGCTCTGCCACTTCCAGACCAAGGGACCCAGGACAAGTCACGGTAAACGGTGGCTGGAGCAGCACCTGCCTCTTGTGACTGCCGCCAAGTCAGTGTCTCTAACTGTACTAACTGTACTAGGACAAGCTGACTGCAGATTAAAAGTGTTTATTTTAAACTGGTGTCTGTACTGAATCTGGAAATTTATTCTTGTTCTAATTCTCAAACCAATATGGCATGGTAGCTGTTTATGTAGGATTATATTGTATTGGGAAGTGTATATAAACTGGAGGCGATTTAGACAGGTCAGGACGCGGTGGGGAGTTTATGCAAACACCATGATGTTTTATACGGGGCACTTAAATGCCTGAGATGTTAACATTCACGGAAGAGTCCTGATGCCAAACTCAGGAGGATAGCAAGAGACAACTATATAGGCTCAGTGGATTGATATATGAAAAGCATTTGGATTAGTGTATATATATATAATATATATATATAATATATATATATATATATAACATATACCTTAAAGTGCCCCTTTCTCTTCTCCCTCCTTCTCTTCCTCTTCCTCCCTTTCCTCCACTTCCTCCTCCTTATATATACAATCACTGCTGTTTTCTTGCTGTAACACCATGAGCTGCCTCTGGGGACAGTTAGTGAGGTGGTCTCTGAAAATGACTAGGGCTTTTTGGAGTCAGCGAGCATTGGCAGTCGTACTGTGGGCAGCATTGAGTTTGACAAACTCCCCAGACGTTCAAAGCCTGACCTTGAAGCCTCTGGAGCTTCTTGTGTTTAACCAACAAACAGAAACTTATTTAAGAACCTTCTGAGCACTGTGGTCCAGATCCACCACGTGATCTAACCGCTCACGGCTCAGACTGGTTTTGCGGGGAGGGGCGGTGTTTCTCTGACATCATCTCACTCTCCCCAGCGCTCTCCTCTTTAACATCTGGTTGGATCTCCTTTTAATCTCTTTTACTTGTATCTTATTTTAGTGTGTGTGTTTATGTACACACGTGTGTCTGAGTGTACACGTGTACAAATGTGTGGGGGGGACTCAAATCAACCTTGGAAGTCATTTCTAAGGCGCACCCTCTATCTTGGGAGCTTTTATACAGAGTCCCTTACTTGCCTGGAACTCACCAGGTAGGCTAGGCTAGCTGGCCACTGAGCCCAGTCATCCTCCTGTCTCCAACCCCCAGTACTGGGGAGCGTGGCACACCCATTTTTTTTCAATGTGTTCAGGTCCCCCTGCTTGAGCGGTCAGGGCCGGCAGACGCAATTATCTCCCAGACCGTGCAATTCTTACAAAGCAATTGTTTGCGCCGATGTTTCCAGTTCTTAGAGGTGCCGTCGGGCTCCCGGGCGGCTGGCTTCTTGCAGTCTTGTCTCTTGCTCTTTTTGCCGTTTTTTGGGCTCCACAGACACTGGCTTTGTTGCCGAGTCATCTTGAACTTGACTTTGGGAAGTTCTCTCAGAGCCCCCAGACATTATTCTAAATAGCTCCAGTGTGAGTGTCCAAGTCCTTTGGGAGTGGGTATGACTTCAGGAAATGCCAAATTTGCTGAATGAATGAATTGAGAAATACCAGTTCTGTCCTACAATGCATTAAAAATCTGGTTTCCTCGGGTGTGTCATAAGCCAGACCTAGTTGCCATTTTCCCAGAAGTTGTCCAAAAAGTATTTTTGAGGAGCGCTTTTAGAACAGGCGCTGGATCCCAAAGCCAAGGCTGATTTGCTCTTCTGGCTGGGGCTAGAAGCTCGGTGTATAGCTGTAATTCAGACAATGGCCACAAGAGGGCGAGCGTAGTTCAGATTCCCTCTAGCTGTTGCTCTAAGAACTTTTTTTTTTAGACTGGAGATTGGAGCAGCTCCCACCCAGTCAGTACCTAGCAGAGCTGCGGGAGACTCCACAGAACATCTCCGGATCGCTTTCTGAGGCTGACCGCTGAACCAGGTGCAGACCCCTCACTCAGCCACCAGGTTGAACTGCTTCTCCTGCAGAAGTGACCCTGTGGCCCTGACCTGAGATAAGTCACTAGGTGACTCCCGCAAGCCTCTTTCTATGACTCCATCTGGATTTGGCTGGCGGTGGGGACAAGCTTCAAGAGACTGCCTGGGTCTCCGTGGGGCAGCAGTCAACTTTCTGGCTATCATGGCAATTGCTGGGAACTGAAGGCGCGGGCTCCAGCCTCAGCACAGGCACACAGGTGAGTCTTGACGCTTTGACATGGAAGCTATGGGGTGGTAATGCTCCAAAGACCGGTGGAGGGAACGATGAATTGATGAAACCGAGTGCTGGCAGGTCTTGCAGACACAGAACCTGGCGCTGCCTGCTTCAGGTGGGAGGGGTCCAGTGATCTGAGCCTGTAGACACTTGGGCCCGAGGACCCAGTTGCTAGGGATGTAGAACATGAGCCTGCATCCTGATGCCAGAGGGATGCTGTTATTTCAATTTCATTTCTGTTTATCTCATCATGTCATAGCCTCCCAGAGCCTACTCAGGGAGTAAATAGTCAGGGGACAGCCACTCTGTGTGTATGTATATGTTATATGTGTGTTGAATACATGGATGCATGTGTGTGCTTGTGTATATATGTATAATGTGTGTATATAAGTATGTATGTGCATATACATGTATCTATGTAGACACATGACACACACACATATATATACACACATATACATGCCAGGGTACTATGTATGATGCGGAGGTTATTGATGGAGCATTGGCACCTCGCCAGCTATGAGTTGGGATCCAGAGAACTGAGTTAGAAGAAGGAAGGGTTTAAGATCTACCTAGCATCTTTTTCTCAGAGGCCACATTTGCAGTGATCTTGTTTGGTTTAAATAAGTTTTAGAAACTTGGCAATCCAAAGAAAAGCTGTAAGCCCTACCGAGTTAGAAGGCAGAGCACACAGAAACTGGTTCCGAGTTGCAAGTGAGGCTCCTGATCCATCTCAGCCCTTCTGGTGCTCCCGGTGAAACTTCCAGAACCAAGGTCCTAATCTCAGTCTTATGCCACATTTGAGGTTGCTTTTTTGCAACTCCACACAGCTTCACTTCTAGGACTTTTTGAGCAACGGGGAGTCTGCAGGACTCTGAAACCCAACCAGTGAGACTGGATTCTCTTTGGACCCCCTTCCCCAGCTACTCTATAAGACATTTTAAAGTCCTCTCTCCCATATCAGCTCCCATGATCCTCACCATACCCCCTGGACTTCACACCACAGGGGTGAAGTGCAGAAGGCTAGATGAGGCCAGCCGATTGGGTCACCTTCCCAAAATTAAAGATAGAAAAAGCAGCCCTTGTGCCGTGAGCTGCCCCACTTCCACACCTGTGTGAAGGTGTCCCCCACACACCTGTGCAGGACATGCAAGGATGTCCCACACCTGTGCAGAGCATGCAAGGATGTCCTAGGGCATTTTTTTTTTTTTTAGCTGTCAGATACAGACTCTGAAAGTTACACTTGTGCCTTATGCCACCCTTTGTGGGGGAGTGAATCCTAACATCCCCTGGAGGTCAGTAGAGTGCCCCTCCCTGTTTTCAGGGTGGCTTCTCTTTGAAAGCTGAAGGCCAGGCTCTTTGAGCACTAGGAGACCTGTGGCTCTCTCCATGCTGCCCGGTTTCCCCTTCCAGGCCCCTCCCTCTGATCATGCCCTTACAGAGGTGCACTGGCTGGCCCTCCAAGGTGTGCCCATCTCTGCTGCCTTATAGTAGCCCCAAAGATGGCCACTGAAAGTGACTGGCACACATGTATATCTTTGATACAGCAGCCATGGCTGAGTCAGTGCTGTGTGTGTGGATCTCCCGAATGATCTAATTATTGCCTCTTCTGCTCTAATTTCCAATATCATCATCCTTGTCTCTTTGGTCTTGGTTAGGTTATCTTTAAAATGGGAATGCTAAAATAATGAGCTACTCCCTGCCCTGGTCCTAGTGCTCCCAGGAGAAACTCCAGCGAGGCCCCTCAGAGCAATCCGTCTGAGGCCCAAGGGATGTTTACAATGCACTAGCCGCTTACACTCGAGATGGTCAGTCGGGACAAGCTTGAGGTCGTAGTTCAAGGGATCTCAGAGTCCAGCACCTGCTCCTGAATTCGTGAGGAGAAAACACAGCCCCACGTAAAACTGGGACGGGCAGAACATGCTTACATTTTTTCCCCCCAAGTAATGAAGAGTTGAGCATTTCCAAACTCATTCCTCTCACATCTGCTCAGCCCCAGCCCCTTTCTCTCGGCTCCCCGAGGCTGTTGCTTAGTCCAGCCAAGAGGTTAGGAGAATGGTTGGCGGGGGGGGGGGGGGGGGGGGCGGGGGGGGGCTTGTGGATACATTCCAGATCACAGTGGTCTGGAGCCAATCAGGAGAGAAAGAAGGTGGCATGAAAGTAGGGTTCCCTGCCCTGTGGATTCTGGGGCCCTCTGGCTTGCAGACGCTGTTGCCTTTGGCAGAGCCAGGGCTGCAGAATCGGTGCCTTCTGTTTTGTAACTCCTCAAGATCGGGGCCAGAGGGGAAGGGACCACACACATCCTGAGACCAGGGAGGATCCCCTATAGCTAAGCAGGGCTGGAGACACCCAGCGCCCCACCTAGAGGCCCTCGCTGGGTGGAGGGCTTGGATGAAGCGCCTAGGAGACTAGCAGATTGGACACTATGGGGAGAGGCTCAGGGAGGCTGGGTGGGAGCTGTCTGTGTGAGAGATCCTGGAAGACCCAAGGACCATCTTCATCTCCTGTCCTTTCTATAGACTGGAAGAAAGACCAAGAGACCAAGTGCATGTGTGTATATGTATGTGCCCCAGTGAGCGAGCCAGTGTGGGGGGAACGTGGCGCCTCATTACTTGGAGTGAGAGCACAGAAGAAACCCCATCGTTCCTGGCTCATTGGAAGTTGAACACCCACTGCTCAGTCCCAGCCTCTTCTCAGCCCCAAAGGCCTTGTCTCTGAAGACCAAGTTCATGTCGGGAAAAGAGGGCACATGTCTTTTGCTCTGATCTTGCCTCCCCTTCTGTATCCCCACTCACTCTTCCTTCAGGTCCTGCCTCTAAGATGGGATGGGTTGACCCCCTAAGACCCATTGCAGTCTCCCTACCAGGGCCTTTCAGGCACTGTACCATCTCATCCAGGTCGTGGGAGCTTACTTGTTTCTCAGGTTCTCAGTGGGTCTCCTCCATGCTGGGATTATGCCCATCTTCTGGGGGGCTTCATTGTCCCAAAATTCACTTTAAAGAAAAATAAACACCACCTTATCTGACTTACTTTCTCTTCTTCCTTTACCTCCTTTTCCTTCCCACCACTCCCTCCTCCCCTCCCCGATTCTTTATTTTGGTTAAACAGCCAGACAGCTAAAGAGCATTAGGAAAACCAGTTGACATAAACTTATGGCCAGTTAGAACTGTGTTGAAAGCAGCGTGTAAAATTACAGGGCATATATGTGAGGGGAAAAGCCAAAGGATTCTGTGTAAACAAACACTTTGCAATTTGGTTTTATGAAAAGGATTTTTCTCATTACATAAAGAATGCAAATGCCTCTTAGAAAATCTCAGAAAATCCCTTCCAGCCTGGGTCTCACGATGCCTCTCTGCCCTGGAGCCACTGAGGATGGCCTTCCAGTCACACAGTTACAGGACAGAATGTGATGGTGGAGGCCTCATGGTTGTGCGAACATCATGGCTGGCTCCCTTCAGGGAAAAGGATTTGCCAAGTCCAGAGCTCAAGACCTTGCTTCAGCCTTGGGGGATCAGATAGGCAGAAGTCCCCGGGGCCAAGAGTTGTTCGTTAAAGACTCACTGAGTCTGCTCACCCGCTAGGTTCCCTGGGAGATGAATTCCTGCCACAGCCCACTGTGGAACTAGGGGGCCTTCTCACCTCCTCCGCTGACCCTGAAACTCTCAATGTATCTGTGCTTCGAATTTCCCTTATGCAATTATCTGACCCTCCCAAGCTGCTGATGGCTTCCTTAGAGGTTCTCAACCTTCCCGGCACTGCGAACCTTTAGGACAGTCCCTTATGTTGTGGCGACCCCCCCCCCAACCATAAAATTCTATTTGTTGCCACTTTATCACTGTAATTTTGCTCCTGGTATGAATCGTAATGTAAATAGCTGTGTTTTCTGACTGTCTTAGGTGACTTTGTGAAAGGGTCGTGTGACCCCAAAGTGGTCACAACTCACAGGTTGAGAACCTCTGTTAGAAGCTGTCTGTAGTCACCATGTGGGTAGTAGTGTTTCCTTCAAGTGCTGTCCAGCATGGCCACGGTGTCTCCGGCGTAAGGCTCCAGCCCCACAGAGAGCTGCTAAGGGAACAGTTGAAAACTGACCAGGGCTTGGCCTTCTAGCACTGCACAGGGAGAGGCTGGAGCTGAAGGGGTCCTGCACCAAAATGGTGCCCTTAGCTCCTGCAGATGTAGAAAAGGCCCCACTCCAAGATGTAGAAAAGGCTGCCCCACTCCTGTGGGCAGGTACCTGGATCCACCCTTTGTTTGTTTTCCGCATAGTTGACTCGGTGTCTCCTTCCTCTGTTGCCTGTGCTACCCAGTGTCTCCACGGCTCCGGGACAGGATGGACAACAAATCCATGTACATGCACACCGTCAATGACCGGGACAGCGGCTCCATCTTCGAGGAGCCCTTTGACGGCAGGAGCCTATCCAAGCTGAACCTGTGTGAGGATGGTGAGTACTTGAAGCTGTCGAGGACCCTTGCTCCCCCCACCCCCGGCCTTGGTTATCCCAGCACCTGCTGGCCTTCCTGTCTAGCTTAGCAGATGCTGAATACTGGATCTTTGGAGGTCCCTTCTGTGGGGTTCCTGCCATTCATCTCAATAAGCCCGTGTCATCGGCAACGTGAGGACCCGTTTTACAGATGGACTTGTTGAGACTGAGAGCAGGCATTAAAGATTCTATCACTCATCAGCCCCTCAGAGGGGATCCAGCATGGGATATCCTTGCTCCTCTGACTGGAGACCGAGGAATCAGGGCGTTTTAACAGCTCCACATCCCTGTGCACCAGCAAGCAGGCATTTAATAGATGTCTATACTGTCCCCGAGTACCATCCCTACTAAAAGCTTGCTTCATGCACAAACCCACACTTCACTGGGCTTGCGTGGAGCAGGAGGACACTGTCCCTCAAGGCTGACTGCCTAGAGACAGTCCCTCGCCCCTGCTGTAATGTTCTGGGGATTACAGGGTGTTTGGGGACACCCTGTCAGTCGCCTCTCTCAGGAGCTATGGCTCTTGTCTTTTTCCTCATGGGAGCAGATGTAGGACAGGAAGCCGTATCTGAGAGAGGAAGGAGGGGTCCCAGTGGAGGGACAGATAGGGGGACCTGAGCTTCTGAGCAAGGGTTCCTCGACCTTCCCGTGGAGACGCTCAGTTCCTTGCCTGGGTCTGTATGCGAGCTGTCAGGGATGCTCTGGAGGAAACTGGACCAGCGCCTGCCCTCAGATGACTCAGGGTGACTAGTGGGAGGAGGAGCTGGCCTGAGAGCAGTCCCCTCAGGGTGGATTCTGAAGTCAGGCAGGGAAATGGCTCCTGGAAAGGGGCTGAAGGATGACTGTATCATTTTTTCCTCTGTTGTGACAAAATGTTCAACAAAAGCCTAAGGAAGGGAGGGCTGATTTTGGCTCACGGTTTGAGAGTGTCATGGCAGGGTGGCCGGGGCCACATTTCATCCCCAGTCAGGAAGCAGAGAGGGACAAATGGGGGTGCTAAGCTCCCTTTTCTCCATCTTATTTATTTGGGACCCCTGCCCATGGGATAGCGTTGGTGGATCTCCGCCTTCATTTAAACATGTCTGAACATCCTCACAGACACACTTAGAGATGTGTCTTCAGGGTGATTCTAAGCCTATCAGGTTGTCAATCAAGACAAACCATCACAAAAAATTCTGAAAGAGGAGAGGTTCGGTCAATGTGTTTCCCAGACTAGGCCAATGTCCTGATACTTGGGGGAGAGAAGGAAGGTGTGCACACACACAAGCATGTGTGTGCACACATGTATGCATGTGTATGTGCATGCATTCATGTATGCGTATGTGTGTGTATGTTACCTTGCTCAGGATATCAGCAAGGGTGATGCTGAACCATGCTACTGATTCAGTTCTATTCTCATTGGTGCATTAGGAAGGAGGCCAAGTTTGGCCAGAAAGGACTGGGTTTGAGAGTAGTTGGAGGGAGTCTCCCAAGGTCAACCTGGGACACCAGGCTTGGGGTGGGAGTGAAGCCTGCAGTGTGGGGTGTCACTGGGGCCACCACCTTTTCTTTCTCCCCTCTCCCATCTCCCTTTCCTGTTTTCTGGATCTCAGATCAAAAACAATCATTTCTTTGGACCAGAGAAACAAAACCAAGCAAAGGGCCCGGCTCTGTGCTTCATGGCGCCAAGCTAATGCATCTGCCAGAGCATCAGTGATACAGTGATTGATGAGGCTCTCAGCTGCGTTGTGTCCTAAGGAAGGGTTCCCTGGGCCCCAGTTTCTGGTGCAGTGATGCCAGGAACTGTGGATTCCACACTGGCTCTAGGCTTGTGTCTTCATCTGCCAGAATGAGACACAGTGGGTATCTCTGAGGTCATTGCATTCGGGGTGTGGTTCTTTAAGTCCAGGCTTGGGGATTGATGCTACCCTCATTTAAAGGCGAGTCGAAGCCTGGGCCCTGATTATATATATGGCCAAGGAACCCAAGCTCTCCTCTTGCGCTGACACTCACCTTCAGGATAGGGTCCCCAGGGCTCTCCCTAGCCTCTGCCGCTGAGGACGATGCTCTCTCCAGAGCATATGCAGACACTGTCCTCACAGTCCCTTGGATCAGGCCTCCCGAACTCTGGATTTTGCTCTCTTGCCTCCTGTCCTGCTACCCTCCCACCTCTGCTCCCAGCTCTCATTGTCCTTACTGCCACAGCCTCTTCTCTCTCCACACACTTTGCAATTTTCAGTTATTATACTGTTTCTTCTCTGCTCACGTGGTAAGACGCACGTAGGCTGAAGGAAGGTTGGCATCTCCTCCAAAGCAGGAGAGCTGCTTTGTTCTCTGATGCCTCCCAGGCCCAGGGGCGAGCACTCTCTAAGTGTTCACAGGAGAGCCAGCTAAGGAGTAAGTGGATAATAAGAACACAAGGACCTTGACATCTAAAAGTAGCAAAGCAAACGCCTTTGTACCCCACTTCTGAGTTCTTTGCATTCCTTTACTCTTTGTCCCCTGCTGGTAGGTTCTGGGGGTGGGGCACAGAAGTGGGAAACGAGACAGCCTGGATCTTTTTGGGAAGGATCCTGATGCTCTTTTGATCTTCCTCTCTGGAAAGCGAAACAGAGGAACAAGAGGTGCGAGGCCAAGAGAGCAAAGAAGAAACTGGATGGAGGAGGCAAAGGGAGGAAAACCTGGACCAGGTCCATCCGGGAGGCCTTCTGTAGATTAAAACTGTGAAGTGTTGGGTGAACTCCAAGTCCCTTTGAGGGCTGCCTCCTAAAATGTGTGTGTGTGTAGGGGGGGCTGTGTTTCTTCTTGTTGGAGTCTGTTTCCTTGGGTCTTGGCATGGAGCAAGACCCTCAAAGCATAGCCCAGCTGTTCAGGTGTGACTCAGATTTTAATGCAGGTGGGACTTTAAGAACTGTGGGTGGGGTTGGGGTTGGGAGGATGGCTCAGTGATTAAGAGCACTGGCTGCTCTTCCAGAGGACCACGGGTTCAATTCCCAGCACCCATATGACAGCTCGCAACTGTCTATAACTCCAGTTGCAGGGGACCCAACACCATGCAAGCAAAACACCAATGTACATAAAATTAAAATAATAAATTATTAAGAAAAATAACATTTGGGAAGGAGGCAGAGGCAGGTGGGCAGAGGCAGATGCAGATGGATCTCTTGAGTTTGAGGTCAACCTGGTCTACAGAGTGAGTTCCAGGACAGTCAGAGATACTCAGAAAAACCCTGTTTAGAAAATGATAATAAAATAAAATAAAATAAAATAGATGAGCACCAGGGGTATAAATACACATGTTAGACAGAGGTCTGGCCCTGACTGAACACTTCCAGGTTCTTCTGTCTTGGCCTCCTTGCCCATCACTCCCAGCATGAGTCCATGGGTTCTGTCTGTACCGTTCTTGCCCAGTCTTCCCACCCCACACCTACCTGGGCTCCAGCCATCCCCTCAAGTCCCATGGATCCCTTCCCCAGGCACAGCCCTGCTTGGATCTCAGTTTGTGGTGCTGGTGTCCAGCCACGGCCACAGAACCCCTGACAGGAACCACTCACAGGAGGAGAGTGGGCTCACCGTTGGGACAGGTCTAGCCCACAGTTGGCTGGATTCCTTGCTCTTGGGTCTGAGGTGAGGCAGTGCATCGTGGCACTGAGAACATAGATAGTGTAGCCCACCTTTTGACTTCAAGGTGGCCAAGAAGCAGAGAATAAGTCCCGGACAAGCTACAGCCCCCGAGGGCAAGTCTCCAATGCAGACCCAGGTTCCAGAAGTTTCCATCAGCTACAAATAATGTCATCAAATATGAGCCCATCATTGTGCCAATCCACCAGTTAGGTAAGGGCCCTTGGGAGCCTCTCAGTTCTCAGGGATCAGAGCTACTGTCCGAGAACCAACGCTCAACACTTGAGTCTTTTGGGGGACACCAACCATAACCAATCATTGCATAAAATATAGTGTATTCTGGCTGGCAGGGCTCTTGCGTATGTGTGTGTGCGCGCACATGTGTGTGTGTGTGTGTGTGTGTGTGTGTGTGTGTGAGCTTGCATGTGCATGTAAAGTTTCTCGTCCGTACTGCACTGCAAATATCTTGAAGCCAGGGAAGGTGATAAACTCTTCTCTGGGTCCACCAGGCACTTTTTAGGTGATGGGCTCTCAGGAAATCTCAGGGAGAGTTAGCACATGGCTTACCCAAGACCACTCCAGTAGTTAGTAACGGACTGAAGCCTGACTCAGGACCTCCCTGCCTATAATTCAGGGTTCCTTCCTGGGACAGGAACTGGAAAGGGGACTAATGATTAAGAACTGATCTTCACCTCTAAATTCTGATAGGGAAATTGACTGAGACACAGATGAGAATTAAAGCACAGAGTCTGCCTTTCACCTGGCAACCCCATCTTCAGGGATGTGGCCTGGGCCGGCCACCGGCTTGAGCTGGGCTCACTCAGTAGAGTCCTACGCAGGCGTTCATGGCTTCCCATGGCTCACCCAGCCAGGAAGCATGTGTGGCTGTATTGGTACTGACCCTTGCTTGATTGCCACCCCCTACCCTCCTCACCAGAGCATCAGGGACAAAGGACTCCCGCTCATCAAATGAGCCAGTGTTTCCAGTACAGGCTGCAAGGCCGAGAATTCCTGTTTTGCAGGCAGAAGTCGGAACTCCACAGCATGAAAGAGATTCAGGTCTGGGGACTGAAGTATTGTGCTGCATGCTGGATTGGGGGGGCACATTACCCAGGGAGTGTCCTCAATGCCAAGGAAGGGACCCTTCGCCAACAGCATTTCCTGGGATCACCTTGCTTCTGACTGTTGCCCCCTTCTTTCCCAACTCTTCTATTTCTCCCCCACCTTTCTCTTTGCTTGCTCCTAGCTTCTGCCTTCTTCTCTCTTTCCCTGCCTTGGTTCCTTTTTACTTCACAGGTGCTAAGGGGAGCAGAAAGACTATGGCACGCCATTGGTCCCCTCCGTGGAAGGTCCCCCTTTCTAACACTGGCATCTTCTCATCCTCACATCTGTCCAGCTGCCTACCTTCCAGTGGCCTTGGTAGTTCAGGTCCTCTCTATCTCTGAGGCCCTGTCTTCCTTTCTATGTCTTATTTCTCAGCAGCCTCTCTGGAGCCCACTGTAGACCAGAAGCCAAGGGACAGGGACTAGAACCTGCTAGGCAACTGAATAGGGGATGTAAAACCGGAAATGCTTAGAAGACCCAAAAGGCCCCGTGCAGGTTGCCAGAGACTCAAAAGAGGAACAGCCAGGGTTGCTTCCTATTCCTTTCTTTCCTCCCATGCTCCTTCCCCTCCCTTGCCTCAACCGTGCCTCATTCTTGCTTCAACCTTCCCCCTCCAGCCTTCCTTCCCCATGCCGGCTCAGCCAGCTGCCCCCCCCCCCAGGCTCTGCCGCTGGCTTTAGGACCCAGAGGAGTCCTGGGAATGAAAGGCTCCCGGCTGAGCCCGCCTCCTCTGAATTGGTTAGTGAGGCCCTGTGAGAGGTGTTAGTGTCAGAAAAACATAGTCCTGCTTCTCTCCCCGTGGCCTCAGCCCGCCCCGCCGCACGCACGTGTGGCGTCATCCATGGCTGCCCACGGGAAGCCAGGGGAGGTAATGAGTTACATGTGCTTCTGGTGATGGCAGGGTGCCTGCAGCCTGGACTCTGCGGTCCCACGTTCCTTCCCCCATAAAATTAAATTATTCTCCCAGGGGACCTGCTTCATCTACCTTCCATCCAGCAGACAACTCTGCTTCATTTGGTGTAGCCAAGGACTGCTGAACCAAGGGTCTGGCTATGACCTCATTGAGGGTCACCACCCTTTATAGGTTAGAGCAGAAGAGGGCCCTTAACTCATTCAGTACTGTAATAACAGGGAACATGTCCTGGTAAGCAAGAGCGGAGAGCCAAGTACTGGTAGATGAGGTCAGGAGCACTGGGGATGCTGGTGGCCTGGTGACCCAGTGAGTTACCGCCCCAACACAAAGAGACTCAGAGAGGGGGAAAGAGGTCAGAATTGCAGTTTTTCAGGTCATAGGCCACACACAACCATTGTGAGCTTGGACACAGTCCTCAGGCTGGGTGCAGAAGCCTCTGTGTACCCCTCCCCCATCCCACTTGTCCCTGTTCTGTACCCTATGTCATGCCTCCTTAGGCTCAGATACCATGGGAGACCCTGGCAGGAGATGGGAGGAGGGAAGACGTGGGGGCTTGGGTATGTACTATTCCTCAAAGCCTGCTCTGCAGGGCTACCTCTCTGCTAGAGGCTAGCAGTCCTCTCTGGGGGAGCTTTATCTTTCTGAGTTCCAGCCACTCTGTTTCACCCCTGAGACATCCTCAGGCCCAAGGCTGGTGGCAGCTCCAAGACCCCGTTCTGTCCCTGGCGAGTGTCTCATATCCTTGCCACCCATTTGCATAGACTACCTTTTTAAAACCTAGAAGTCTGTGTGCCAGAGAGGGTCATCATCTGCCTTGGCGGGGGTGTGGCTTTGCTCAGAGACCTCATCCTTAAATAAGATGAATGTCCTTGTCCTCCCAGGACCAGAGGAGGAGGATGTGACAGAACCATGCACAGCTGTAGACACTCAGTGCCATGTGCTTCTGTCTTTACCTGTTTGAGAGACCCTGAAACCCTTGGGGAGGTGGGGGAAGGGAAAGAGAGGTCCTGAGGAGGAAGAAGGGGAGGCTTTAACACAACATCACAGACAAACCCAGCATTAGGCATGTTCATCCCTTGCTCAGATTCTGGGCTTCCTTCTATGGCACACCCTGCTCTGTTCTGGGGTAGAGGTGGTCCAGCTGCAGCCTTCAGGGACACATCAAGCTCAGTCCCATTCAGATGGCCCAGCCCTCCTGTCTTCCAAAGCAGACACCCCGTGTCCCTTCCGACGTGTGCTTGCAGCTGCTTGGAGAAGAGAAAGAGAGAAGGCAGGGGCGTTGAGCTTGATTTTCTCTGCTCAAGGAAGAAGCCACTTCGCCCATCACAGCAGGGTGGAGGGCGGGTGCCTTAGAGTTCTGGAAAGAATGATGGTGCAGATGGAGACCGGGTTGCGTCCTCCACTTCCGCCTAGCAAATATCTTCAGCTCAGGCATCTGGCTGGGGGCAGGAACTTGGAATCTTTACTGGCATTTGGGGGCTATTCTACAAGCTGATGATCTTCTGGGTTTTTTTATTTGTTGTGGAATGTGTGTGTGTGCACGCATGTGGTGTGTGTACATGTGCGTATATGTGTGTACATATGTATGTATGTGTGTATGTGCATGCATGTGTATGTGTGTATGTGCATGCATATGTATGTGTGTATGTGCACCCATGTGTACATATGTGCATACATATGTATGTGTGTATCTAAGCTAGAGGTCAACCTTTGGTGGTGTTTCTCAGGTACCATCTTATTTTTCTCTCTGATCTGAAACCTACCCGGTAGGCTAAGACAGCTGGGCAGTAAGCCCAAGGGGTCTATTTGACTTCCTTCCCCTGGTCCTGGGATTGTAAGTATATACCGCTATTCCAGGTCTTTCCATGGGTTCTAGGGTGAACACAGGTCCCTGTGCTTGCAAAGCAACCCCTTTACTGCCTGCGTCATCTTTCCAGCCCAAGAAGAGGACCTTTTGGCCTAAATTTAGGCAGAATCCTAGTCCCGATGCTCTTTGAGACCCCATACGTCTAGATACCATATCTCCCCTCTGTTTGCAGTATTCTTTTAAGACAAGGGCATTGCCTTTCCTTTATTTTTTAAGTTAAAATTTAAATTTTTAAATTTCATACATGAGGACTGTATTTACATCCTCCCCCCTTCACTCTCTCCCCTCCAACTCCTCCCAAATGCTTAGGGCTGGCCTCTATGCACCAGATAACCCAACAAGGCGCTTGTTCCACCAGAAGCAGATCTTTTTCTCCCAGCGGCCATCAATCACCTGTAACTCTTCATCTTGTGATAGGGCCTTGCGAGATTTACCCCCATCCACATTGCCACTGTACCAGTCTTGTTTGGGTGACCAAACTTATGAGATTTTATGGGTGTAGCTTCTCTGTTCTGACTCTTAAACTCTTTCCGTCCCCTCTTCTGTGATGTCCTCTGAGCCATCTGTATGGGAGCTGTGTTGTAGAGGTGTCAGCTGAGGTTGGGCACTCCACAGTCAGTTGCTCTCTCCATTTGGATTAGTTGTGGCTTCCTGGAATGGTTTCCATCTGCCGCACCAAGGAGCTTCTTTGATGAAGGGCGAGAGCTCATTTACTATGACCATAAGGACACACAGTTAGAACACAGTTAGGGATTGTGCTGGTTTAGGGATGTGGCTGTAGTTGGTCCTCCTTTAGGATCTGTGGCTTCACCAATCATGGGTAGTTAGTAGTTGACTAGGTTTAATGTACCAGATGTTAATTCTCTCCTTTGAATTTGCCTTAAGTCCAATTTAGACATCTTTGGTTGCCCTCAAGACGCAGGTGCCACTACTACACTGTTGGAGGTCTCTTGCCGTGCTGGTCCTTGGTGTGGTCTGTAAGCTTTACAGCTGGGTACGACCATTGCTTAATTTTCTTCCTTGGCAGCTGGCTTAGACTCTTCAAATAATCCTCAGGGAAGTGACTTCCAGGTCAGTTCCAACTCTGTTCCTCCGAGTCTTGTGTCAAACATACATGGTGTCTTCAACAGTAGGGTCTCACCTTCAAGTTCTGAGAGACAAACAAGGGTGAAAGCCTGGAGTGTTTGGGGAGTCTCTGACTTTCCTGACCAGCAACTTGAAGGGAGTTTTCCCATGCCCAACACTGGGAATTCTGTTAGCTAGTCTATGGCTTTTGGGTAGATCATTATCACCACACATGGCATAACTTCATTCGATATATCCATATATGCACATATGTATATACAAACATATATCATATACATATTTTCAAGTTAACCTGAGATAATATGATTTTATTTGGGACAGAAATTGTAGTATCTTCCACCAGCCCCCCTACCAAGTCATTCATTCTTTGTATAGGACTCCATGGCCCTCTGTATCCCACTTGGATCTTGGTAGTTAGCTGACTCTCCTTCCCTGCTCTTCGCCACGCCTGGACTCTCTTTCCATCTGAGTCTTAGCTCTCAGAGCCAATGAACAGCAGCCAGCAGGCTGCTCTTGTGTTGGTGGAAAATAAGCACAAGCCATCAATTGTTTTCAAAGAATCTTTATCCAGAGTAACCTTGGGAACAGATAGAGCTTGGGACACAGAAGCTTTACGGGGAACGGACAAAATTATACAACAAACTGCAAGTATTAGGAAGAACTGTCCTAGAGCCCCATGGAGTCTTCGTGGAATTAGCTCAGGCTGCCCCCTCCCCATTTTAACCATCTTCTCTCCTTTTCTTAAAAGTGGATGTGAAAGGTTCAGACTCATTTAATGTTAGAGGTGATCACATCTACATCCACCCCTACCCTTGCACCTCCTGTTTTCTGGCCTGTCTTCCCCAGGGACTAAACAAGGCCTAGGGGCAAACAGGGTCATTATGTTTACTGCTCTCTATAGCCTAGTTGGCTGTGCTGAGAGAGGAAAACCAAGCCAAGTGGTGGTGTTGGGTTTTCTTTTCCCACCCTCCCACTCAGCAATCAACACAGAATACTCTAACGCTGCTCATCAAAAAATGTGGGGGTAGGTGGGGTATCCTCTACACCAATAACCAGCTCTGTCATAGGGCGACCCCTAGCTGTCCTCCAATTTTCTTCGGTTCTGACTGTATCTTCTTGCAGACAGTATAGATCCCATAGATGGAGGACTCACCACAGCCCTGACCCACTAGAAATCCCATTCATGCGCCCAGGTCATGGCATATGCTTCTAACCCTGGCTACAAATCAGAGTTCCCAAGATCTCCTCCTCCAGTCTAATTCGTTGCAGTGCCTTAGAACTCAGAAAAACACTTTGATTACATGCCCCTATTTATTAAAATGGGTGTTACCAAGGATATTGCTTGACAGCCACATGGAAGCATTACATAGGATGAAGTATGGGAGAGGGTGCAGAACCCACATAACCTCCTGGGAACCATGGTCCACAAATTCAGCTATCTGGAAGCCCTCAGAACCCAATATTTTTGGGTTTTCCAGAAAGCTGGATTAGCTAGTATGATTGAGTAATCTTTGGCTATTGACTAACCTTCATCCCTTTTCCCTTCTTAGTGGCTGAGGGGTGGGCTACACGTTGACCCTTTTCTGTGTACCTTGGCCTTTTTAGTGGCCAGGTTTATTTTAAAGCTACATGGTGCCCCCAACTATCTTACTGATGTACAAAAGACCTGTTCACTCTTGAGGTTATAAGGGTTTGGGGAGATATCTCTAGCATATACAATTAAGACCACTGTATGCGTCACCTTATCTAAGATGTTTAGGCCCTTCCGGATCCTGGTAAGACTGCATAGCCCACTGTCACTTCAGGCCAGAGACTCTGTCTTTCCTTGACTCTGCCCCTGCCACATATGTGTCCTCTTCACTGTTACGAACAAAGCTTAACGGAGGTCCCCAATAAAAGCACAAAGTTGCAGCGGAGCCAGAGGTCATTCGGGGCTGCCTTTCATCATGCATGTCATACAATGAAAACATCGTGAGCGATGAGTAACCAGGGTGAGAATGAAGCTTATCCTAATGAAGTCAGACTTGGGCAGGTTTATTGGAGATCCTTGGACAAGCTGAGCACTGGGGGTTCCTCCCAGCAATAAAACGCCGGCCCCACCTGCTGTTTATGGGCCTGGGACTAATACCAATGAGAATCAAAGAAAATGACCGGCATGATTGTTAAAACTCAAGTTGGTGGATTCAGAGCCATCCCATCCCCTGGGTGCTGTTTCCACCCAGTTACTTTGACGATAAATACCTGATTTATCAGACGTAACTTGCAAGTGTGCTTGTAGATTGAAAGAAAAATAAATCTAAGCAGATAACTCCCGAAAGGGTCTAAAGTTGTAACTAAAAGCCTGAAACATTATTTTTAGAGAAATAGAACATTCCGTTTTTAGGGGAAGAGCATATTGATGAAGGACAGCTTGAAATGCTTCCTCATGTCCCACAGCCCTCATGTGACAGACAGGCTTTAAATCTCCCTACAAAGGGCTCCACCCCATGCCTGCCCTCCTGGCAGGACTGGGATGGGGGCTGGGCGGCCTGATGATACTCTTTGGGCATGCTCTTGTTCCCATTATTAAGAGCACTCCACAGGTCTAACCTCAGGGAATAATAAAATACTTTATGACAATCTTATTTTGGATATGTCCTATCCAAAAAAAAGAAAAAAGAAATCAAATGTTTAGCCCCCAAATAAAATGAATTCTTTCAATAGACAATTCATTTTCTGTTCAAGAATGTGTCTTCACATTCTCTCTTGATATGACAAGTGTTTTACTCTAGAACCGTGGACTTCCATGCCCCAGATCTGTGATTTCATCATTGGAGCAGAATGAGGCTGTCCAGGGTAGAGTTCAGCCTACAGAATGTTGAAGAAAGCTCAGTCCCAAGGGTTTGACTGCATGGTATACTTACGTGGGCACTAAGTGGTGTTCAGAAGTCCTGGGTACATGAGGAGAGCTACGCCTTCATTTGCCCTTTCAAAACAAAAATTTGCTCCAAGGTACATTTTTTAGCCAAGTAGAATTTGCCAATTATGTATTTGTATGAGGCAAATGTAAGAGATGACCTTTCCAGAAAAAACAAATATGCTCACATGTGTCCATTCCTACAGAGAACCTCACCAGACCCTGCTGCTGTTCACCCACGGGGGGTGGACAGAAGTGCACCCCGACAGTTACACATAACGAGGGCAGTGCAGGAGATATGTGTGTGAGGTCCTAGCATAGTTCTCTTGCTGTACTTAGTAATCCTCAATGTGCTACCTTCCAGAATATTCTTGTGTGTGTCTGTGTGTGCACGCTTGTGCACGTGTGCATGGATGTCCTCAAATACTGTCCACCTCTTCTTTCCCTTCCTTCCTTCTTTTCTTTCTTTCTTTCTTTTCTTTTCTTTTCTTTCTTTTTTTTTTTTGAGACAGGATCTCTCACTAGTTTGGAACTCATCAAGTAAGCTAGGCTGTCTGGCCAGTGAGCCCCATGGATACTCTTGTCTCCACCTCCCCAGTCCTGTGATGATAAGCTTGTACCGCCATGGCATGTGCGTGTGTGTGTGTGTGTGTGTGTGTGTGTGTGTGTGTGTGTGTTTCTGTCACCAAAGTCAGTGTTTCCCACTGTGTTCAACACAGTGGCACTAAAAGTGACTGAGTCACACACAAATGCGTATTTGCCATTTTAATAGTGAGGTGTTTATTTAGCTACCTCCTAGGAAGATATTAACTCTCTACTTGTGACGATGATATAGTTTTATCCCTAAATAAATTTAACTTCAGCAGTGGGATGATGTCAAGATTGCAAGACCCTGGGATGCCCAGACGTGGGCAAACAGTACAAGGAGCAGGTAGATGCAGATTTTTAAGGATGGGGACACTCCAGGGATCATGAGTAGCCACCTCAACTAAATCACCATCTCCTATGCTGGCTCACTGAGCCTAGATTAACATCTGCTACGTTGATATACTAAGCCTAGATTACTGTCTCCTAGGCTGGTACACTGAGATCTTTAAGTCATTTTATGTGGGCTTAGTTTTCAAATTGCCCAGAGCCGTTACCCTTGCCCCCTGATGACCTCTTGGATCACTTCCATGTCTCCAAGATGCTGCTGTCTCTTCTGGAGGCCATATCCAGAGCGAAAAGCTTCCCCATAACCCTCTTAGAGCCTGGATTCAAGTGGTCCTCAGCCTTCCTAGTGGTCATGTTGTGGTGACCCCCAACCATCCAATTATTTAGTTGCCGCTTCCTAACTGTAATTCTTCTACTGCAATGAATCTTAACATCAATATTTGTGTTTTCAGAGGGTCTTAGGTGTCCCGTGGGAAAGGGTCATTCCACCCCAATGGGGATTGAGAGCTGCTGACTTGGAAGGCTTCGCTGTCCTTCACCATTTTCTCCATCAGTCTGGTGGCCAGTGCCCCTTCAGCTGCAAACGACAACAACATTTAATAGCTGGCAGCTTCTCCAGGACTCGCTGCAGAATCGTTGTCACATTGGGAAGAATGCTTTCTTCTCAGTGTCCCAGATTTTGAATCTACAACAGCTGCTCACGCACCCACGAGGCTGGAGGGGAAGGAGGGACAAGCCCCAGGGTCAAGCCTGCCCTTTGGTCGAGGGCAGGGCATTCTCTTATGCAGATTCTTCCTCAGATATAGAGTCACTCCTTCAGTCAGAGCAATTCCGGTAGAGGTTCCACTTCCCTCTTCACTGTTCACGTGCCTTCTTCCGGTCCTGTGGGAGCTACTGGAGGGCCGTGGTTGCCTTCATTCAACCAACATGCTGAATAACACATCACCACAACATGACCATTAGGAAGGCTGAGAACCACTTGAATCCAAGCTCCCAAATAAACACACAAGCTTTCTTCCTTACTTATAAATGCCTGGGCTTGGCTTGTTTGTAGCCAACTTTTCTTAAATTACTCCGTCTACCTTTTGCCTCTGGGCTTTTACCTTTCTCTATTTCTGTATATCTTTTCCTTCCTTCTTACTCCATGTCTGATTGTGTGGCCAGATGGCTGACCCCCTCTTCTCTTGCTCCTAGATCTTTCCTCCCAGATTTTTCCTTCTATTTATTCTCTCTGCCTGCCAGCCCCATCTATCCTTTCTGCTGTCTTGCTACTGGCCATTTGACTCTTTATTAGACCAATCACGTGTTTTATTCTTTTTTTAATTTTTTTTTATTTTTTGGTTTTTTGACACAGGGTTTCTCTGTAGCTTTTGGAGCCTGTCCCTGGAACTAACTCTAGTAGACCAGGCTGGCCTCGAACTCACAGAGATCTACCTGCCTCTGCCTCCCGAGTGCTGGGATTAAAGGTGTGTGCCTCCACTGCTGGGCTCAATCAAATGTTTTAGACAGGCAAAGGAACACAGCTTCACAGAGTTAAACAAATGCAACATAAAGGAATGCAACACATCTTTGCATCATTAAACAAATATCCCACAGCATAAACAAATGCAGCACATCTTAAATTAATATTCTACAACAATTTGCCATCTTTTTCAGATAAAGAATTTGCTTGAAAATATGCCTCCTCACTTGATCTAGGCAAAAAAGAAAAAGCAAAAATGCAAGCAACAATAAAAACATGCTTCTCTACGGTCTGGGGAGATAGCTCAGTTGGTAAAGTGCTTGCCACACAAGCACCAGGTCCTGAGTTTGATCCCCTTCAATCCATGTCAGAAGCCAGACTTGACAGCACACACCTGCAGTTCTAGGACAGCCAGGGACACCCTCCAGCTCACTGGCCTTTCAGTCTGGTCAAATGGGTGGGTCCCAGAATCCGTGAGAGACCCGTCCCATAAAATAGAGCACTGAGGTAGGCAAAGCTGACCTCTGGCACGTGTGTGTGTGTGTGTGTGTGTGTGTGTGCATGTGTGTGCGTGTACACACACACATGCACACACACAAACAGACCAACAATAACAAAAGTTCCTCCATTTGTTAGTCTCTGTCTTAATTTCTCTTTCCTTTCCTTGTGGACATATTCTCATATGCTCTAGGCATCTTGCCATGGTCTTCACGTTCTGCTTGTCCAACCATTTGTGGAAATATATGTCTGAAGCCCCTATTCTGCTCCATTTGAAATAGTTTTCTTTAGTACAGGAAGGGATTAAGAGTTCCTAAAGGAACCACACCCTCTCAAAGGGAGGTCAAGTTTCCTTGTGTTTGTCGACAAAGGGATCTACCATGAGCAGGGTGCTCACTAGTAAGTAGAAGCCTCAGATACAAGGAAAGGGGCTTCTCTTTTCACACACACACACACACACACACACACACACACAATATAGTGTTGCATGCAATGTGCAAGCAATATCCTCCTGCGGCGAGCTAGCAATACAATGGCAACACAAATGACAAAGGTTAGCCTTCTCTCTTTATATATGGCTGTGATTTTCCTCCTCCTGCTCTTGTTTCAAGACTCAGGCATGGGAGACCCAGAGTAGGACAACTGGAACTCCCACGTGGTAATGAGAACATGTGTGTAAGATTATACGGTGCTGTGCCTTCTGCCCTGGCTCTTTCAGGAGGCAGGCTTTTCTCTGTTAAGTGGCAATAAGAAAGCTAGCAGCTCTCACCAGAAGGGGTAGATGAAGTGTTCCCAGTGTTCCCAGAGCCTACATATGCAGGACTAAAACCAGTTGGACCCTGGTATAGAAAGAGATGGAAAATTCTAGAAAGAGAATTCCAGGTAAGTTTTTTTTTTTTTTTAAAAAAAAAAGATCTCTGTTCAAATGCTTGTGGAAAACCAGCCTGATTTCTCAAAATTGCTAACATTTAAGGATTGAGGAGAATGATTGTTGGCTTTTATTCTTTGGCAGTTAGCTTTGCATTGTGCCTGATGTTTTATGGTGTGGTTGTGCAGTCGTCCTGCGTAGTGTTTTAAGGGCAGTGTTTACAATCAAGTGGAGGATATGAACGGGAAGATGCTGTGCAAGTCAACACACCTCTGAGGATCCAGGCATCTCTGTTTGGCTCCAAAGGCATCACCCACAATGTCCCCACGGTAACCAAACCTGCAGAGGATGCTCAAGAGAGAAAACACAGCTCTCGAAGTGCCTCAAAGCCAATGAAACAACCAAGGGTCAGCTTCTCCTGACAACCCTTTCCTTCCCCATACCTGTCCAGTCAGTGGCAGTGAACTATAAAGGACGGTCCCTCTGGAGGGGCCTGTCACCTCTATGGAGCAGAAGTGAGAGAGAGACTTTGTGTTTTAAAAAGAACATTGTACATTGATTCTTATAATCTGTCCTGGGATGGGATGGAAAAGGGGTCCTTGCTTCCCTCTTTTGATTGACGCAGAAGATCTGTAAGTTTCCTGGTCTCTGTGTGGGCTTTGAAGGACTGCCTCAACGGACAAATTGCATCGACAGATGCCCTGAGTCCCAATGCAAGGTTTCTCACTAGCAGTAGCTGCCATCTGCGGTCCTGAGGATGGGTCCTTGGGCCCAGTGCGTGCTAGACAAGCACTCTACCACTGATCTACCAACAGCCTTATCTATCTATCTATCTATCTATCTATCTATCTATCTATCTATCTATTTATTTATTTTAATTTTGAGGTAAGGTCTCACTAAATTACCCAGGCTGGCCTTGAACTTACGGTGTAGTCCAGACAATCTTAAATTTGCCATCCTCCTGATCCAGTCTCTCCAGTAACTGTATTGACAGGTGTAGGGCCCACAGGTCTACCCCACTCCCAAGGTTCATATTGAGGATAGCTTGCAGTTTCTGGCAAAATATCTTGTTTATTCCTATGCTCGCTTTGCCCACCCTGGTGGTTAGCTACAGAGGAGTTGTTTGCTCCCCGGCTTGAGCCTGGTAATTTCCCACCTGCCTGGGGCATTTCTACTGTGCAACAGTTAGGTATATAAGGCTTTCTTTAAGCTTAAATAAACAGATTTCTGCATTCTTTCTCTGTGAATGACCCACGTCTCTAGCGTACTTTAATCTCAGCCCCTTGCCCGACTCGCGAACTGTCCCATAGTGCAGGCGCTACAGACAGGTATAATGGTTAATCTCCCCCCTCACCCCTACCCAAGACAGAGTTTCTCTGTGTGACTGCCTGGCTGTCCTGGAATTCACTGTGCAGACCAGACTGATCTCAAACTCATGGAGATCCACCTGCCTCTGCCCTCTGAATGCTGGGGTTAAAAGTATGCGCCACTATGCCCAACTATAATAGCTAATCTTGGTTGCTAACATCATCAGTTTTAGAATCAACATAAAAACACCCCTCTGGGTGTACCCATGAGACCCTTTTCAGAGAAGTTTATCTGAAGAGGGAAGGTCTACTATGAATATGGGTAGCATCAACCTATAGGCTGGAATTCTGATACTGAATAAAAAGAAACATCACCATTCATCTCTCTGCTTCCTGGCTGTGGATGCTGTATGACGTCATATGACAAACACCCTGCAATATGGACGGCATGCTTGAAGCAAACAATGCCTTCCTTCCTTATTGTTTTTGTCAGGTATTTTATCTCAACAACAAGAAAAGCAAATAATGCATCAGGCATTTAGTTAGCTGACTTTGGATGTGAACCCAAAGACATGGACACACTGTCTGTAAGGCCCATGACAGCAATCAATGTCTTCTCTCCAGCAGACGCTGTGGTCTAACTGCACAGGATGAGGTTTCTATGATTTTTGGTTAAACCCAAGTTTGCAAGCTGGTGCTGAGATGTGGCTTCCAAACCTGTTTTATTCATGCCCTCCATGGTTTTTAGCTTCTAATTGTTGACAGCATTAACGATAAGGAGTCAGGCAGCGCTTTCTAGCACAGTGGTTCTCAACCTGTGGGTTGTAAACCCCATGGGATTGCACATCAGATAGTTACATTAGGACTCATAACAGTTGGCAAATTATAGTTATGAAGTAGCGATGAACTAATTTTACGGTTAGGGGTCACCACATCATGAAGAACTGTATTAAAGGGTCGCAGCATCAGGAAGGTTGAGAACACTGTTCTATCTCATCGCCAACATTCTAGTCTTATGTAGCCCTCCACTTCCTTCAGAGCAGGTGCACCCGTCCATAGTCTGGCCAGAGCCTTGTGCTCCTTGCCATGTGCTCCGAACCACTTGCAAGTCCTAATCTTTTAAAAATCATTATTAACATGTGTGCACGCATGCACACATGATGTGTATGTGTGGGTGCGCATGCCACAGTACACCATGGAGGTCAGAGGGAAATTCCATGGAGTCAGTTCTCTCTGTGGGGGCGGAAGTCGGGTCTCCAGGCATGTGCACCAGGCATCTTCACCCACTGAGCCATCTTGTGAGCCCAGCAATTTTCATGTTGACTTTTCTCCATATTCCCTGGATTGTGGGAAGTAATGGTGCTTGGTAAAGACCGCACGGTAAGCCTGCCTTAGTGTGCTTCTGGTACTTGGAGATGTGTTTATGGGACCACACAGACCTGTTTGGGTTATTCATAGAGGGCGGGTGGAGGACAAGAAGCTGAACAGCTTGTGTTGGCCCTAGAAAGTTCCTACACCATAGATGTGCAGGAGGGCCTAAACATCTGTATGCAAGAGGGAGAGGCGAGACCTCATACGAACAGACTATGAAGTTGTTTTCAAACATTGCTTCTGTTCCATTTCTTCTCTTTTAGGTCCATGTCACAAACGGAAGGTGGGTGGCTGCTGTACCCAGCTGGGCTCCCTGTCAGCACTGAAGCACGCAGTCTTGGGGCTCTACCTTCTGGTCTTCCTGATTCTTGTGGGTATCTTCATCTTAGCAGGTAAGAGCAATCTTTCTGTATCCAGGACTTTGGGGATGAGAGAGGGAGACTCAGAGCCTCCGTTCCCCACTCCCACTATCAGAAGCCCAAATGCTGCACTTGTTGCTATAGAAACCCAGAGAGGAAGATGCTGGGCCACCCTGTTGCTATGGAAACTGGAGAGGAAACTTCTGGCTGGTCTTTCTGACTGAATGCGTTCTTAGGTAGCATTGCCTGTTTCTGTGTGGAGGGGACTGAAAGGGGAGGTATTTGAGGGTGTGGAACCTCTGAAGCCAGTAGGACAGGCCCAGCTCCCCAGGGTGGCTTCTGACTGTCCCTGCATCATCAGGAGACACATGCCTTACACAAAGACTCCCCAACCTCTGGGGTGTCATCAAAATAGTCACAGAGCACTTTGGGACTGAGGCTAATCAGGGTCTACCCCTGTCCCTAACCATAGCTGCCTTCCCTTTGCAATTTTGAGGAGGTAGAATCGGTTCTATCTTAACTCATGGTTCTTTCTCCATGACTGTTTATGAGATGGGCCTTTGGTGAGTAGGATGGGAGGGGGGACATCCTATAGCCAGGGCCAGGCAGAGATGGCAGACTTAGCAAGGGATCAGGTTGGGGGAACGGGTGTTGTTACACTTTTAATTCCTGCACTTGGAAGGCAGAGTCGGGTGGATCATTGTGGATTCAAAGCCAGCCTGATCTATATAGTGAGTTCTAGGATAGCCAAGATTATATAAAAAGAGATCGTCTCAAAAAAAAAAAAAAAAAGAAAAGAAAAGAAAGAAGAAAAGAGAGATGGGGAGGGAGGGAAAGGAAGGAAGGGAGGAAATAAAGGAAGAAAAATAAAGAAAAGAAAGGGATTCAATGGGAGTCTGTTGGCTTTATGCTATGAGCAGTCCAGTTTCCCACCTGCAGTTCTTCCCACCATGATGGAGACGCAAAGCCAGGCTCTGGTGGTCTTTTCCTGACTCTCTCCAGAGGAAGGACTGCTCATTTACCACCTGTAAGAGCCAGGGGATTCTCTAAAGGGGTTTCCCCTCTAGAGCCTGGGCCAGGGTTAGGTGACCAGAGCCCTGGGTCAGGAGACATACAGTGGGCACTGTGCTAGGGCACAAAAGGTTGCCGGAGTGGGGACACTTTGAGGAAACAGTTACTGCACGGAAGAGGGGACACTTTGAGGAAACAGTTACTGCACGGAAGAGGGTGGGGTTGTTTCGAGTGATTCTGTGGACCAGGTAGAGCTGCCTTGGAGTGCTCAGGGTGGGGTCCTTGAGTTAACTAGAGGGCAAGACTCTGGAGGTTCCGCCCATATGGATGACCCTTCGCTGGAAATTCTGAAACGATGTCCAGGATCTCCCTGGTCTTGACTCACTCCCAACCCAGTGGAACCAGCCACTCGGGCATTGTAACAGGATAGCTGACTCTGCCTATGCCTTCAGGTTTCCGTACTCAGGGTATCAGGGGTGGTGCCTGTCTCACCAAGCCCTGCACTGAGGAATGGCCAACAGCAACACTGAGAACAACTCATGACTCATCCCAGCGACCCAAGGATGGTGTCCAGCAAGGTCTACCGTGGGCCAAGCCAGTCAGGGGATGATTTGAACATGTTCTTGGGATCTGGGTTTTGTGGTTTTGGCTGCCAGGACCATAACAAATTTCTGGAATGTTTCAAAAGTGTCTCAACCCGTCAGGAAAGCCATGATGTTACAACTACTCTGAACAGGAACTTTTTTAAGTGGCCAAAAAGGGGTTCCCAAGGGTGGAAGGGGACCTGGGATAGGACCTTGGAGGCTAAGGATGGGGACAGGGAGATACCATCTCATCTCAAGAGAAGCGTGCAGGGGAGGAAAGTTTTCTTCTGATACCTGAAGGGCTGTCGCATGGGAAAGGGTAAGGCACGTTCTGCTTGGCTGAGGGTGGACCTGAAACCTAAGGGTGGATACTGTGAAGATGGACGGCCGACCGTTCAGCACAGAGAGAGAGGTGCTCTGCAAGCAACAGCGCTGTGCAGCATGACACAGAAAGGCTCTCTGGGCTAAGTGTTCTCATGGGATTTATGATGACATCCCGGAAGCTCCAGCAAAGAGGGCCGGATGAAGTTTCCCAATCTTGTGGAAACACTGCCAGCCTTCCTTCGTTGTTCAAGTTGTTCAGACATGAGCAGGGCTTTTGGGTCATGACTGTTTCCTCTCAGCCTGTAAGTTTTGGAGTCACGGATTATTGCCTATGTGTGATGAAAATTGTGAGCGGATCAGAACTAATCTCTTGACTTGGGGGGTGTGACTGTTATCAACTGCCTAGATTCCTGTCTGGACAACCATGTTGGCCTCTGGGAGAGGTTTTATAAGGGAAGCCCATGGAAGTGCAGGCAGCAGTGACCACTCCCATTGGAAGGAGAATGCGGGTACTGAGAGAAGTTCCTTAAGGAGGCTCTTCCCAGTCTCAGGGAGGAGGGCTGTTTGGCCACCTGATTGAATATCTCCAAGGATGCTCCCCCCCAGCAAACACCAAGATAACAGGAAGTGGAGGAGGTGATTCGGGTGACCTGGAGCTTGCCTGGCTGGCTCCCTTTGGGGTTCACTGGGGGTGCTTCACCTCAGGCAGAACTGGTTATCCATACCCCCCATGCTCTCCTGTATTGTAGTCCAGGCTGAACTGGAATTCACTATATAGCCCACACTGGCCCCAAATTCTTGGCAGTCTTCTGCCTCAGCCTCCTGAGTCCTGGGCTTATGGGCATGTGCTCCACACCTGGCTTTAATTCTTTCTTAATAGCAACAGCTAACAATTGTCACCATCAGCTTCAATCACGGGGATATAAAGGTAATGAGGTGTGGTTGCTGCTCAGGATGAATTTAAAGTCTCTCTCTCTCTCTCTCTCTCTCTCTCTCTCTCTCTCTCTCTCTCTCTCACACACACACACACACACACACACACACATGCACACACAATGTAGCTATGTATAGCAAATTATGCAAAAAGAATGCCCCACTCCCGAATGCCAGAGCTGTGGAGACCTCTGCCTAGGGGAGATCTGACCTGACCACTAGCTATTTCAATTACCTTGCTTCAGGCAGGTTGGTCCCTGAAACCTGCAGACATTGACGTGTCCTCAGAGCACACGGCCATCTGCCCTGTGGATTCCGATGCCATCATGCATCGTGGAGGTCAGAGTATGAGGCCATCAGTCTTTATTCGGACAGTCCCGCGGCATCACACCCTGTGTCTGTAGCCGCTGCCAAGGACGCTGCTCATTGTGTGACAGAATCCTGACTTTGAGGACAGCAGAGAGAATTTTCCTGCCCCTATGGGAAAGAGGTGGGCATCTATGAGGCGTTAGTTTTCTTTCTTCCTGGGGAGGCGGTGAATCTTACGTCATTAAAATCACTTTCGAGGAGGCAATTAACATGGATAGTCAGCTGTCACCCCATCACACCATCACATTAAATTTCCAATACCTGTGGGAATTTAAAGGTAATTAATGAGAACCGAGAGGCAGATCTGGGGTCCACCCATAGCAAGTACATAGACCACAGAGAAGGGATTTGCGGGGCACCTCATTTGTGCTCCGTCTGGGGCCCCTACACTTGCCCTTCCTAGCCCTGCCCCACCTTCTTCTGTCTCAGGGAATCTCAGTCTCCCCACCAACAGCCTTAGTCCCTTTAGGACAAAGATGGGTGTGGTACTTAGTTTTGCCTTACAGTTTTTTGTCTGTTTGGTTTGATTCTTCAAGGGCCGACTTTCAGATGTGTGAATGGATGAGAGAATAAACAAACAAGACAACTTTGGAAGACACTCATGTGGGGGAAATGGTATTTTTCACTTTAATCTAGTATCTAAAGGATATGAGTATGGAATTGCCCGTCAGGAACATTTGGCACCTAGCGGTGGTGGCGCACACCTTTAATCCCAGCATTCTGGGAGGCAGAGGCAGGCAGATCTCTGTGAGTTAGAGGCCAGCCTGGTTTACAGAGCAAGTTCCAGAACAGCTGGAGATACACAGAGAAACCCTATCTCGAAACAAACAAACAGACAGACAGACAGACAAACAAACAAACAGAAAGCATTTGGCTAGGAGACTTACTTACATAGCCGAGGGTGTGAGCACACATTCATCTTAGTACATGCTGGCCTTATAGTCTTCAGAGAGAGTATGAGGACAGGAAGGGTTGTGCCGTAGTTCACACTGGAGTGAGTCTGCATCTTGGAGTCAGCCCATCTGGGCTTGAACTCTGGCTTCTCCACCGCCGTGTCACCTGACCTTTCTGGACTCGGTCCTCCTATTTCAACAGAGGAAGCTGACATTTCTACCCACCTCACTGGGTTGCTGAGAGGGTTCCAGGGCCTCTATATCTGAAGTACTCAGGAAGGCAGTAGGTACCCAGCATGTGTGGCGGAGGGAGGGGCTGGTACTGTTGGTGCTGTTGATGGTGTCACTCTTCCGCCTCCTTGGTTTCCTTGGCAGTCCACTGAGATGAATGATGGAGAAATGGAGACTGGAAGTTAGCTTTGGCTCATCTGCCAGTGCGCCATACTCTCGGGGCATCTCTGTGCTAACTGGATATTACGCTATTCATTTGTAATGTCAGCAGGATGGACATGACCATGGTGTCGTCGTTGTCTTCTTCTTCTTCTTCTTCTTCTTCTTCTTCTTCTTCTTCTTCTTCTTCTTCTTCTTCTTCTTCTTCTTCTTCTTCTTCTTCTTCTTCTTCTTCTTCTTCTTCTTCTTCTTCTCCTCCTCCTCCTCCTCCTCCTCCTCCTCCTCTTCCTCCTCCTCCTCCTCCTCTCCTCCTCCTCTCCTCCTCCTCCTCCTTCTCCTCCTCCTCCTCCTTCCCTCGTTCTCTTTCCATGACTAAGGTACATTTTACATAACAGCCAGCCCCCCCCCCCCCCCGCCGACACACACACAAACCCGACACTGAAATGTCTGATTTCACTGATGGTTTTCTACCCTATTCTACTCACTTTTTTTTTGTTTTTAAAACAGCCCCAACCCAGCCATTCATTTCATAATCTCTGAATGGAACACAGCCATAGTCTGAAAAATATTGGGTCAAATGACAGTTTTATTTTTCTCCGTGTCTTTTGCATATTGTAAAAAGAGGGCCGTTCCCACTAGGCTCTGGGCCCTGAGGCCAAACTTGCGGTTAAACTCCAGGCTCCACCATTGAATGGCTGTGTCATCTTGGGAGTAAAAAGAGTAACAACCTTCGCTATTTCTCATTTCCTCGTTTGTAAAATAGTCCACACCCCTGTAGGATTGTCGCAAAGATTAAACAAATTAATGCGTGAAAGCGCTTAGTTCTTGGCACAGGAAAAGAACTTGGTGACCATTAGATTGTTATTATTAACACACTCAGAGGGATTTTGCTTTGAGAATAGCAAAGGATTAGCAGACCCACTGGTTTAGCCTGAGCACGCATGCCTGTCTGTAGATAGGGCTACGCCTGTGTAGTATGTGCCTAAGTCCCAGCTGATTCTAATGAACCAAGACAAGTGCCCCGTGATGCCATCTAAGGGCTCCTGGCTCAGACCCCGAGCAGCATTCCCAACTTGTGGGTCTAGAGTGGAGAAGGTACTTGTGCCGTATCCACGGTGCCAGCCCCACCCATGGCACCGAGGCTCAGCCTTGCAAGGGGCCTCTGAGGACATCTTGTACAGCCTCCCTCCCTCCTCACTCCCCGAGCAGATAAAGTATTCGACTTCGCCTGAAGGTCAGCCACAAATGAGAGAAAGCTTTTTATGCCTCCTCTGTCCCTCATGCTGTCTGTAGTGTCGATTGGGTACAATCCCCAGAGTGAGCAAGCCTGTCCCCTCCGGTAGCAGTAGCTCAACGGACCAGGTTTGGAGACCCCTAGGTATGGAGACCTCGCTCTTTGCATTTCCAGATTGAAATGATTGGTTTGGTTACTTGTTCCTTCCACTCTGAGAGAACGTTTTCTTGATGAGGCATTACCTCTTGTATTCTTAATTTCCTGTATACAACCAATACTAAATTATTAATGGATAGAATAAGCACAGAATGCCATTCTTTCTCAATACCCTTCCACCCCAAAAAAGCTCTAGGTTTGAGTGATAAACATAAATAGACACCATCCATAGTGTGGTGTGGCCAGGGCAGCATTTACCAGATTAGGCCGACTGTGGTCTGACCCATGTAGACCTAAGTATGGAATACTATCCAACCCCAAACAATCATGGTCATTTCCTGCCCTAGCCCCTAGACACACTTCCTGGTGAGAGTTTTCAGTTCTCTGATGGGAAAACAAGCTTTATTGGTCCTGCTGCTGTTTCAAGTTAAATGCAGATGTTGTCAGGGATCCCAAGGAGATGTCATCACGCTGGATATTGCCAAACATTGCAGCCTCTTGCTCCAATTTGACAATGGGTGCAGACATCTGTCATTCAGCTTTCCCCTTCAGCCTGTGCCAGCATCCCAACCCAAACCGCACTCCGTAACCTGCTGCCACATGTACCGTTCCCTGGAGAACGTGACCAGGGGCACACCAGCCCACACTTTTACTTTTCCCCTTGTGCCCCACAAGGGGAGACAGGTCACCTCCAGGATCCTTAGATTTGGCCAACACTCACCTGAAAGGCTACCGCTTCCCTGAATGCCACCTGACTCTTCTGGGTTTCCCACCTGTCAGAGCATCTCCCCATCTCCTCTTAGGTCTAAAGGGGTAGGAAAAGAAGGACCAGGATAACTTTGACACCCTGACACCCTCCCAACCCTAATTCTTTCACCCAGGATGATGCCTCTGACTTCCCTTGAGGTGGGAAAGGTAGGGGACAGGGACAGACAGTGTGGTGAGAGCTGGGTCGCCAATCAAGTCCTGGCTGCGCAACAGGGACAGAAGAGCAGAGGTGAGGTCTCATCTATGTCCCACTGGAATCCTTTCAGGCAAAGGACCACATATGATCACCACCTATTTATAAATAAAGTTTTATTAGACTATTGTCACACACTTTCATTTGCATATATCTGTGACTGCCTTCACTCTGTAGCAGCCAGGTCTGTGGTAATAACCATTATATGAACTACAGAGCCTAAAACACAAGCTGCCTGACCCTTAGGAGGAAGACTTTGGCAGCTCTGCTCCGACCTGTTTGCTTGTTGGCAAGCTCCCGTACCTCAGCCTCAAGCTTCACAATTTGCAAAGAGTTTTGGGTAGATTTTGTCATCCATCCCATAACACCAAAGGAATCTAGGAAACAGTTTCTTTTTAGAGTGAGGGGAATGAAATGCAGGGTTCAGGCATTGTGGCCCATGATCCCACAAGGCTGGGCATCAGGTCTGGGGTGTGGAGGGTATCAGGAGAATATGGTATTTCCTTGACCTGAACTTCCTGGTGGGGAAGCACAGGGACACTGGAGTTAGAACGGCTGCCGGGGAACAGATTGTGGTTTAGCTACTGACGGTGGACAAGCTGTTCCAAGGGTCTAATCCTTAGTCTCTCCATCCACGAAGACGAAAGGACTCTTCTCTCTGGACACACACATCGCCCTTAGTCCCCCATCCAGGGAGAAGAAGGGAGGTCTCTGTGCACTTCTCACTGTCATGGCCAGGGTGTCACTAACTCTTCCTATCAATAAGTCACCTCTCTTGGTACTTGGCTATGCAAGTCCATTTGCCTTTGTGCGATGGTTATAACTAAGAACTCAGATCTATTTCACTGCATTCCACAGATATGATCATGTGTGTTGAGTCTCTGCCAGGACACAGAAGAAGAGGGCACGGGAGATTGTGTACAGTGCACAAACCTCCCTAGAGAATAAAATTTTCTAAGCAAAGAAAAATGGAGGCAGGGTGGGACTAGCTCCTCCCTTCTTTTGTGGCCTGCCTTTTTCTTCAGGGCTCAGCTGTAGCACCCTGCAAGCTACCTGCCCTTCTGCCTTCTGCTGGGGATGTCCAGGGCTACTGAGGGGATTTGCCCCTACCTGGGGCTGTGAGTTTGGACCTGGATCGAAGCCAGGCAACTGACATGCTTTCACTTCCACTATTGGTGAGAAGTCAGAAACACTTGGAATTTCTGTGATAATCCTGTAGGCAAGATGGTGTAGTGGGCACACCCAAGGACACAGAGCCTTCCCTCATCACTTCCAACTTATCACTTACCAAATGCCAGTTGTATGCCACACATTGTGGGACACGGGAGGAAGGAGAGGACCAAGGAGATGACCTAGCCATAGAGATCAGGCCTGGTGGGGGAGCAGGCAGCAGTGAAACAGACAGAACAAGCAGAGATGTTTCAGGTCCAGCAAACCAGAGTTTGCATCTTAGCCTGATTATTCTTTTTAATTTTTAATTTTTAAAATTACGAGTATATGTGTGTTTCTGTGTGAGGGCATGTGCACATGAGGGCAGGTGCTTACTGAGGTCAAAGGTATCTGATCCCCCTGGAGTTGGAATTACAGGGGGTTGTAAGCCACCCAGTGTGGATGCTGGGAACCGAACTTGGGTCCTCTGCAGAGCAGTACCTGCTAGTAACCACTGAGTCATCTCTCCAGCCCCTGTTTGAATCGTTCTTGTTCTGCAAGATGGGGAAATGATTTAAGCTTCTCCGAGCTTCACATTTTAAAAGCACAGTGTCGGGTGGGTACGAGGTTTGCTGGGACATAGTTTTCATTTTTGATCTTCTCTAACTCTGTTGGTGCTGGTAATCAAACAGCCCCCTTTAAAATGCCACAGGAATCCCTCTTCAACTCAAAGAGCTCAGTCCCCGGTGGAGTTCCTGCAGTCCCAAGGGAGTGTATCCAGGCAAGCCCCCAGCCCCCAGCCAGCCAGGACGGTATTCTCTAGCCTCTGTCTAGACGCTGCTCTACCTGGCTTATGTATCCTGGCCAGCAGAAGACCCTGGAGAAAAAGAGCTAGGGACAGAGCTAGAAACCACCCCCCTCGGGATACACACAGGGCTTTTAAAATGTGTGGAGGAAAAAAATCAAGAGTTTTGTCGGTATGCCATTTCCACCCCCATTAAATGGGGACGTGAGTGATCGCTTACATTCCAGACTGTCACCTCCAAAGTGCCTCTGTATGTTCCCAGCCTTGTACCAGGCACTCAGTGAATGCTTCCTTGAGCTCAAAGGGCATTCTAAGATATTGCAAAGTTCTAGTTCAGTCCAAACAATCACTGGGTGTTCTTGGCTTCTTGCCCCAACCTGCATCACCTGTATCTCTTAGGGGATCTCAGTGTCTGCAGCTGAACTGTCTCCCTAGTGACTGACATCACTATTGTGCCCTGGAAGAGGAGATGGCACGTTGCTTTCCTGGCCACCCAGACACAGAAGCTATTTTAATTACAACACTGTTTGGCCAATGGCTCAGGTGTATTTCTAGCTAACTTTTATATCTTAAATTAACCCGTATTGCTATGAGGCTGTGGCTTACCAGTAAGCTTCTGGCTTCTTTCTCCTTTGGCACCTACGTGGCCATTGCCTGACTCCGCCTCCTTTCTCCCTGCATTCAGTTTAGTTTTCCCACCTACCTATATTCTGACCTGCAACAGTCCAAAGCAGCTTCTTTATTAACCACTGGTAATAAAACATATTTACCATATATAGAGAGGAAGCCCACATCAGTGCCCCCTCAAATTTTGTCTTCCCCTCTGATTTTTCTCCTGGATCCCAATCTAACACATTCCATGACCACTTGGTATTTTAGTAAGCACCGTAAACTTGGCATACCGACAAAACTCTTGATTTCTTTTCCTCCCCCAGTATCTTGCATCTCTGCAAAGGGCCACTGTCTACCCAAGTGTGGGTTTCAGTGAGAGGAATCCTCCTCAGACAACCTCATCCTCGTTCCCCATTCATTCCGTCAGCACACACCCGTTTCTCTCTCTCTCTCTTGACTCTTCCCAGTCTTCATCTAAAGCTGGCGTCTAATAAAAAATATTGCCTAATGTATAGTGCCTTTAAAAATAGATATGTATATGTCAGCAACCAAGGAGAGTGTTTACGAAGCCGTAAGAAGGGGAAAGAGAGCCCCTAGTATGTATACACTTAGAGGACCACTATGTAAATATGTACATAAAAGGATAAAGCAAGGGAACTTGGAGACATGAGAAGCACAGTGTCGGGTGGGTACGAGGTTTGCTGGGACATAGCTTTCATTTTTGATCTTCTCTAACTCTGTTGGTGCTGGTAATCAAACAGCCCCCTTTAAAATGCCACAGGAATCCCTCTTCAACACAAAGAGCTCAGTCCCCGGTGGAGTGTATCCTGCAGTCCCAAGGGAGTGTATCCAGGCAAGCCCCCGGCCCCCAGCCCCCAGCCAGCCAGGACGGTATTCTCTAGCCTCTGTCTAGCCTCTGCTCTATCTGGCTTATGCATCCTGGCCAGCAGAAGACCCTGAAGATAAAGAACGAGGGATAGAGCTAGAAAATCCCAGGATACACACAGGGCAAGGTGGAGCTAGGGAGAGTTAGCCACACCTCAACTCTGTAAATGGGACTGAAGCCAAGGAAGAGATGAAGCAGAGGAGGGCCTTGCTCACAGTCCCTGCCTTCCTCCTTGGGGGTCCCAGCTGATGCCAGATCCACACACACCCTTCTGGGGCCCCCCTTGGTTCTTAGAGCCTGCTATTTCACTAATTTAAACACAAATACGAAAACAGAACCCACTTTTACTACTTTTTTAGAGTCAGCCAAGAATCTTTTAATCTATTTATCTGGGTGACTTCTGTGAGGCCCACCTTCCCAGCACCAGAGAGGCATCCTCGGCGAACCCCCAATGTGTCTACTGTCTTGCTCGAGGCAGTGTATGCATGATCTAACACCGAGGCCTCATTTCTTTCTGTATAGGCAGTTGCTTCTCAGATGACACCATGTGGAGACTCTGGGGACTTTCACTTTACCAAGAGAAGCCCAAGGCCACCATCCCTTTCCCCACCCCCATTTCCCCATTCCACCTAGGGTGGAACCCAATTTTACAAGTATAGCATCCCATTTTAACTAAATCTCTCTTGCTGAGAGCGAAAGCTTCCAGCTCCGTACCTGAGGGTCAAGAGAGAGCCGAGATTAACGGCGTGGAGTTGTCCAGCAGGCCAAGGCCAGGAAGGCGGCTGGATTGCCCTTGAGCCTAGGCTGTGGTGGAGGAGATGCAGAGGGCTCCTGCCATGTGCTAGCTGTGCTTCTTGGCTTTGGGCTCTCAGGCTCTATGAGAGTCAGCCCTTTCCTCCCCCTCCCCCTCCCCCCAAAACTCCCTCCTCCATGTCTGGCTTTAGATGCCTTGCCTCCCGTCCTACTAAATCCCCTTAGCCATTGGTCCTGGGTGTCAGCCTTCGAGCTGTAGTGTCTCTCCTGGATCCAAACGCAGGAAGAGAGAACCCTTCTCAGTTCTGCTCCTGGGTCAGGCATCTACACAGATCATACTTGAGAAATGACTCACTCTAAGTGAAGCTGCCCCACGCTGTGATGAGGAAAGGCTCCCTACCCTCTCCTTTCCTTTGTGGCTTGGGACAAAAGGCCACCTTCTATAACTCTAGCTCGGTCTCTGCCTGGTATCCAAGGGAACTGGGGGTGTACCATTTGCTGCATAGATATGGCCCAACTTAGGATATAGGAATGGCTAGGCTTTTTAATTATCCCGTCTCTGGGAGTATGTATAAATGATTCATTATTATTGGGTCCCCAAGAAGGGTCATCCATGTCACCCATGGGAAATACAGCAGATGATTTAGTTATACTCAGGGCAACCAGGAGAGAGGACACAAATGTGAAAAAACTGCTTTGCACTGTACATAGTGCCCATAGGTCACTACATATATGTATACACACACACACACACACACACACACACACATGCACACACACACATCAGTGGTTCTCAACCTGTGGGTCTCAGCCCCTTTGGCAAACCTCCGTCTCCAAAAATATTTACATTATAATTCATAATGGTAGAAAAATTACAGTTATAAAGTAGCAATGAAAATAGTTTTATGGATGGGGTCAGCACAACGGGAGGAACTGTACTTAAAGGGTCATAGCATTAAGAAGGTTGAGACCCACCGCCTCAGGTGGTAGCAGCAAAGGAGGGAAGAAAGATCACAGTCCACTACCCTTTAAAGGACTTGGTCCATATGAGCTGTCCACCCACCATCTGGTGCCATTTCCATGCCTCACCCATTGAAGTCAACAGGGTCTTTTCGGGAGCCGGGTTCACAACCCCCGGCCCTTTCTACACAGAACAGATTGTGAGGGCTTCCAGATCTGAAACCCTGGTGTTTTCCTCGCTGGCTCTGGTCTCCATAGTCGCGTTTCTGTGAGGTGATGCCGGATATGGGATGTGGCAGGGAGGGAGGGGTCAGGTGCAGATGCATGAAGATCCTTTGTTAATCTGTGTTCACCTGGCCTTCCTCTGAGCTGTCACCCTGCAGCAACAATGGCTGCTTTCCAACCTGCTCAGTCTGTAATACCCCGAACACCCCGACCTGCCTGGGTGTGAGAGCTCCCCACCAGTGCCACCATTATATTACACTAGTGATTATATCTCACATCGATAGGTCCCTTGGTCCCCCCTAGGGTAAGACAGTGGCATCCCCATTCACAGGTTAGAAGACTGAAGCCCAATGAGGGCCACGGTCCCCACAGAAGATGGTACGTCCGGAGGGGTGGGTGGAGGATATGATTCAAAGGATCTGAGTTCAACTCCCCAACACCCATGCAAAAGCCTGGATGTGACAGCGTGTGCCTGTAACCCCTGTGAAGGGGTAGGAGGGACAGAAGGACATGGAAGACTCACTGGCAGACATCTAGCCATTAAGTGAGCTCCACGTTCACCCAGAACTCAAAAATTAAGGTGGAGACTAATAGAGGAAGACACTTGACATTGACCTCTGGCCTCTTCAGGCAGGTGCAATTGTATACTACAATACGCACACACACACATGCACACACATACACACATCATGACCAACAGTAACAAAATTAGATGCATAGGAATTCAGCCAATTTAAATGATACCAGTGGCTGGGGTTCACCCTGCTCCTGGTTCAAAGCCTGTCTCACATGCTCCCATTGTCTACTTATGATTTACACCTGGTCTCCACAAAGGGCCACAGATAGATCAGTTGAACCTAGAACCTAGGCCAGGCAGAGCTCTCCTCAAACACGATCGCGCCGAGTCAGATCTCAGGTCTTCTGTCATCCACTGGATTTTTCACAAGTACCAGGGGAGAAACGAGGCAGCCAGAAGTGATTGACACCGGGGTTGATTTTTCCACAAGGACTCAAGCCCTGAGCCAATTCTCTGTTCCCCTCATTTAGGCTCAGCACACACAGCCCGGGTGTGTGGGTTTTTTACGAGACCTGCTTTATGGCACATGCTCTCACGCAGATGTGCCGTTCGATCATAGGCCCACATTGAAATTACGAAGCAAAACCTACGAGCTCTCGGGGATGACTTTTCAAATTTCCTTGATAAAATGGCTTTATGGAAATGTTCCCGTTCCCTCCCGTTGCCTGTTGCTTTCCGTTTAACTAGACATCTGGGGCTGGCCTAGCTTTCCCCATCCCAGCCTCGGGACATGTGGAGCAGCTGGGGCTGCCTGCTCTCGGCTGTTTGTTTTTCCTCCCTAGGAGAGGGGCTTGGAAATGGTACGTACCAAAGCCCACGGGAACGGCTAGTTTGAGGAACTCGAAAGTCCCCAGCCACACAAGCCCCAAGCATGTGGTACTCAAGTCGTGTCCTTCCTCTACTTTTGGGCAGAGAGGCTAGCCCCTCATTCTGGACAAGCATAGAAGAAGCCCAACCCAGACCTCGCTGCCTCTTTATTTGATGGAAGAAGGGGTGAGAGGCAGTGAAGAGCAAAGACTCCAGCCGATGGGCTGGGAGCCAGGTCCCCAAATTTCAATCGTGAAAGCTGAGCTGGGGCTTCATGGGGTCCCTCCCAGCTGGCCCATCCATCATGTGGACTTGGGTGGGACCGGCTGACGCTGAGTAATCGCTTGCCTGGAGAGCTTGCCTGAATCTAGCCAGACTCTCCC